>NW_024039779.1:0-315981 GCF_016077235.1 Cyprinodon tularosa | reverse complement strand
GAAAAATTGACATTAGTTTTTTTTTTTGTTTTTTTTTATTTTTATTTTATTTATTTTTTTTTTCTTTTAATAGACCGATACATATACATTACATCATTATTTATCGTGTATAAAGATATAAAGTTTTTGCAGATCCTATGAGGCAGAGGGCCACATAGGCACAGGCAGAGTGAGGGGGCTACAGCAGCTGCAGCGAGGGGGGTTGGGGGGTGGCTGCATTGTGTGGTGTGAGTGACTGCACTCATCACACAGCTGCTCAGGCAGAGGCTGAAACGGAGTGCTTACAGTGATTATATAAGAAATCAATACAAATAATTAAAAATAATCATTTAATCATCATAACCGTTATTCAAATAACATAGTTAATTTTTTATATGCATTTTTATAAATTTTATAATAATTTTTTAATTATTCATTTTTTATTAGTTTTTTAATTCAATTTTATATTAATTTTATATCAATTTTATATTAATTTTATATCAATTTTATATCAATTTTATATTAATTTTATATTAATTTTATATTAATTTTATATTAATTTTATATTAATTTTATATTAATTAAGGCGGGACTTCCGGTTTAATTAAGGCGGGACTTCCGGTTTAATTAAGGCGGGACTTCCGGCTGTAACTTTGGAATGTGGGCGTGGTTTCGAGTTTGATGAAAGGTGGTTCATATTGTTTTTTTACGTCAGGCTACAAACGCAGAGGCAGGGAGGCATAGGTGAGTTCTTCTAGTTTTGATGGAGTGTTCACAAGCAACTGAGGCAGGAATCAAAAAATCCAACAAGAAAATGTAAAACAGTCCAGAACCATGGAGACATCAGGGAAAACAAGTGCGAGGAGCCAGGGAAAGACGAGGGTCCAGCACTGACGAACTGCACAGGGAGAGTTTATATGGGAGACTGAACAAGAGCATCTGGTTGTTGACTCACGTTTCCAGAGAAGTGAAGGATCTTTGACTCCAATCCGTGTGTTGTTTTCCAGAGGTTGTCTGCTTCGGTGGAGGGCGGAACAGGGTTTAACCAGAACTCGGACGATGTAGGTGAACGGAGATGCTGATTGCCACTCACACTGCATGAAAAGTGGGATTTTCGTCAATATGCGGCACTGTAGATTGTCGTGGAACTTCAGGTTAGTGGCAGTTTACGACAATTTGCAGGCTTCACCGAAAACTCCCGTAAATTGTCAGAAATTGACGTGGAATTTCTTAGGCAGTGTTCCCCCCATGCCTCCCCCCCATGGAATTCTAGGGGAGGCTTTAACATGTAAATGAACATGCTGTGAGCTATACAAATGCAAACCAGGGTTGCAGGGGGGGTTTTACCCCAAGTGACATCTTTCTGGGTAAGAAATTCTCTGATACAAAGAGATCAGGCTTAGTATAGCCTCTTACATTTTAGCTTGAATTGATTTATTTAATTAAAGTATAGAGACCAAAACAGATCTTTAGCTGACAGAGCAATACATTTAGAGCAGTAATTATAAAAAAAAAAAATTGCATTTAAGATAAAAAATAAAATGTTGTCTGTCAATATGCTCAATTCACAATTACTTAAGTGGAAAAGTTTCAAGAAATGAGTCTGAGATGATTTACTTTATAACATGGTGCATTATCCTGTTGGAAGTAGCCATCAGAAGATTGGTACACTGTGGTTATAAGGTCCGGCCAGGTCAAGATCCGCAATTGCAATCGCACCAAACAGGAAAAAGAACATCGACAAATTCCGGTTCGTCAAATTAAAATATAGCAGCAACAGATCGGTGACTAGAAATTATAGCACAATTCTTATATATATATATATATATATATATATATATATATATATATATATATATATATATATATATAAAAAACTAACACCGTTTATTTAAATGATTGGATCCAAACTATTGATTATTCACCAACGAGGAAGCAGATTTCTCATCTCCATCAAAATATTTATTTTATACCGAGGGACTTAAACTTTAATCAAATCCATTCAAAAGAAACTTCTTATTACAGGAATGAAAAGAGATGCTGAGTGTGGAAGTAGTGAAGAAGTTCATTAAAAAAAAAGCAGTTTTGAATTATCCTTATCCCCGTTACAAAAATCTACAAAAAAATATATATATATTTGGGCAGAAACTGAACATATGCTGGATGATGGTGGGATTTTTTTAATATGTCATATTAAATTAAGCGCTCACAGGGTTCATACAGGAATGAGTGACTAATTTAATGCTATTTTAATGCTATTTGAAATGATTTTAATGCCATCAACAAGAACCATGTAGCTGCAAGCAGAGTTCCATGACTCCTGTATGTATGTAAACACACACACATACACACACACACACACACATATATACGTATATATATATCCTCTAGCTTTTTCTCCGCCTGGAGCGATATAATATATCTGACGAAATTGTTTTTATAAGCATTTTTTATTAAAGAATTATAAATACTTCGATAAACATATTTAAATAATTTTAGTGCCAATTAAGGCCTTGATAAAAAAAAAAAAAAGAATGATTTTTTAATTATTTTTATTGATCCGCGGACACCTTGGTTCATCTCGCGCATGCTCTGTACGATCTCCAAGAAACTCAGAGCGGCAGGGCTGGATCCACAGTGGAGGATGTATGCTTTGCTTTGTGCAGGCGGTCTGGAGCTTCTGGATTTCGGGGTAAAACTCCTCTTGGACGCGATGGCGACTCTGCATCGAACAAGACGAACTCAAAGAGTTATTATAAAAAGAGATGCTAGCGGTAAATATATGTTCGATTACTGCCTGCTAAGCTAAAAGCGGCCTAGCCTGAGCTACGGCTAATAGCAGCCTAGCCTAAAGCTACTGCTAATAGCGGCTAATAGTAGCCTTGCAAGAACAAGCTTTATTAAAGTGTATTTTTTGTGATTCACAGAAAGCAGTAGGCCGTCTTAACAACTCGGAGACTAATTGCAGGCGCTATGAACCGGAGCAAGGGTAAGATTTAAAGAATATGCTTTCATTCTGCGGTAAAAGGCGATGGATACGGATAGATACCGATCATAGCTCTACATTTTGTTTTCACAGACCTCCCATCTCGGCAAGTCCAGATTTGCACGATGTTGATAAAGACGACATTGTGTGTAAGTGACTTGTTTTAATGTTTTCTCCTTCCTTGTTACTGTGACTTGCGTTTGATTTTTTATTCATACCACTCTCATTTAATTGTTTTCCAGCTGCCTGTAAGACGTATTTTCAGACGGTACGCAGGAGCTTCAGATATACGCAGCCAGCCACACGCTGCGTGCGGAGGCAATCTGCTTGGAGTCGGGCCAGAAGAAAGAGGGTAAGACTTTATTTGGTGACTATTTTTCAGGTGCATTAATAGATGTGTTGTGTCCATACGCAGTGCGCTGATTCATTGTTTTTTTTTTTTTCAGCTGCTGAAAGCGAGGCAGAGTGTGCTAGCAGATGAGGAAGTGGAACTCTGGAAGTCCGCCTTCCTCGGCGGTGTCTCTGGATGGATTGTGCGGTCACCGCCATTTCGTAGGCCGGATCTCACTGAACTCTGTGTTAAGCTGCAGTCCCGGTTAGAAGTGATGCCTTAGTACAGGGCCACGCACAGTAGGCGTCTGCACATCGGACCTGCCTCAGAGGGAATGCTGCCAGTTACCTCCAACCCCGAGGAAGCAAACGGACCGTTCACGGAGTTTTAATTTTTAGAAACGCATGTGTTTGGATACGCGTTGTATATAGTTGTGTGTGTTTTAATAAAGCTCTTTCTTTGCATAAACAGCTTCCCGGCAAATGTTCATTTCCTGTATAAATTCATTCATGTCCTTGATGGTAGCCTAATAATTGTGTGTAGTAGTGTAGGATAACATAAATACACACCATATGAATGAATAAATATATGAATCAATAAATATATGAATGAATAAATATATGAATGAATAAATATATATATATATATATATGAATAAATATATATATGTAAATTTATATGTAAATATATGTATATGCCAACCAATCACGAGCGACTTTACTTGTTTAAAAAGAAGTGGTTCCGTCCAATACTCAGTAAGAAAATTAAAGCCTGGCGTGGCCACGTGTGGTTTTGCTGCCAATCACGAGCGATTTTACTTGTTTGAGAATAGTGGTGTCAGCCAATACTGAGTAGGTTATTAAAGCCAGACCTGGCCAGCCGAGCGGGTTTGCTGTAATCATTTGCTAATTAGGGCCATTAGTACAGCTGATCGCTCTCCACATACGTCATGGTACGTTTTCGACAATTTGTGGCACGACAAACGCGGACAAGCAAATTGTCGGAAACTGACGAAAATCAGGCAGATCTGCGGGAGTTTACGGGGACGAAAATCTCACTTTTCATGCAGTGTCAGATTTCCTGCTGTACTTGAAGGGGTCGTAGTGAAGATGATACCAGGCGCCTCCTGTTGGTGGAAGGGAGACAACACAAAAACAAACACACAGACTGGAGCCTTGACAAGCAGAACCAGGACCGTGACAATCTTGGGATACAGATCACATGTGGGCTTTATCACAAACTCTTCATTGGATATTGTCATTTATGCCACAGTTGTCCATTTTTTTCTGTTTCAGTCCCAAAGCCATAGAAATAACTTTGGCTTGCTGTCTCATCTGTTCTTGAATTTCTTAAGAACAGGGGATGCATGTTGCTTTTAAAGTTTTAGCCTAGTTCATGGTGTCAGACAGACTCTATAAGCCAGTTCTTTATTTTAGATTCCTGGCAGAAAAGGCGCATCTCCCTGTTGCCCGTATTCTTCCAAGAATAACAGATTCTGCCTATTTATACATGGATCTCAGGAAGTCCCCCAACAAAATGTCTCCTCCTTTCCCGTATGAGTGTCACCTCAATGTCAATGTGCACTACCTACATTGTTGTGTTCCCCGGCCTATCACCACTGTATTCTCTTTGGCCCCTGGTCACGTACTGGACTGTCTTCACCTCGGACCAGTTTGTTCTACCTGCATCCAGTCTGGTCAAATCCTGATTCCAGCCAGCAATCCATCATCCAGTCTACTCAAAGTTTGCCTTCACTCTATATAGGCATTGTGTGCCCTCTCAGATCTGCAGTAAGCCAGTTTAGCTTGTCACCAGGTGGTTCAGTCGTCACCTTCCTGCTTAAGCTTGTTATCAGTGTGCTTGCCAATTTCCCAGAACATATATCAGAAACAAATGAGTTTCTAATATTTAATAATGTCTTTTATCAAAGGTGATTACTAAGGTTTAATCAAATTATTTTTTTTTTTTGCTGTTTTATACCTGTACTGTCGATTCAAAATCGTGTTATGTAATCAATAAAGAGCTGCTTTTGCTTAATTTTTCATTTTTTTCTTTGGCAGTGACCGCAGGGATTTCCTAGCAGGACCCTTTTTTTAAGTGTTGAAGTAAAATAATGTGTTTTATTGCCAAGAAATCAAGCTTCTCATTTCTAAATGGAATGTTACGTAACTCCTTTAAAGTTTCACTGTGCTCTCGGCTCAAAGGAAATGGTTGGAGGAGGAGCGAAACTGCAGCATAACACAGAAAGAGGCGAAACTTAAATGCCTAATTTGGGCATGCCTGGCCTAATTCTTTGTTACATCTATAGTATATCAATCTCAGTGCTCTGCACCACCAGTCAGAACTGAGGAAGCCTCTTGGATAGGAGGCGAAACGTCTTCTAGAAAACTTCACGTCCAGTTGCCTGAACTTTTTAAGCTTGATCATGACCTGGATGGTTGAGAACCTTAACAGATATATTCTGATATAATTGTTTAGTATAATATTCCTATTCAGAATTAAAATATTAGCTAGCTTATCCTTAAATCTTTTTTTATCTTTTCTGTTTCTGCCATTATTTAATTAAAGAATTCTCTATATAGTGTGTTCATTTTTACACAGGCATCCTGCAATCTTTTTGTGTTCAATGGAGCATCAAAATATTTACCATTTTGGTATTTATTTTTAATTGGACAGTGTTTATCATATGCATCTTTGTTTACGTTTAGGAATATTTTTCTATGTTTTTCTCCTCGAATATTGCCTCCCAATTTTGACTAAGCAAATACTTTGTAAATGCAATAATTAGCTAATCTATTCCCATGCTTTTGTAATTTTGGGCAAACTGCATCTTCCCCTTAAGTTTTTGCAACTGAAAAATAAAGTTTAAATAATTTTATTGCATTTTTACCTTTATTTTACCTTCATTTGTGTACTCTGCTCTCCACCAGAGGGTGTCAAGTCATTTGTTTTTCTTCTCTGTTCACAGGGTGCTTTAGAGAAAGTGTTTTGTTTATTACAAAACATATAAATATGTTTAACCCTTTTCCTCTGCATGAGCTTAAAAGCAGTAGAAAAGCTGTTGGCTGTTGAATTGTAATCAGATTCTAATTAGCTGTTCACAGCTACAATAAGATTTGAGCATTTATATAGTAATAAACAATTAACTTTAAATATCATGTGTTGTGTAAAAAAAAAAAAAGAATTTGGTTTATATAGTTTATATAATTATATCAATTAATGGCTAGATCAGCCAGTCCTAACTAAGAGTACTTTCCATAAATAAAATTATGGGGGATTTCTTAAAAGTATCAAGACTTTGAATAATTTCCAATATAGCCACTTTCAGGCATGTTGGTGGTAGCATCACATAGTAGGACTGCTGTACTGTGGTAGAATAATAAGTTGATAGAATAATAAAGGTTTGAAATCTTTACCACAGATCGTTAGCTAGCTGAAACAGACAAAGCAGTGTAATGAAACAGGACAGCCCTCTGAAACAAATCCACTGGTGGACAGTTTTTTTAAAGGCTTCCCTGAACTATGAACTGTTGAAAATTTTTAAACTATGCCTAAAACACAGCCGATGCATCAAAGCAGCTGCTGAACCCAACTCTTACTAAGCTGGGAAGAACATTGGTCAAATATTCAAGTAGAATTAGGCCAGAATTGTTGTTGTTGTTGCTAAAGGGCATTTAAACCAATTTCAACAAAAGAAAATCCAAGTGCGCAACGAATTATTGATCATCTTGGTCCACAATGAAGAAATATGGCTGTAAGTGTATAAACACTTAACTAATGTAGGTGTCAGCATGCAAAGAGGTTTAATCAATCCTTACCCTTCAGATAAATAAAATATTTTTTAATTTACCTTTCTTGAGCAACATGACATGACATGATTAAAGCTAATTTATTTCAGTTTCAACAACAGTATACGGATAATGCTTTTTATTATTTTGACATTTCAGACAGCAAATAAAATTAAAATATTTATTTGTTTAAAAATCTAAAAAGCCCTGCCATAGTCTCAGGTGAACCACTAGATGACAGTGTAAGCCTCAATATGGTAGCTTGGTTACCATCCTCGCCGCTCCCAGCTGACAGAGTGCAATATCGACTTAAGGACGATTCAAATCAATATTTTTCATTATTTGAGGTCCACACGCACAAGGCAAAGGAATATTGTCTTTATTAAAGTTCAGAGTGTTATTTTAGCTGCAGAGAAGCAGACAGGCTGCTGTCTCTGTTCGTTCTCAACTCTAATGTAACTGTCTCAACCTGAAGATTAGTTGATCTTCAAGACAATCTGCAACTTAAAACTCACTTATAACAATATTCTGCTTTATAGAAAAGGCAGGGTTTCTAAACATGTATCATGTAGAAACCGTATCAAGGTCCAAATGCCAGAATTGTCATTTTCACTATTTTGAAATACAATTGGGAGTGGGGGGCCTTTGAATATGCATCCTACAAAAACTACCAAAAAAACAAAGTAAAAAAGTGAGGAAGGGAGGATTTAACATAGGCAAAATAATGGATTCAAGAGAAATGGTACCAAATGACTTAAAAGAAAAAGGAAAAGGAAGAGCAGAGGGAGATCTGCTTAGACGTGAAAGTGGTCAAGAAGGAAGGACAAAAAAGAGAGAATTCATTAAATATATTTGTTGTTTTTTTTCTCAATTGCACTGCATATCTGTGCTTTGTGTATTGGTTTAGATTTTTTACTTTCACTGTTAGTCCATGTTTGTAGTCCCGTAAGATACTTTGGAGTCCTTTATGTAAAATTCTGTGTTAGGGTGTCACTCATCCTACAAGCTCCATCTTTTCAGGTTGTCACACAGCTGCACTACATTCTCCTGATTAGTCTCTCCTGTTTCAAATGACATGTAATTGCCTACCCAGCACTTAGAAACCAAAGTTAAAGACAGGCAGAGAGAAGCATTTAGACTAGGCATCCCCAAAGTCGGTCCTGGAGTGCCACTGTCCTGCAGGTTTTAGAGGTGTGCTGGAGCAAGGAACATTTGAAACCTGCAGGACAGCGGCCCTCCAAGACAGACTTTGGGGATGCCTGATTTAGACAAAGGTGTATCAAATGAAGTTCAGAAGCGCAAATATTTTCAATTTTCTGGGACTTGTTTTTCTTATCATTTGTCCAAAAACAGAATGTTTTTACCTAAGTAATCCCAAAGGGGCTAAAAGAAGCATTTTACACCTTCTATAAGGTACATTTTAATTTACTAATTGTTTGTACATGTGAGTAGGAAAACATCTGCTCAGGAAAACATGTCTCCAGCAGGGGGCTCTACGTGTCAGTGTGATGTGGAGCACAGGGTGTGTGTGTGGCCTTGAGCCTGAACAGCTGTGGCTGCCACCTGTGAGGTGAAAGGAGGTCCGACCTGCGACACATGCTCCTCTTTAGTTCCACATCACATCATGAGTGTAGTGGAAGAGACAAAAGCAGTAGCAGAGACAGACAGGCTGCAGCATTTGATATTTCCCAACAGTAAATGGAAGCATGGGTCAGCTGGATTTCTAAGTGGAAATCCAGAGGAGGAGCCAATAAAAATCTAGGCTAAGATCTTTAATTACTTAGAGTGGTTCAACTTCAATATGAATCAAAAAGCAAATATGACCCAGGAGTGATAAAAGCATAGCAGCATCGTTGCTTATCGGCACTAAATGGGACTCCACTATAGTTCTGATGCAAACAAGGAGACATTTTACTGTACACTCTACATGCTCCAGATCATCAGACTAATTTCAACATTAGACAGATATAGACAAATATAGCAGCTTTTAATGATGACAAATTTAGTTAAGGGAAGGATGCTAAACAAACCAACCTGAACCTATGGATATTATTAACGTCTCCCATGGCAACAACAGTCATCAAAAGTTGATTTTTATTGGCAATGCGTGTCTTGCATTACTACTGAGAACCTCTGACCACCTGTTTTGAATTATTTTTATTTGCTGTATTGGATTTTTTTTTCAAAACGCAAGTAGGCCATCTCAGAGCATCTCTTTTAGACTCCACTCTGCCCCTTAAAGGTAGTGTGGAAGATCTACGCGAATTTCCGCCCTCTCTACTTAAAAAAAAGCACATGCACAACCCTGTACCCGCTCCCCAGAGGGAACGTCTATTATACGCTTGCGAGAGCATGCACAAGATTTCTGCTCATGCAGGATCTGTTTAAAAGTTACTGTTTGCATCACTCATACAGGCTTATTTTCCAAAAGAAGATTTGCTTTTCCCTATGTCAGACTGACCAGTGAAAAAGGGGACAAGCAAGTAGGACGTCCTTACGTAAATATATCACCAGAATGATTGACAATTAGGAGGTCAACTTATTTTGATGATTCACAAGGAAAAACAACATCCTCCACTATACATTAACTGTGTTCTTTCTTAAATATAATAAACTCATTTCAAACTACCCATAGGAACGGTTTATGAAACAGCTATATTTGACACTGTCTATAATGTGAGGTCCAGACAGACCCAGACCAATATCCCCCCATAAAATACAATGTCAGTTCTGTTTTTGTCTCATCAGCCCACAGACTGTTCTCTAAAAAGTCTGATAATGTTTGTTTTCGGCCCATGTGAGACTGGTCTTTGTGTCCTTTTGGGTCAGGAGATGTTTTGGTCTATCTCTCCCATACATCCTGTTGTTCCCTGTCCCTCCTCATTGTTAAACCATCTACTCTGACTTTATCCAAGTCAAATTAGGCATGCAAAAGTTTTTATATTGTTATGGGTTCTTTTATGACCCCATTGATGAGTTGTTGGATGTTCTCTTGAAGTACTTAAGGTTGGTCAGCAGTTACGATGAAGGTCAATCAGTGCTGTGTATTTTCTTCATTTGTGGATAATTGCGAAATCTTAAAGAGATTCACCACAGTTTCAATGCCAAAGTTTGGACATTTCAGTTTGGAAGCTTTTCCAGAGTAATATGAAGTTCTTTTACATCTGCTTTTAGATTTCTTAAAATCGCAGTATATTGCATTAAAATTCTTCACATGTCAGATTGGTGCTTTTAAAAATGTTTTGTGACTTTAGAGGTCTGGTAATAATTAGGTCCGCTATAGAATTGAGCTCAAGATTGATTTGTCTGCTTTTTTTCCCTTAATAAAAAAATACAATTTATTGTTGTCTGATATCAGAAATTATTTAAATATATGAAGAAGAAACCAAAATTCTATGGAAAAAAGCCTAGTCATTTTTTTTTCCACACTTGAGTTTAAAATTCAAATTGATGATGGTTCTCTAATTAAAAGCAGAACTTGAAATTTCTTAAAACGAATGTAAGTTTGCCACTATTAACTTAATCCAAAGTAATTAACTCTCAATGTTGGATCTTTTTACAACCTGGCTGATTCACTCATACAAAAGTAAAATTTTTTCCACTTTTTATTGTACGTCTGTTCTGCCTTATTACCTCATCTTCAGCATTGGCCGCAAAGAATACTCCACAAAGTGTCAGCGATGTGGAGGGATTAAAAGGAAAGACAAGGGATTCATTTGTGAGGAAAATAGAGGAAAAAGTGCTGTGTGGGACTGCTCCGTGTGGTTTGTGGGCCTCATGGTGGGAGAATCGAAGATCACACTTTCAGCAAACACACACACGCACTCACACACACCCGCCCACTTAACAAATTTATTTATGTAGAGCTCAGCTCCAGCCTCCCACCTCCTCAAATCACGCTGACTTTTCCCTCCCTCCCTCTTTCTCCCCTTCTTTCTTCTCCTCCTCCCTCCATCATCCCTCTTTCCCTTGCAGGTCATGGGAGATATCGAGGAGATAAATATCACAGGCAATAAAAGGCCTGCATCATGAATAATAAAACAGCCGTAATCTCCACCGATGATTTATACATCTGATGGTCGGACACACTTGCACACAGGGGCGGGCGGGGAGTCGCACATCAAGTGCCGTTAAATTGAGACGGATGGTGATGCAGAATGTGGGACCGGCCCTGGTCACACACCCAAACAGTCACTGACACTCACACACACCCACACGTGCTAAAAGACGATTCACTTTGAAAATATGGATCCGGTGGAAAAACAACCCAGGTCTTGATCACCGACGGTAAAAGAGAGGTGTGTAGCTTTATCCTTTTTGATTTGTTTCACCGATAAATAAAAATAAACCCTTAAAAGAAATATCCTAATGATGCACGTGATTTAACAGAAAGCATCCATCAAAGACCTTGAAGTTTTACCACTTTAGCTACACCAACAATAGATGGGAATTATCTGCATCCAAAAAAATACAAGGGGATACTTAAAACAGGGGTAAACAATGGCCAAGCTCCATCTTATATCAGAGATATGATTGTTTCTTATGTTCCTATCAGAGCACTTTTCTCTCAATCTGCAGGTTTACTAGTGGTTCCTAGAATTTCTAAAAGTAGAATGGGAGGCAGATCTTTTAGTTATCAGGCTCCTCTATGGTGGAACCAACTACCAGTTTTAGTCCGTGAGGCAGACACCCTGTGTACTTTTAAGCGTAGGCTTAAAACTTTCCTTTTTGATAAAACTTATAGTTAGAGAGGCTGAGGTTATCCTGAGCTATCTCTATAGTTATGCTGCTATAGGCTTAGACTTCTGGAGGACATAGGGACCCCTTTTTCATCATTCTGCTTCATTCTTTCTCTATTCTCCCACTCTGCAGAATTTGTTAATTCATTCTCTAACATTATGCTCATAGTAGCTACATCTGGCCTGTTCAGTTTGGCTGTTTGACACCCTCCTGGAGAGAAATATCAGCTGTGCTGCCACCATCAACACCTTTGTTTATAGATGTTTGAGCTCGGCCTATTTTTCAGTGTTGTCATGTTTCACTGATTGTGACTGGCTGGATGTGCTCTCTTCATTCTCTGACATGGGAGCGGGCTTGGAGCTTGTCCGCCTGGTTGTGTGATTCCTGGACAGGGCTGCCTGTGGAGCTGGTTGAAATGTTCCTTTGTATCTCTGCTTCTGTCTCCTATAACCCCAGTCGGCCTCAGTAGATGGCAGCTCACAGTGAACCTGGTGCTGCTGGAAGTTTCTTCCTGCTAAAAGGGAGTTTTTCCTCTCCACTGTTGCTATAAGCATATTTGGTGTAAGGGGTTGCCTTTGAGTCAATGCAATCAACTGGTTTTCCTTGGAAAAAAACTTTGAATCAATTTGACCGTATGATCTGGTGAACTGTAAAGTGCCTTGAGATGACATGAGTTGTGAGTTGGCGCTATATAAATAAACTGAATTGAATTGTAAATATTCAGGATTGAAGCTCTCAAAGATTGGACTTATGCAACCATACGTTAAAGGAAAAGTCTGGTCATAATCAGAATTCAGACTTCTGAAAGCACTTTGAATATGAAATGATTACATACTGCTCAATAAATGGTATGTGCTTTTAATTAAGAGTAATTTCATTTGAATGTGCTTTACCAGAAACATCCATGTTTGTCTAAGAACACTACTGCCACCTACCGGTTTGCAACGTCACTATTGTCACTCATCTGCTATTGATCAAGTCCCAATGTTGTATCTGGTGTTTGTCACAACGAGCTATTATCCAGGTTATCTTCAAAACATTCTTCTTCGAAATGTTGGCTACATATTACATGTTTTTTCTCTGGCTAGAAGTATGATGGTAAATCCTCCCTCTTCAAGTTGGCGATCCAACGACAAAGCCTTCCTTGGAGGATTATGAATCGGAAAGGTGAAATAATTCTTTTTTTCACTTTTACCCGATGTATTAAAACATTCAACTGCCATGCACGTGGGCATTGTCAGGTTAACTATAGCTCTAGGGAAAACCTAAATAAATTGTTGTGATTGCAGGGGTGGCTAGTAGTTCCCGTTGATTTGCTTGTAAAGCGGGGAGAATGGCTAACCCCACAATGACGTCACTGCTGGAAGAGGTCAGGAGTGAGGTGTTACTGTATTATTTTCATTTTTTTACTGTGTAAAGCTAAATTCATTAAAACACCGCAGATGTATTTGTTTTAGGTATAAATAATGATCCATTGATCATTCCTTGCTGACCAGTTTTTTCATTTAAGACAGGATTCAGCAGAAAAAACGTGCCTCAGTTAAATCAGGGAAAATAGATTTATGTGTTGTGGATTTATAAAAACCCGATAACCATGTAGATTAGCATAGCGGTGACAGATTTTAACCATTATAAAGCAAAAGGAGGTTAATCAACTCACCATTTGCTGTGAGTCTCTTTGTGAGTTTGTCCCTCAGCATGTAAACTCTATATCCTGAGGGACAAGATGCTAGGGCTTCCATTCTAAATAAAAGCTAATTTGAAGAGGTGGTTGTTAAAAAAAAAAAAAAAATTATTTTAAGTGAGTCTATGGCATAAAAAATGCTATATAACGAGCTCCATTAAACTAACAATTTACACTTTAAATAAACAATTCAACTGAGGGAAAGTCCAGGTTTCCCCAACTATGGAGCCTGAAGTGTCAAATTTATACCCTGTCTCTGTTAAATGTGGGAATGTTTGAAACTAACCATTTTCGGTCTCTGTACTTTTTCTGAGGTTCTCATTTACATTTTTTTTCTTAATTATAAGTAGAGAAAACAGAACAACAAAAAGAACAATTTCTTGAAAGTAGTTTCACTTTTAAAGTTGTCACTCAGATCATAGGCAGGTTTTAGGATTTCTGCAGCACTGTTTGTCTATAATGCAGCTAAGCTGATACAAAAATAAAACAATTTTACCTTTAATTCTGTGTCATAAGACAAAAATACATGGATTGTACTATGCTGAGTGAGATCATTTCTTAAGCCCTGTAAGAAATGACAGCCTCCTTTTATTTGCGCCCACTCATGGCCCCTTCGTTCTGTTGGCTTGCCTTTCCCTCCTTCTCCTCTTCTTCTTGCCTCATTCTTTTCCTCCTTACAAGCTGAGGAACGACAGCAGGAAAAAAAAAAAAGAATAACACAACAATACTTCACCCAGATTAAGGCTTTCAAATCTTTTAAAATGTAAGAAAGGGAAATATTCCACTGTTCTCTACTTGTGTGGTTGTGTTTTCTACAGGCCAGCAGCAGGGGGCTCATTTCCACTCTTTTTTTCTGAATACTCATCCATCTATTCACTGCTGAAGCCTGAACTCCTCTGGATACATCCCCCCACACACACACACCTTCTTCTTCCTTCCCTCCCACTGACAATCCTTTCCAGACATGCCTGTCCAGTGCTGCAACCCATTTAGGGCCCCTCAGCTGCACGCGTCAGGTAATTGGAGCTGTAGCCGGGGCCGGCACATGGGGCGAGGGGGGGTCTTGGGTGTGTCTCTCTGTGTTTGTCCGTTTCTAAAAGGACAAGAAAAAACAGAAGGCAGAGCAGAGGAGAGAAAAAGAATGCATGACATTATTGATGCCCGGCAGAGGCGAGGGTAAAACTGAAACATTTCAAGGCTGTAAAGACTGCAGTGGATTTCAGGAGGAAATTAAAATGAGCACAATGCAGCACAAACTCCACTGAAGTATTTAAGAGCGATTCACATTCAGTGATTTTCATTTGACATGTCAGTGGCAACACAAAGGAACAATTTTGTCATCAGTTTCTACAAATTTCTCTGTTAGATTATCCAGGATGTTAGATTTTACTTACTTTACTTAATTTTCATTGCAGAATACTTGTATTTTGAATGCCAAAACAAAAAGGCTTCTGTGTAGTGAATATCTAGGTCATGGGGTTTAAGGAGTACTTGTTGGCTATCGTAAATATTATGTTCTATGATGAGTAGGAAAGACCTGAACGTTTGTTCTGAAGTATTTTCATCGAGAGAGGAAGACTATTATCTTGGGGAATGAAGAGGAAGAGTTCAAGCTGCAGGCAGTTGGGCTTTATGAACTGTTTATTGACCTCTGAATATGGAGTGATGTAATCTCAGAGACGATAGCAAGTTTCCTGCCTGAGGACTCTGGTATTCTCCTTTATCATATACTGTATTGTTACAGTGCCCACTGTTAAGATATATTTTACATAATATTTTACAAATATAAACAGCACAAAAACATTGCGTCCTATAATTATCCATCGATCTTAAAGCTACAGTGTGTAATTTTCAGCGACATCTAACGTCCAGACTGCAGACCGCAGCAACATGAACATCTCCCCCCCACCTCTTCTCCCCCCCAACAGTACGGCGAGCGTTACGGGACAAAATGTCTTCCACGACGTCCGCATCACCTACCTTCTCAAGTGATGAGGTTTGTTTACATAGATAATTTTAATACGGCCATCTATTGTTCAGTACCGTCTCAGTTCATCTCTCTCAACTTACCGTAGTTACTTTCGAATGTAATGGGCGATCTCGCAATCGCTAGTTTGTTGGCTCTGCGCTGCCGTAGCGCAAAGATGTCTGCCTCCATGGCTGCGAGACCCGCTCCTTCTAAGGCAACGCAAATATTAAGGTTAAGAGGCTGAGCTCGTAGATGATGATAAATAACATAGTTATGTATAATATATTACATTTCTGACTGTATATCCCTGTAATTATTACACACTGTAGCTTTAAGTGTGGCAGCTGCCTATCGTCATCAATCTATGGGAGAAGGGTAGGGTACAGCCTAAACACGTTACCAGTCCATCACAGGACAACAAATGACCACACTCACACCTAAAGACAATTTAAAGATACCACTTTACCTGACAGTCTTATTTTTGGACTGTGGAGGGAAGACGGAGTACCCGGTGAAAACCCAGGCTTTTACAGGGAGAACATGTAACTGTGAATAAAAACCAGGGACATTTTGCTGCAAGGCAAAAGTGCTACATGCTGCTCTACTGCAGTCAGTCTTATAAACACTAAAAGGTAAAAGGTAAAGGACTGACTAAATGTTGTATCTATGATAAAGAACTGCAACAAACAGTCAACATTGGACAGTTTAACCGCTGTTTATGGAGACAGCATTCCTTTTGAATGTGAAAGTCGGGAATGGTTGTGTTGCCCTGACTTTTCTACTTGAAGTTCTGTTTTTTAGGAATAATTCAATTCAGTTTATTTATATAGCACCAATTCACAACACATGTAAAGGCGCAATTGATCGACAGTTTTCTATTTAAGGAAAACCAGTTGATTGCATCGACTCATTGACTTTAATGCAATCCCTCACACTAAGCATGCTTGTAGCATCAGTGGAGAGGAAAAACTCCCTTTTAACAGGAAGAAACCTCCAGCAGAACCAGGCTCAGCGCCAGTTTCCATCTGCCGCAGCCAACTGGGGTTCGAGGAGACAGGAGAGATACAAAAGGCAACTGTAAAAGGCATCCCCGTCCAGGTGAGTAGGGCATAGAGCTTGGAATTCTGAGGTTCGACTTTGAGCCCTACTCCCACACACTGCCACTCTGCGTCTCTGAGCAAGACCCTTAACCCCTGATTGCTCCCCGGGCGCCCCACGATGGCAGCCCACTGTTACCCAAGGGATGGGTTAAATGCAGAGGTACATTTCTCCAATATGAGATCAATACAGTTAAAATATTATCCAGAGCTTAGTAAGGACCTCCTGCTGCCTTGCATTTTCAGATAATAAAAAAGAAAATTCCGGAAATCCAGGTTTAATATTAACATATCCTAAATTTGAAGATCATCAAACATAAATGTTGTGAAAGAGCTCCTCCACCCAAGTTTGCTTCTAACCTCTAATTTCCACATCGCCCTTCCTTGTTATCTCCCTCACTCCCTCCTCCTTGTCTCCTATTTGATATGTCCATTTTCCTCAGCAGCACAACAGGAAGGAGTTCCATCTGAGGCTCATTAAGGAAAATCATACAGTGCTTCATGGTGTCTCATTGTGAAGTAACTGTCTGGTTCCTCTGCAAATGAACAATTTATGACCTGTATGACCAGCTAAGGGGTGAGACATGCAAACAAAAATCTTTAGAAGAAAAAGAGGTAAGCTGTATGCACAATTTATGACCAAACAAAAAGCAAATATTTATTTTGAGACCAGCTTTCAGAGGCAATAATAAAGATTTTATTTTCAAGTAATTAGTGCAAAAAACTACATTCTTAGTGCGTTTAATAAAGGGCTGCTGCAGAGACCTTCAATATCTGCAGCTAAAAATGTCAGAGGAGCATGTAGCACATCATTCACAGATGAATTTCACTTCTGATTTCATTTATGCTTTGTTCTGCACTGCAAGCTCTTGTTGTTTGTTCAACATTAGGTGTACATGTTTGAATTGCGCATGTGTCTGGCAGCAGGTGAGGAGCTAAGCTGACAGAGATGGACCACCTCACTTACCTGAGATGGCGTTTCCTTCCGTTAATGGCGTTATGAGCATCCGTCGGGCCCTGACACACTCACACACAAACACCTATGGCACATGCTCGCCGACACTGCAGATGGCAAACAAATAAAAGTGTGTGCACACATATGGTGCTGAGATTATGGGTTGTTATTAATAACTTAAAGCAGCAAGGAAGGCTCTGCTGCAAAAAGGTTGATTTGCACAGGAGTTACAGTTAACAACACTCAAACAATCTGCACCTGCTACCTCTGCATATACCTTTGCAGCAGGTTGCTAATATCTTTATAGTATACAAGAATCACTCTACAGAGATGACATTCTAGTTTCTTGGTAGACTGTAGTATTCAGTGCACCAAGCAAAGATCCAGGGTGGTGGAAACACAGATTATTTTATCTCGTGATAAAATAATCTGTGGATATCTGTCTGACCAATCTGTCCTCCTCACACTTTAATATTTTCAACTTCACTTTTCTCATATTCACAAAATTCAAACTTCCAAACTCCTTTGTCTACATTTCCATAACTGTATTTCTTAGTGTCCGATTGGGGGCTGGCTGACGGCGGTTATTTTTTCTCAATCTGCTTCACATGAGCATGAATTGATCTACAAAGAATTTAAGGCGAGCCTAGCCACAATGGCCTTCTGTCAGGCTACAATCTCATCACGCCATCACCGGCCACTGTGTTTATCTGGCTTACCAACTGAGAAAGTGTCTTTCAGTTGTAGATAAACATGCAGACCTCCAAATTGCACACAGGCAGGGGGAATAAAATTGGCTGTCATGAGGAGAGTGTTCTAGATATTATATTATATTATATTGTAATGTTTTGCCGCTGTCTTGGCCAGGACTCCCTTGAAAAAGAGATTGTTAATCTCAATGGGACTTTTCCTGGTTAAATAAAGGAATTGGAGCTTTAATTTATGATGTCTACTTCATTTATTGTGTACATCCTCTCTCCATCCTGCCTTGTCCTTATTTCTTAGATCAGGGGCTGGCAACCCATACTGTTCAAAGAGCCATATTGGACCAAAAAACAAAAAAAATAAATCTTACTTGAACTGAAAAAAATGTAAAAGTCTTATAAAAGTCTCAACACGAGCTCTAAGTGTATTAGCCCACCATCAAAATGACTGCGTGGGCTTAGATATATAATATGCATTCATTATTAAATATCTTTCCTGTAAAAAAAATAAACCATATAACTATTCTGCTGTACGATATTTGGTGCTCTAAGTCTAACTTCTATTGCAATATTAATGCATTTTGTCTTTTTTGTATTTATGAAATTATTGAAATTCAATAAAGAAATCAAAATTTTGGTGTTATTTCTATTTTGAAGAAAAAAAGTTCACATACATCTGCATAAGAGCACTACCTGTTTGATCTGTGCATGGTTTTCAATGCTTGCAACTAAAAAATCAGCAGTGGTGGAGTTTCTTTGCTCTCCTCTAATTTATCCAGAAGTACTGCAATCACACATTTTTCCCTGGAAACAGTGTTGGTTTTGACGATGACAAAATTATTTTGTTGACACTCCTTTTTTTTTATGACGATAATGAAAAAGGATGAGCTAAACATGCATCTTTGATGACTAGAATATGACAAGTCATAGGTTTGAGATTTCGTCAATGAGCATGACTAAATAGAAATTAGCGAGTGGTAGGTCAGACATTTAAAACGTATTATTGTGCTCTAATTTGTTAGACAATTTAAGCAGTGTCAGCCATGCTGCTTCGTACTGTTTGATCCTGCTGCCCACCTGGCGTGTAGCAGTGCACATTCTGCGTAGTATCTTTGAATATTTATCTGTCATTGTTCTCGTCTCTATCTATTTAAATATTATGTAAATTTTTCCTTGTATTGTCAATAAAACATTTTCAGTTTCCTTTGAATATGTCAACATTTTAGTTAGCAATTTATGTCCGCATTACTCTGGCATTAAAGGCAAATATATAGGTTATCTGACCCCTGAGCAGTGGCTACTAAGGGGCAAAGTCTGAGAAATAAAGCAAAAATTGCCAAAGTAGAAAGAAGAATGTTTTTGTTATTTGCTTTTTTGGAGCAGTAAAGATTTTATGGATCTGCGTCTAATGCATAAAAGGAAGTGTTTGTATGTCTGAAACCATTCCTTTATTATACATTTTGTGGTCTGTTTGCTATATTAACCAATATGATGTGTTGAACTAGATCTACTGTTTTCACAACTTTTGTGAGACACTTTTTATAAAGTAGGGAATTCATCCTTAAAAAAGTTTATGTGAATTCTGTAAATCAAGTTTTCGACCCAACAGCAATGATGAACTGCATGGTAGCATTCTATAGCCAGCAAGTGTAGTATCTAGGCTAGAGCTGTCTGTCTGGTAAAGAATGAGGTTGTTATTCAGATTTGTAAACATTAACTTTTTTTGCAACATAAAACTGACTAAAACTAGACTAAAACCTTTTTAAGTTTTGGTCAACTAAAACGATCACATTTTAAAATGTCTGAATGCTACAAAGTCTAATAATAGTTTTCTTCCTGAACACTAAGAATAAGACAGACTCTAAGATGGCTGTCAAAAACAACACTGCCTGGAAATGCCTTTCTAAATTACTCTTTTTATTATTTGTCAACTTCTCATTGTTAAGCAAACATGCAGGCAATCGTTCAGCATTGGTAATGGAAGGAAATGATTTGGTCCATTCTTCTATGAATCCTCTGCCCTCCTCAGCTATATCCCTTTTTTCCCTTTGGGATCCATGGCCCGAGACGCACTCACCGGTTTGTGCACAACAGCCAACTGCCTGGCACAGCGCCGTGCTGAAACGTGTGTTGCCAGCTATGACACAAATCTTCATTGACAGAACTGTTTAAATGTATTGTTTACGTTTTTATTTATTATACTGTCATGATCTTGGTCCAATAGGCTGGTTTTTACTTTTTCTCCTCTCATCTGTTTTGCTCCACCCTGTGCTCATTATCTCTTTTCAGATCCACCTTTTTCCTTTTTATTTACGCCACTGGATCCCAGCCAGTGGTGCCAGATTACTCAAGCTTCCAGCGAGTCTAACTGTATGTATATAGTTCTCCCTGATTCCGCCCTGTTTCTGAACCCGGACTTCAGAGTTTTGGCTGCCCCTGCTCTGTTTTTTCCATTTTCCTTACATTTTTGAAAAAGCTCTAGTGAGCTGCAAGGGGGGCACGAAAGAGCCGCATGCGGCTCTGTAGCTGCGTGTTTCCGACCGCTGGCCTAACCAATACCTTTGACTATACTTTTTTCCTTCTAATCACCTGAAATAAGTATTTCCTTTGCTTCCTCTGGTCCATGTTGAGTGTGGTACACACCATGTCATTAAACAGCACAGTAGATGTGCAAATATCACTTTGTCCTCTGGATTGTCTATTTGGAATAAAGACTCAAGACTCTAAATGAAAGAACGTGGACTATATAATATCACTGAGCTTTCTAGCAGTCAAACATAAGATATTGTTGAATTGGAAGGAAAGGAACTATAATTGTTTTGATGTACAATGAACAAAGATGTTTTAGAATTCCAGACACTAAGTTTTAAGCAAACATTTAAAGTACAAAATGTACCTTTAACACTGTCAAATAAAAGCCCTACATCATATAATTATCAGGCTTTATATGCCAGATTAGTCCTGACTGCTCTAGCTGGGATGTAGAAATAATTTTGAGGATGGGATGCCTTGTGCTGCTCAGCAGTAAATCATCACGCCACAGTTAATTATCCTCTAGTTGGCTTACTCTTCACTGGACAGATGCAGAAACTCTGTGTTAGTCATCCTGCTTGGCTGTAAGCTTTTTCTCTTTGTTAATAATTGTAACTAGTTTAGATGTCAAAATATCTAAAGTCATGACAGGCCAACCCCTTTTTTTTTTGTGAGATTGTGTCTAAAGACCATCAGTTGTCAAACCTGACACACATTTAAATTCCTATTTTAGCTCGTTGGCATGATTATTTTTCCTGCATCCTTTCTGTTTTCATTGATTTTAATGCAATTTGTCAAGAGTTGATGTACTGCTTAGCCTATGAACCTTATAAAAGGTTTTATTTTGGTTGACTGAACCTTTACCGGAAATGACAAATGGTTTTTACAGGAGGTCAGTGAATGCCTCTTGGTATCAGCCCTCTCTAGTCTCAGAGTCTTGCTCCTGCCAAATGTGGGAGATGTTTTAATGTTCTCCAAGATCATAATCGTAACCTTTTCCCTGCTGCAGAAGGCAACCTCCAACCCTGGATGCTGCCATCTGTCCTGAGTCTTCTCTCAGTCGGCTGTTTCAGCTCAACATTTTACTTCTTTCTCTGCTTGTGTTTTGATCTGCCACCATCCACATGCTCTTTTTCATCCCACATCTTGTTTTTTCATTCAGCCCCTGTTTGCTTTGCAGATTTACTTCACTCACCTTCACCTCTGCACCTCCTGTATTTTTTTCAATCACTCCCTCATATTCATTGTTTTCAGATCCCCCCCTCTCAATCTTCTTCCTTCTTCTTCTATAACTCTCATGCATTTCATGTTTTCAAAGTCAAAACATCTGTTGGTAGATGGCAGGTAGGAGACAGGTATTTTCTCTCAAGTTGATTTCTCACTTGAGGAAAACTGTGGAAACAAGAGACACAGGATGAGATGCTGACAGGAATCAGAGAGGTTATATACAAACGGGTTATCAAAAAGAAGATTCTCCACCTGTACCTGCCTTCATTTGCTCCTCTGCAGCGGGAGACCAGGTGTTGGAGCTGGGTGGTGCTTTAATTGTGCAGGGAGGAGAGATGTGAAGGGAGCTGGAGTCAGATCGGTGTGTTTTTCTGGGCTCAGCTGCTTGTGTGTGTGTGCTCTACAGCTGATAATTGGGAAGGCACACCTGGATGCCGTCACCTCCCAACCTCAACCCTCCGCCCTTCAAACCAACACAATTCGCTCCGGGTGCACACTGGATGTGTGTGTGGGTTGAACTCTTGTGCCCAGCCAGTCAGACGGGCACAAGTGTGTGTGTGTTTTACTGACTGTCCATCTTTTCCATCTCTGAGAGCAGGAGGTTATTGAGCTGTGCTATAAAAGATTCAGGCTTGACTGATGACCTCGGCTAACTAAAAGAAAAAAGACTCTTCTTTATTTAACCTTTTCTTTGGCAAAAAAACATCAAAAATTCTGTTATTGTTGCACCTCTGGTATAAAGGCTCACAATGGTATACTAGGTTAAGTATAGTTTTATTGTCACCACCTTGATTTAACTTTAATCAATAATCAAAAAGATAAAATTACAGATGAAGACCTAACCATTTATTGCATTTTTTGAAGCATATATTTCCCACGGCTTTAACAAACTGTTAATCAATGGCTGAACAACAGGGGTAGTTGGTGGAGGACTAACAATACCTGTTTCGTTTTTGTATAGTCTACGTATTCTAGAGTGAGGCCATTATCAATAATGTAATAATCCTGATGATGAACACAAAAATCTTTGTAAGGAAAGGGGAGTTTATTTATGTAGCACTTTTCAGCAGCAAGACGATTCAAAGTCCTTTTCATGAAAAATCAATTCCAGTGGCATAAAGCTGGTTTCAAAATATTAACTTTAATAGTTAAAGAGAATAAAATCAAATAATTAAAATCTGATTATTATACAAAAGTAATATCCAAATAATTGATAAGAAAATGAAAGGAAAATTTGACTGCAAGCTTAACTAATAATGTCTCGATAGCCCAGACAAATGAAATACATGTTTAAAGAAACATATGTGCTGAGTTCAAATTCAGCGGCTGCGTCCTCTGAAGGCCAGATACGTTAGCAGATTACGTCATAGCTCGGCGCTAAGGCCTGCACGGATTGAAATACTCCTCGTTATGCGGCCGACAAATGCAGGCTTCTTTTTGCCTCTTTTGAAAGACAGGACCCGTGCATCCTACATACCCTTTGGTATCCCGTGATTCATTGCGAGGCCAAGCAAGCCAGTGTAGGTACCAGATCTGCTCGGGTGGTCAGATTTAGTCAGGGCCCTGCCCCTTTTTATGACGTTAACATATGTCATCTCCACTCGGACAAATCATATTGCACCCATTTCTTAAGAATCAGATCTCTTTTGGAGACTCAACGTATTTTTACCAATATTTGTTATTATTTACCATTTCATTGGCGATCTAAAGTAGCCGAAAATAGAAAACAATCATTCTCAGTCTTGAAGGAAAGCACTGCCTTCTAAGACAGAATGAGCTCTGCTATTAAACAAGGTGACAAAAAAAGACTCATAGCTTCTTATTAAGATCTGACGGCAGGGGAGGACAAATGGAACATCTTAAAAATTTAATTTTAAAGAGATTTTAGACAAAGAAAACAATGGTTATTCTAACTGTAGAAAACGAACGGTTTTGTTGACACCAATTTAAAAGTAGTGTAGCTTAATATGGCTAAGTGACCGAGCTAAAATAGGCTAACCTGTTAGCTACTGAGAAGAGGTAGCCAAAGCACTATCCATCTTCCCCCCTTTATATTATGGTATAACAGCTTTTTGTTCACTGTAAACTGATTTTTTTTTGTTTTGTTATCCATCAGGTAAAACTTCATCAGTAATGCTACATATGCTCCCAACTCGCACACGGACGTGATTTTATTATCGTTGTCTGGGCAACCACAATTTTTTTTTACATCATGTGGCAACGTTCAGCCAATCATGAAGCGTAACGTCAGTGGCATCAGCAGGACCCGAGCAGATCTGGTACCTACACTGGCTGTTCCATGCTCACAGGAAAATGGGAAATGGCGCCGAACAGTGTTGAATATTGTAATTGCAGTTTAATATAATACCCATATGTGAATAGTTCCTTCTAAAATAGTTCAAAATAGTTTTTTTTTTTTAATGGCTATTGAGTCAGATATGTGGTAATGTTTGGTTTATTGAAAGGTTTTATGTGTCCCTGTTGAAAAGGGATTTGCTCACACATAAGCATAGATTCTAATATCTCTGCAATGTGGGGACTATGAATCTGATAATTGCAACGATGGTACTGCTGCTGAAGTTCCTCGAAAATCTTATTAGCACCCAGAACGGAAGTGAGCGGTTCGGTATCTTTTCTCCTCCTGCTTAGTGTGTCAACTGTAACAGTTGCTATGTGACAGAGAGTATGGGCAGTGAATGCCAGAAAGCTGGACCTGTTCAAATCCATGACCAAACGCTTCCAGCCTCCTTATTTTCACAGACCTCGAATGACCCACTCCAGGTAGACCGCGTCCTTGGATGATGCAGCTGCTGAATTCAAACTCAACAATTGTGTGCTCTCATGGATCCTGAATGATGCAACTAGAGTGAATGATTGATGTATTATCAGTAGGTAGAGGTGCATTTAGGACTAAAGCCGTGCAAGGTATGTTTTTGTATAGATGCAAATGGCATGATAAGGGGAAATACAAACCCACAGTGTACATGAATCGAATTTTTCTCGTGTTCAAACTTTTCTGTTATCTTACCATCAAGGATAATGTTGCGACAAGCTCTGGCTCACAATGGACACAAGGCTTTTTTCAATCAAATTGAAAGAAATAAAAATTAACGTTGGCATAGAATAAAGAAAGGAATGTTTTTAGAGGTTTGTGGATGCTTTAAAGAAGGTATTTCAATTTAGACCATAGAAGGAATTTTAAATCATTCTGCATTTGTCCTCATCTAGTAGCTCCAGTGCTAATCTCCCTCTGCCTAGCTATAGTGCTCTCTTTGCCCTGCTTTTTGCTCTGTTTTCACACTGTCCTCCAAGGGGCTATTTTAGCTTTTGTGTCCCAGTGAGAAGGAAGAACCACAGGAGGACTAGGGATCTTCCATCTCTAGAGGGTATGGTTGACTGTGGGATTCAAGAGCTGTTGTTTCGCTTTTCACTATAAAATGTTTAGGTGCAGTGAATAAGTGAAACTTTGGTCCGTTAAACATTGTAAATTGTTGCAAAAATGTTAAGCGAGCAACAGAAACATCAATGGTATAGAAATTCACTGGAATAACATTTAAAATGAATTAATGTTTGCATGCTTTTACAGTTTTCAGATTAAAAGTTACTTCTACATGTTTGGTTGTGGTTATGCAGATTAGACTTGTAGGACAATAAGAACTGTGGTTATGTGCTCCACTTTCATAGTTTTAGGGAAGTTCCAGGCAGCATCCTTCTAGATCAACTACAACTGTCTTATCAACTTTTATACAAGCAGGAAGACATTTCTACCAGAGAAAAAACAAACAAATATTTCATACATAAAAAATAGAGAGAAGACTTCTCTTTGCTACTTTCAACAAGAAAACAATAACATGAAAAATTAAAAACTACAATAATATAGCTTTTTTTTTCTTAGGAGGTGGATCTTCACCAGTATTATTTGTACAAGGAAACTCACTATAGAGGCTGTTTCAAGGTGTTTAAACTGCAGTGCTACAAGGATTTGTCCTCACCCTGTGTCTTTTAATCTTGTAAGTGCCCCAGGCATTAACCTTATTACACCACAGACCCAGGGGACATGTAATGAAATACTTCCCCTATTCAGGGGGTCAATTTGCTCTCTTTTCTTTATGAAGTTTAAAGCCTTCTTCATCCCATCGGCATTCCTGCCTGTCTGATTTCCTTCCAGTCTATTTTCCCCTTAATTAGCTGATCTGCTTCTGTGTTTTGGAGAGTAAAGGGGAGAATTCCTGTCTCATGCTGATTCATTGAGACAAGGTTTGATTTGTTAGCTGCAATGTTCCCTCCTTTGCTCTTCTTACAAGGAAAAAACTTCCCTTGATGCTTTGACTGTTTGCCTGAACAGTCAGATCACTGCTATGATTTTTGTCGTCTGAAACAGAAAATCAGGCATTACCAATTACAGATGACACACAGAGCATCATGAGCCTCAAGCTGTCATCACACTCAATCCTGCTGTCAGCGATTCAAAACAGATCAAATACTGAAACACAATGAGAGAAAACATCCATTCACTCATCAACAAGAAATGTTTTGTTCCTTCTGAATCTTTGTGTGGAGTCAATATTGCAATCAGTTACATCATAATAAAAAAATTCCCGTGTGGTTTTGATCAGTCATTTACAATAAATACATTTCTGCTGTTTATAAACTTTCTGCTCAGATAATGTTTGAACTTAATCTTAGACTTTTAATATCAAGCAATAACATCTCAAGCATCAACCTGAGATATCACTTAATTTGTATACATTTCATATAGGTAATAATGATAAATTTCCTAATCTGATAATAAGGATGCATCAAGTAAGCAGGTGGAAGCTGAGTGTTCTAACCGTACAACCTCAGCTAGTCAGAGTAGGAAATTCTACCGGCCACAGAGAGATATAGCAGCGGTAGACCCTAAGGCCAGGTGCTGGGTCCACTGCTTTACACAGTCTTCACTGCCACTGCATCGGAACAGCACAAGGTAGACAACAAATGATGTCTACAGGAAAAGGACTTTGGACTTTTGCCTGGTGTCATGCACATGCAGATAACCGAGGGGAAGTTTACTGATCTGAGTCAAAGAGCCAAAAAGATTTTGCTTTCACAAGTGGAGCAGTATGCCTATTGCCATAGTGTTCCGCTTGATTTATGCATATAAATAGCTCTATTATAATTCATGCAGTGAGTATTACAGAATATATGGGCACTGCAATGTACCAGTAATGGAAAAGCAGGAAAAAGGAGAAAAGATGAAAGAAGGAGGAGATAAAAGGGAAACATCTTCAGTCTGCTTCAACACCTGCAAAAAGCGATGTAAAAAAAAAAAGAACAGCACAACCATTGGATATAGTATAAGAGGTAAACTAAAGTAGCACCTTGATACTATCACTGAAGTATAAGTGGTATTATTTAATCTGGCATTTATACTGTGGTAGCTGATGATAAGAATATGGGCTTTCCGTATGGAACTGAATCTTCCTTCACTTCCTGCTTCCTGTTTGGACCTGTTCACTTCCTGTTTGGATTAACTGAGTGTGCAGCTGTTCAGAGGATCTCCATCTGAAGTTAAGTTATTTTCTCTGTGATATCTCTGTATCTAAGTAACTCTAACTGACTACTTTAAAACATAGCACCTTCTGCTGCACTTTTCTACTGAGCACTTGTCAGTTTCACACGGTTTTATTTCTGATAGCAAGGAGTAGCTAGCCTAGGCTAGCGCTAGTTTAGCATTGCTATGGCTTCTCTCTCTCCCTCCCTTGACTCTTTTCCAACTCTTCCTTCTTCCTCTCCTCTCTCCTGCTCTCTGTGTCAGATGTTCAGTTATTCCTCTGCCTCCTTTAGTGATAATGGGATGTGTAATAAGTGTAGTATTTTTGTAGCTTTGGAGGCGAGGGTGTCAGAGTTAGAATCCAGGCTTCAGGCTGTTGAACATCCAGGAGTTAAAGTAGGCCCCCCACGTAGCTGTCCTCCAAAAGTGCCTGAGCAGCCAGGCGATTGGGTAACTGTACGCAGAAAGCGTAGTCGTGGATCTCTGCCCACTGGTCACCACCAACCCGTTCACGTTTCTAACCGGTTTTCCCCACTCAGTGACACACCCACTGAGAAGCCCACTCTGGTGATTGGCAGCTCCATAGTCAGAAACGTGGCATTAGAGACACCAGGGACCATAGTCAAATGTTTGCCGGGGGCCAGAACGGGTGACATCAAATCCTACCTGAAACTACTGGCTAAGGATAAGGTTAAATACAGTAAGATTGTTATTCACGCTGGTGGTAATGACAACCGGTTACGCCGATCGGAGGTCACTAAAATTAGTGTTGCTTCGGTGTGTAAGTTTGCCAAAAAAATGTCGGACTCCGTAATTTTCTCTGGTCCCCTCCCTGATCTGACCAGTGATGACATGTTTAGCCGCATGTCGTCATTCAACCGCTGGTTGTCTAGGTGGTGTCCTGAAAACAACGTGGGCTACATTAATAATTGGCAATCCTTTTGGGGAAAGCCTGGTCTGATTCGGAGAGACGGCATCCATCCCACTTTGGATGGTGCAGCTCTTCTTTCTAGGAATCTGGCCACATTTATTAGTCTTCCAAAACCCTGACCACCCAGGGTGCAGACCAGGAAGCAGAGTTGTAGTTTAACACACATCTCTGCAGCTTCTCTACTGTTACCCACTCTTTACTCCATCCAGACAGTGTCTTGCCCACGACCAAAATCTAATAAATTAGCAAAGATTCCCAAAGGAGTAAATCATGATAATCTAATTAAAATCAAAATAACTCCAATTGGGGAAAAAGTTAAAACAATTAAATGCGGTCTGTTTAACATAAGATCGCTTTCCTCTAAAAGTCTACTAGTTAATGACTTGATTTGTGATAATCACATTGACTTGTTTTGCCTTACAGAAACCTGGCTGCAGCAAGAGGATTATGTGAGCATAAATGAGGCAACTCCTTCAAGCTATTTAAATTTTCACATCCCCAGAAGTTCTGGGCGAGGAGGAGGAGTAGCAACAATCTTCCAGTCTGACTTACTGATTACTCCCAAAACAATTAATACCTACAACTCTTTTGAACATTTAACCCTTAATTTCCCTGATCCAAATTTCAAGGCAAGAAAACCTCTTCTTTTTGTAACTTTGTATCGTCCACCAGGTCCTTACTCTGAATTTTTAGATGAGTTTTCAGAGTTCCTTTCTGATTTGGTATTAAATACTGACAGGGTCATCATAGTGGGAGATTTTAACATCCATGCTGACATTGAAGGCGATAGCTTAAGAGCAGCCTTTAATGCTATCTTAGACACTGTTGGCTTTGTTCAAAATGTGAATAGTCCCACGCATTCTCATCTTCATACTTTGGATCTTGTGCTGACATACGGCATAGAATATGAAGAAATAACAGTATTTCCTCACAACCCTGTCCTCTCTGACCACTTTCTAATAACCTTCAGGATTACTTTAACAGAGTTCTCCTCCCCCAAAAGAAGGTTCAATTTTAGTAGATCTTTATCAGATAGTGCAGTTAAAAATTTTAAAGAATCTGCTTCACTTTCTCTCTCCTCTGTGTCACTGAGCAGTGCTGCAGAGTGCAAAAGCTTAGCTTATTCCCCTTCACAGGTTGATGATTTTGTTGATGGGGTTGCTAGTTCTCTGCGTATTGCCTTAGACAACGCAGCTCCTTTGAAAATGAAAACCGTTAAAAATAGAAAGCTTGCTCCTTGGTTTAATGCAGAGCTGCGTACTTTGAAGCAAAATGCTAGGAAACTGGAGAGAAAATATCGCTCCACAGGCCTGCGAGAGTCCTTCCTAGTCTGGAAAAATGGTTTACTGCTGTATAAGAGGACCCTTTGTAAAGCAAGAGCAGCATACTTCTCCTCATTAATAGAGGAGAATAAGAATAATCCTAGATTTCTTTTTAATACAGTTGCCAAACTCACCCAGAGCCATAGCTCTGTTGAACCGTCCATTCCACCTGCTCTTAGCAGCAATGATTTTATGGGATTCTTTATAAATAAGATTGATCTTATTAAAAATAAGATCATAAGCACTCCTCTATCCGCGATTGTACCTGAGGTAGTCATGGAATCTGAACCGGGTTTAGACTGCTTTGATCCAGTTGAACTCTCTGAATTAGCAAAATTATTGTCTTCATCTAAGCCTTCAACTTGTATGTTAGATCCAGTTCCAACCAGGTTATTTAAGGAGGTATTCCCTTTGATCTCCTCCTCCATTTTAGATGTGATTAATCTATCTCTGTTACAGGGATATGTACCTAAAGCTTTTAAGGTTGCTGTAATTAAACCTCTGCTTAAGAAACCGTCTCTTGACCCAGATGACTTGGTCAATTATAGACCTATATCCAATCTTCCTTTCTTATCCAAAATTCTTGAGAAAGTAGTTGCCAAACAAGTTTGCGATCACTTACACCATAATGAACTTTTTGAAGAGTTTCAGTCTGGCTTTAGAGCTCATCATAGCACTGAAACAGCTCTGGTGAAAGTCACTAATGATATTCTCATGGCCTCAGATAATGGACTTGTATCTGTGCTCGTCCTGTTGGATCTTAGTGCTGCATTTGATACAGTTGACCATAATATTCTTTTAGAAAGACTTGAATATTTTGTTGGAATTAAAGGAACAGCACTAGACTGGTTTAAATCTTATCTATCTGATCGAATTCAGTTTGTTCATGTTAATGATAGATCTTCAACACGCTCAAAGGTTACCTGTGGAGTACCACAGGGATCAGTGCTAGGACCAATTCTCTTTACTTTATACATGCTCCCAATTGGTAGAATTATTAGACAGCATGGGATTAATTTCCACTGTTATGCTGATGATACCCAGCTATATCTGTCTATAAATCCAGATGAAGCTAACCCATTACATAGATTACAGGCATGTCTTGAAGACATAAAAACCTGGATGACTCTTAACTTTCTGCTTCTGAATGCAGATAAAACAGAAGTTATAGTCTTTGGACCAGAGTCTCTGAAAAAGAAACTGATTAGCCAGTCACTTCATTTGGATGGGATTAAACTGATTTCAGATAATAAAGTAAAAAATCTTGGTGTTATTTTTGATCAGGACCTGTCATTTAAATCCCATATCAAAGAGGTTTCTAGAATTTCCTTCTTTCATCTGAGGAACATTGCAAAAATTAGAAATATCCTGTCCAGGGGTGATGCTGAGAAACTAGTCCATGCATTTGTTACTTCAAGGCTGGACTATTGTAATTCTTTACTATCAGGAAGTCCACAAACTGTAGTTAAAAGCCTTCAGCTGATCCAAAATGCTGCAGCCAGGGTTCTGATGAAAATTAAAAAGAGAGATCATATCTCGCCTATCCTGGCTTCTCTTCATTGGCTTCCTGTTAAATCAAGAATAGAATTTAAAATCCTCCTTCTCACATATAAAGCCTTAAATGGCCAAGCTCCATCTTATATCAGAGATCTGATTGTTCCTTATGTTCCTAACAGTGCACTTCGCTCTCAATCTGCAGGTTTACTAGTGGTTCCTAGAATTTCTAAAAGTAGAATGGGAGGCAGATCTTTTAGTTATCAGGCTCCTCTCCTGTGGAACCAACTACCAGTTTTAGTCCGTGAGGCAGACACCCTGTCTACTTTTAAGGCTAGGCTTAAAACTTTCCTTTTTGATAAAGCTTATAGTTAGGGTGGCTCAGGTTATCCTGAGCTATCTCTATAGTTATGCTGCTATAGGCTTAGACTTTTGGAGGACATAGGGACCCCCATTTCATCATTCTGCTTCATTCTCTCTCTGTTCTCCTATTCTGCAGAATCTGTTAGTTCAATCTCTAACCTTCTGCTCTCTCTGCTTTTCCTCAGAGTAGCTTTGCCTCGTCTGTTCCTGTTTGGCTGTGACGTCATCCTGGAAAGAAACATCAGCTGTGCTGCTTCCATCAACACCCTTGTTTATAGATGTTGGAGATCGGCCTGTTTTCCAGTGTGGTCCTGTTTCTCTGGCCGTGACTGAGTGGATGTGCTCTCTTCGTCCTCTGGCATGGGAGCTGCCTTGGAGCTCGTCTGCCTGGCTGTGTGTTTCCTGGATGGGGCCGCCTTTTACAGCTGCTTTTTGTATCTCTGTTTCTGTCTCCTTGAACCCCAGTCGGCCTCGGCAGATGGCCGCTCACACTGAGCCTGGTTCTGCTGGAGGTTTCTTCCTGTTAAAAGGGAGTTTTTCCTCTCCACTGTCGCTACAAGCATGCTTAGTGTGGGGGATTGTATTTGAGTCAATGAGTCAATGCAATCAACTGGTTTTCCTTAGATAGAAAACTTTGTATCAATTTGACTGTATGATCTGGTTGAACTGTAAAGTGCCTTGAGATGACATGTGTTGTGAATTTGGCGCTATATAAATAAACTGAATTGAATTGAAATTGAATTGAATCTCTAAGTACCTGGAACCAAGCACCTGTAGTGACCCAGACATGTCCTACTGAAAAGTAGGACATGTCTGGGGGGAGTTTTATAACAGTGGGAAAGTATTTCATAACAGTTTCCTGGGTTTTTGATCGACTACAGTGCAGCAGAACCAAACTGTGAGCTCCGGGGCTGGTCCAGGAACTCCGGCGGACGGGGAGAGGGAGCCAGCGGGGGAAGGAGTGACAGAACCAGACCCGGTGACGGTAGCCGTGGCAGTCGGGTGGAAGCATATCGTCAATGGGTCGGGTTCAGACACACAAGTCAGCGCCCTAGCTCCCATCCTTCATTTCTGGTAACGACGTTGGGGTATTTAAACTAACAGAGACATCAGAAGAACCCCCCAGTTTTAAAGCATTGAAATGAACACCAACAAGTTGTTTTTACAAACCGTTTAAACTGTTTTGGAATGAGGATAGCTAAACCATCTTAAAACTGTGGACAGCTTATGTCTAAATTAGCTTCTTTCTGTTCTCTAGAGGGATGTAGATAGTGTTTTTTATTCATTTTAAAGGGAATCTATTTTAATCAAATTGTTTTGTTTCTAAAGCATCAGTCCACAACATGTCATCCAAAGGCTCTCTACAGAGCCTGTGGAATTTTCAGTCATCAGGGGCATGGCAACCATCTGATATAACCTGACCTTCACTCAGTTTTTCTGAAAATGTTTTGACACTTACCTGTGAGTCTTTGTCCATCCTGTAGGCTTGCACTAGAACAATCTGTAGTTGGAGCGTTGAACATCATGGAGATCACTCTTCCAGAACACATTCCAAGTCAGATCAAAATCAGGTAGCAAGAGATAGTTGGATAAAAACTTTAATGATTTAATAGGTTGTACTGTAGATCTGAATTTCTCACATAAAATTATTTAAATTAAGAATGTTCTGTTGTTAATCAACAAGACTATACATGAGTTAATCAAGGGAGTTCAAATGAGTAATCTCATCAATGGAAAAAAGTGCAAATGAGCTTTTAATGTTTGTAGTGACTTTGTGAATTCCACCGAGGAGTGAAGGATGTGAACTTACACTCCCACAAGCTTGATATATTAATTCAATTACCAAGCATCTTTCTGTAACTACATATTTCCTCTACAGGTAAAGAAGAAACAAGAATCCAGGAAGTGAAAGTCTTGATTTCGGTTGAGGTGATGTTTTGGTGGTATCCCTGCTAAATTATACTAAATTCCCTCAGGATGGCATTATGATCCTAATTAGGTGGTATAAACAAGATGAAAACAGATATCTGTGGACATTAACACAAGTATACTTCTTTATGACAGTTCATTTATTGCTTGTTTTTCAGTAGACAGTGTCTTGCTTATCTGAGCTGAATCTATTTAGCTTTTAATGGAGTGCTCCATTGAAAATTAAAAGTCCTCTTTTCTGTTGCTGTTTTTCAATAAAAGTATGCTTTAAGATCATTTGAGGCAAGAATTTTATACTTTTAAGCGTCACTATATGGTCCATTTACCAAATAATTAATGCATAATAAAATTTTTTTTTAAATCCGAAGTTGAGAGGACCACAGCAACCAGCGGAGCTCCAATGCTAATGGCAGCCTGGGCTAACCGCAGTCCGTCTATAGCAGCCCTCTCTCGGTGTAGCCCTTGTGAAGGACTGCTGGCTCTGATGGGGATTTCTTTGTTTTATTTGGCAAAATGTTAATTTGATTTGTGTTTATCTGACTGTGTTAATTATTATTCCCCCACTAAATGAAAAAATAATAATTTATTATTATCTAGAGAATATTAATAACAGGAGGTGAAATGCAGTGATGACATTACTAGTACTCTTCTGTTTCAATTGACCCATATTTATGCTGCGTGCTCCCGTTCTCACCAAGTCCATGCTTTCTTGTGCTCTTCTCAAGAACATACTTGGCGAGGACACAAGTCCATTCTCGCGTTCTTGTCAATTAAGAAACGGCCTAGTCTTCAGCAGGAAAACTATTATTAGTCTTAGTCACATTTTAGTCATTACGATATTAGGTTGTAGTCCAGTTTTAGTCAGTTTTATGATGCAAAAAAAAGGAACCTTTACAAGTCTGAATAAAACCCAGATTCTTTACCAGATTGACAGCTCTTGCCTAGATACCACAATTGCTGCGTATAGAATGCTGCAATGCGGTTCATTATTTCTGTTTGGCAGACAACTTTGATTTACAGAATTCAAATAAACTTTTTTATGAATTACAATGAACCCTTGTTTATCGCGGGGGTTACGTTCCAAAAAGAACCCTCGATAGGTGAAATCCGTGAAGTAGAAACCTTTATTTTTTTTACAGTTATTATACAATGAAATACTCCATAAAACATTGAAATCAAGGAACAAAAACCTTTTACAGGCCCAAACATTTGTTTAACAAATAAAAGTACTGTATAAACCGTACAGTAGGACAAATATTGACTCACGTGTACAGTACAGTATTTCACTGCTGTTCTGACGGAGCCGCTGCATCCTGACTCTGCTCTGTGGCGTTATTATTTTAAAGTATGTTACTTTGCTTTAAGTTTAGCCTTAAGTTGCTTAGTTATGTAAATTTCTTTGGAGGAGTCTTGGTATTTCCTCTGTGTGACATGCAGATCCCAGATGGAGGTGTCAGGTTAAGAGCCGATAAGAAAGAGAGTAGTTGTCATGCATGCTCCTCATCTGTTTTTAATAATAACTCTCCTTCCTCAGAGATTCACTGCTCCAATAAACATGATCCTTTGCCTTGCTTCAGTTTTTCTCTCCATTACTCTTCTGAGGTTGTACATTGACTTTATATTTAACTCTAAATGGTGTAAATGCATATCAACACATGCCACAAATAGACAGCTGGGTCCTGGCCCTATATAAAATACATTATTTCCCTTTAATTCAGCCTAACAGTAGAAATGATATACTGACCCAATATTTGCTGTACATGAGATAAAACATAGATTTCCCCTCAATTTAGAATTAGACTTGCCAATGTGGGTCTGCTGAGTATACAATAGCTTGCATAAATGATATGCTTATTGTCAATCACAGAACAACTCAGGAAATATTGATGTGACATAAATAAAGAATAATTCAGGAAGATGAAGAATGCAGATCACAGATGAATGAAAACACTTTTTAAACAAATATTTATCGATCAGTTTTAAGATCACCAAACACCAAAACATTGAAGTCACAAGAAAAAGCTATTAAATTAGCCAAGCTTTCTTTAAATAAAAATTATTAAATAAATTCATAAATTTACTGCCTTGACCCACGGTTTTTGGATATGTTTTTAATACATTTTCTGTAGATTTTTTTTTTTTTTACGAACATACTTAATAACCAAACTATGTCCCTTTTAAACAGTACAAAAAATAGAAAAAGCAAAGCATCAAATCAAAACGCCACTCTGCTTAATTAAATAACACTGGAAATTTGTCACGGCCTACCAATAAATACATGGGTGACATACAAGAAATTCTGTTTTGCATTAAAGTCAGACCTATACTGATTGATACGGTCCTGAGATGCTAACAGACACTTTAATGACTTGTTAAAGTGTCTTTTAGGATCTCCATTGAGCCCTGATTAATGCTACATTCAAAGAATTAAAAGATCATTAAGTTCTTTTTGATAACACTTTAAGCTTGCAAAAATGTGACTGTATGATGAATGATTTATTGGATTGAGTTTTTTAAGAAAATCTAAAATAGATTATGAAAATTATCTATAAACCTACCCTTTACTTGATGTTAAAATAATCAAAATGTCTCAGACTTTCTCAGATGTCCAAACGTACATTCAGATTTATTAATAAAGTATTTTGGATTTCTTGCTTTAAATCAGAAACACCATTTACGAATCCTTAAAGGGAAAGACTTGAACTGAGTGGAACAATTTAAGTGCAGTTAGGTAAAATGTTTCAGGCAAAGTGCTGCACCTTTCCAGCGATACCTGCAACTGCTTGATTATTCTGTTTGGGTCCTCCTGTCCTCTCTGTCACACTGTCTCCACTCTCAGCATCTCTCCTGCGGTATGAAAACTTTATTGGATGCTGGCAGAGTCCTTGAGGGGAAACACTTTAAATGTCTCTGCAATTATACTTCTAATAATGGCTTCACTCAGCTCCATACACACAGTCACACACATCAAGACGTGCTTGCAGCCAGGGGCCGACAGTGACACAAAGGAAGTGGAAGTTACTCTGTCAGTCAGCGAGGCTATTAATCTCTGTCACCTGGAGCTGTGTGTGTGTGGGTGTGTGTGCGCGTGTGTGTGTGCAGGGGTAGGGTGGAGGGGTCCAAGGTGTGTGAAAATGCTTTACAAAGCTAAGTGCGAGTGTGACAATCAAAACCTGTCTAAAAGCAACCAAGGGATTTACTCACCATGCCAACCTGTCCAGGTTCTGTTTGTGGAAGTCAACAAAAGTGGGATTTTAACAACTGATTGATTCAAAACAAAGTGGTGCAGTTTCAGCTATTGTTAGATACAGTACAGTAACCTGGAATCTGCATCATCTCAGTGCTGGGTGCCAACATTCAGAAGTACAGTACCTCAAGTGTTATTTACATCAAAAAGAAACACAAACACTATAATAAATTCTTATATATGTAAACTAGGCTGTGCACAAGCACCTAGTATACATATGGTCCACATACAATGTAAATATTGCTGCAGTTACCAAATCATTACATTAATTAATTATATACTAAACAATGCATGAGGCTTCACTGTCTTCAATATGCTGGATGCTTGAGAAAAAAATAATGTAGGGGCTGGTTTCTGATTTACCTGGCTAATAATTATTCAATTTCTTGGAGGCACTTATAGAGCATCAACATCAGACTCAGGCTTGCAGTTTATTCTTAATTATGATAAAGAGAAAGAAGATGGTGACAGCATGACTAAAGTAACCCTGTCCTGATGGTCAGTGAACACAACACATCTATTTAAGTACAGAAGCACCATTTGAAAAACACAGTGACAAAAGCTAAATTTTAAAGAAAGATACTTTATAAGTGGACTGTATTGATTGTAAACGACTGGTTAAGTGGCCTCAGAAAGGTGCAAATTACAATGATTTTTAAAATCCAATACCTAACATAAACAAGATCCAGTTCATGTTAGGTTAGTTTTTAAAAGATCTGACCCACATGCAGGAAACCACTCAGAGAACCAGAGGAAAAGTTTAACAGGTTTATTGAAATAATAAATAAGGTTGATCCAGGGTAACTCAGAGAGCTGGTGCACCGGAACTGGAAGTGAGAAGGGAAGTTCAGAGGTAAGTTCAGGGTCCGTGGGAACTTTGAACAACGTCTTGCAAAAATCAGAGATGAACAGGACTCACGTTAGTAGAAAAAGGTTATCTTCCCAGAATCCAGTCGGCGTGGGCTTATACAGTGATTGGGGGGCTTGTTGGAGGGCGGACAGGTTTTTGGTTAGGTTGGTTCCTTGAGGAGCAATGGATCGGACTGCCACGTCGATTTCCAGGAGAACCTGAACGGGTCGTGTGGAGATTAATCCCCTGCTCAGTGTGAAGCTCAAAACAATCCATTCTGGGGCAGAAGGCCAAAAAATCCAGTGTGCAGGATGACTTCCTGCCGAAAAAGGCAAAGACAAAATCAAGGATAGAACTCAGAGAGACAAAGACTCAGTTTGACTCAGCTAAACTCAGCTTGGCTAGAGTACCCGCAAACACTCTGGCAACGAGGTAGTGGCAGTCCAACGCTTAAGTGTCCTTAGTAATGAGCACAACCAGCCGCAGGTGTGTGGGAGGACCAACGAGAACATGGCGCCACCTGGTGGTGGAGGGAGAGAACACAAAAAGACAAACACAGCCCACATACACTGGATTCCTAACAAGCTGTGATCTTTCAAAAACAGTGTTTATTACTCTTCATAAGACATTCAGAAAGACCATTTCCACTAAATGCAATTTATTAAGCTATACAATGATGAACCCACAATCTGTAAGTGATGATTATTTATGCTTGTATTTACATTACAATTAAAACAGTTATTGGCATGATATCAAATAAAATGGTCATAAGTTCCTTTTTTGTCTTTTACAGCAATAGCATATGACATGTCCATGGAAGCTCTGAGAGGTTTGCTGTTCGCTCCTTTCAACTGCAGACTGATGCACACAAAAATTTATTAGATTGTGTGTCGTGAAGATACAACAAAAAGTTTTTACTCAGTGTAAGAGCCCTGAAAAAGGGAATCTTTTTTTTATGAAAAAAAAAAAGAAAAGGGGAATAATAAAGGACTTAGAGGTAGGATGAGTAAATGAGACTCAATAGTGAACCAACTGGTGCTTAGAGGAGCTGTAGTCACCAGCCAAGCCAGCACAGGGGAGCAGCGACACTTCACGGACAGGCCATTTTCACTGCACAACATTGTTTACATCGTAACAGTTTACTGAAAGACCAACGCACATACTTATTTCAATTTAAAAATACTTTATCAGGAAAATTAAATGTTGCAGGATCTTCTGTACCCATTTGTCTTTCACCTCATCTGGATAATCCTGCTATTGAAGACGCTTTGTTGCAGTTTAGCAATCTTCTGGAGAGGATGTTCAATGTTCTTTAGATGCCCTTCCCTTTATAAAGAATTATTCTTTGTGAAATCCTTTCAAGAGATTCTAGAGGAGCTAACTGAATAGAGCTGGACTTTCTTATTAGCTTGTTGAGCTTATTTAAGTAATTTGCTCTGATGCTGTTACCCCAGCAGATGATGGCAGAAGGTATCACGTTCTCCACAAGAGACTCATAGAAGATATGTAGTGTCTTGCTGTAAACTCTGAAGGACCTATACTATCTTAGGAAATACAGTCTTCTCTGACCCTTCTTGTAGACGGCTTCACACCTGCCTCTCCAGTTTTCTAAACTTTCTCACAAACTTTCTCACAGGCTAAAACTTGTCAAATACTCTGGGACAATCGACTAATATGATCCTGACAGTGCTGTCTGCTATGTCTAAATGACAGTGGGTTTGTTGAAGCAAGTGTATGACGGCATCTTCAACTCCAACTCCACATTGATAGACAAACTGCAAGGGTTCCTGATAGCTTCTTGTTTTCTGAAACCAACAGAAGTCTCTCTAGGACCTTCATGATGTGGGGTGTCAGGGCATCAGATCTGTAGTCATTTAGGACTACTGGGTAAGTGTTCTCACTGGAACATGGCAGAAGGTATTCCACATTATTAGATCTAACTCCTGGGTAAGGCTATGGTTGAAGAGGTGCTGTAGAATCCCGCAGAGCTGCTCTGCACAAGCCTTCAGGACTCTGGGGCTGACATCATAAGGACTGGGTGACTTATTACAGTTTATTCTCTCCAGCCGCTTCTTCACCTGACTTCTAGAGACAGAACAGCGAAAGCCAGGAGGAGCAACACCATCTTTTTTTTTGGCCGAGAACAAATTTTTAGAAGCAGAAGAGTCAATGGCAGCGGAGGGCAGGATGTCCATGTGACCTGTTGGGCAAGGGAGAAGGATGCAGAGCTTGTTCCTAGACTAAACTGGTTGAAGGATGTATTTGGTTCATTGGCTCTGTCCAGACATCCCTTCTGCATGAAGCCTGTGATCTTCTTTATCCCTGACCACACATCTCTGTAATTCTGCCGCAGTCTGCTTTGCGATCTCTTCCTGTATGTCTCCTTGCTTTCTCTTATTTTGACCTTAAGTTGCTTCTGTTTACTCCTGATGAATTCCCTGTCTCCCTTACTAAAGTTTTTTTTTTTTCTCATGAAGCAGTTCCTTCAAGTCGCTTGTGATGGTTTATTGTTTCCACAAATGGAATTGGCATTTGTGTCTGTACATGTAGCTTAGCAGCAACGGAACTGACAACTCCAAATGCAGTGTCAAAAAAGGCAGAAGTTGAAATATTAATGGTTACCAACAGAACACTGGTGAATACTGTGGGCAAATAATATGGCCAAAAACCAACTGCAAAAAGTTCAATATCTGGGCTGTGGTTACAAATCTGCACAGAAAAATGTACCACTTCCCTTGAGTTTCCAGTCTTCTTTAGATCTGTGTTTGTTAGTATGGTTAGAAAGCCTGGAAGGCGAATGCTGAAGTCCGAGATATGATTCTGAAGCCATGCTTCATTAAAATGCATATTGCGGCATTGCTGATACTCTGGCTGAGTCCTTGCTAGAGCTTGGTATTATTTTAAATTGTTCCCTAAAGATTTCATATTACCTATAATGATTAAAGGAAAAAATGGCTTAAGTTTCCTGTTCATCCCTCTTCTCCTTTCTCTTGCTCTATATTTCCAGCATCTCCTTTCCAAATCAGCAGGTACTTTCGGCAGTAGCTGAAATATTATTTCAGCTTTAGAGATGTTAATAAGTTGCTCTAGGGTTTAGAAAATAAACTTGCTATGGTTCCTATGGTTACACATAATAAGAACTGTCCAAGTAGGGAAAAAAAATAGTAAAAATCCTTTCAGTTTAGAGCATTCAAAACCAAAGGGAAAAAACCTTTAAACTAAAGAGGCTCCGATCCATAAATTGAGAAACTAAAATTCTCTCAAAAAGGAATATAAGATTAAAACTAGCAGAGCTGCCCTTGAGGTGCAGCCACTTGAAGCAGCGCAATTCTACAATTATTTTTATGACGGAAACAAGCAAGAAACTGTCATGTTTAACTTACTCTAACTTTCTTATTGGTATCCGTCTGTTTTGTTTGCTAATCAGCTGGAATAAAGCAAAAAACCCTAATGGTACTACACAAACAAAACATTTAGCATATGGCTACGGCTAACATAATATCCCTGCTCACAGGTTAGGTTTATAACTAGGGATAGGAATCAAAACCCGTTCCTGTTCAGAACCAGTTCTGTATGTTCCAATTCCATGGCACCGTTTCGCAGCTCGCTTAATGATTCTCTTAATGGTTCCAGGCAGCACCAGAGCCTAGCGCTGGGCAGCACGTTTTTTACGCAAATTATGCACACGGCATTCAGTAAGCAAGTACAACGTGACCAGGCGTAAGTCTAGAAAAGCAAAACCCAAAAAAATGGTGTCCCATTGGGTAAAGCGATTGAAAGTTTGGCTTCATGTTAAGAAAAAGAAAGATGGCAACAAGGCGCTTTGCAATCATTGCAAAGTGGCAATTACATCCATGGGAGGAAATACATCGAACATGCAGAAACACCTGCGCACACAACATGGCATACATTTTAACGAATGCCTTGTTTTTGATGCTTCCGACTCATCAAGCTAAAGTTACGACCAGCAAGGAAGGCAACTCTGGTGGTAAGTAGCTAGTTTTATATCACTGGTTGTGCTTAATGTGATTCCTACTAAATCATATGCCATTTCTAGAAATAAGCCAATTTCCTACCTCTCTTTGGGGTTATTAAACATGCTACGAAATTGTACAGTAATGCTTTTTCATTAAAAGGATGCATTCTCCATTAGATGTAGATGGACGGGTAGCCTGGCTGGCTCAGAGGCTGGCACCTCCCGTTCACTACCTTCTGTTTTCACTGAGGCAGGCAGAAATAGAATGGTGAAGGTAGGTGAAGGTAGACCAATGTCACAGTGCACTTACCAAGTTTATAGTTTCACAGAATCGATAAAAACCTGGGAATCGTGAAAATCTTATCAATTCCTAACCCTAGGTTTTGGAAAATGTGCTTTGTGAAAATGTGCTACACAGCAACTGTTGCATGATTGTAGCTAACGCTACTACAAGAGTGGTCTCAGCAATTCTAAATAAGGTGACAAATGAAGCAACCATTGAAACATTGAGAGGTTTTGTGAAATTTCTGACATCTGAATCTCCCTGAAGGAAATATGTTGGTGTATGGTGGGGTTAAGGTTAGAACCAAACCTTATTTATCTTTTCATTATAATGTGTGAGGTCTCTTAGGTTTGAGAAAATTAACAGTCAAATATTAAATCTTGCGAACCAGACATTAAATTAGCTTTTCTGATCGGTTGACGCTTTGCGTCAAGCTGCAAAGTTCAAATTGGTCGCTCAGAGACTACAATCCTTTCCCTGGTCTATATGTTCAGGGACTGCAGTTGAGAAGAAGCCTTTTCGACTAATTCTGGCACATTTACAGGTTATCAATTATGTGCATTGATCCTACAAATTGAATAAAACCTTAATACTGTTGATGGGCTGGTAGATAACTTTTATTTCATTGTTCCAAGTAAAATGTCTTTCTTTCTTTCTTTGAAAGAGAAGTCTCTGTGGATAAGTGATCTACCAGTCAGAAGTGAAAAAAGGTAACTGCAGATGACACAATTTGGTACACGAGTTTCTGTATAACATCTATAAGAAAATATTTCACATATATAACTTACAACTAAAAAAACATAGAGAGAATCTTTCATCTCTGAGATCATTGGTAAACAATGAACAAGGCTTGTGTTTCATTTGCCAAAGTGAACAGGCTAACAAACTTTTCTTTGAATATAGCATCTGAACTCAACTAAACCAGGGTATCTGCCATCCAGACCACCTAGGTTTTCCGTTTCTAAACTTCTTTGCAAATCTAGAACCAGAACCTACATGTAACATGGAGAAGCAGCATATATTTGTTATGCCTCTCATATTTGGAATAAACTACCAGAAAAGGCAACAAAACATTCAAAATGCATTTGTTTACAGAGGCCTTTGACTGTGCCATTTAAACATTCTGAGTTAAGCTTCCAGCCTAAGTTTTGTTTAAAGATTTTTTATTTTACATAAAAAGTTTACTCATCTACTTTAATTTGTCAATTTTATTCTCTTTGACTATTTGTGTCGCCTCTTTGCCAATATAGTATACTTTACTTTGAATTGTCTTGCCACTAAAATGTGCTCTAAAAATTATCTTGCCTTACCTTACCCAAAGACTGCTGTGAGTTGTTTTCATTTTGTCTTGGTGATAGATAGTACTTTACTTTAATAAAGAAGTACATAAAAACATGTGTCCACAGTGAGAAGAACAGTAATACTGATAGTGGGACCTTTGTCGTGATTTAAAGCATGAGCTTAGACCTTACTTTTTCGAAGTTATGGAGAAATCTTTTCATTTTGCCTATAGTTTCTTCTACTGGTGTTTCTAATAGTTTTATTTTCCTACTGCATCTTATAGCAATCGTTTCTGCTATAACCTCTAGTCCTTTCTTTCCCCAATCTTTCTCCACTCTTCCGTCCTTGCTTCACCACACTCAGTAGTTATCCTCCATCTTTGTTATTTTGGTATTAGGATCATCATTAAAGCCCATCCATCTCTTCCTCTTCCACTGACCTTCTGCCTTCTTTCTTCCCCTCCATCCTTCCGTCTATTTTCTGTTTGATGAGGAGAATTTGTGGAAAGAAAGATGTTGCACCCTGATGTGAAAGATGCCAAATGTCTGGGTCACTCTCACACCGAGGGCCAACCACTGTGAGTTCATTTGTGTGTGAGCCTCTGACAGGTTCACAACAGGGGACATGAATGAGGGTGTTGCAGTGTTTTAGCTAAAACACTCAAATATAAGCTGTAGCAGACTCAGCCTTGTCCATGCAAGTCAAGAAAATCAATATTAGATTAAAGGATGAAAGTGGAATTTTCTTTTTAAGCTATGACTGAAATCTGTAGCTGCACACATGGAAAATACAATGGCTTCTGCTGAAAAATGTTACCTTTATATGAGATGAAGGGATTTTTTTTTACTATTTCCCCATATTGACATATTTTGCTTAAATGATTACCTTCTAAAGGAGAACGTAATGGAATCAAGTTTGTATACAAAGATGGGACAAACAAATCACAAGACCCACAAGATAGAAATTTTAAACTTGACTTTATTTCCATAATATAAATATATATAAATTGTCATTATTGAAAGAGCTTTAAAGTGTAAAGAGAACACACAAGAGAAAGATGCAAAAGATTCAGAAGTTCATCCTGCAACAAGAGGGTTGCCCATTTAAACCCCATCTCCATCCATCTCAGTCATTGTCATTGGGTAAAGACACTTTAAAAACATTGCCTACTTATGGAAGTCAGAGGGTGCACTGCCCCTATGTGCAAAGGGGTCTCTTCCAACAGTCGGCCACAGGGCAGCTGTAGCTACAATGTAGCTTTCCACCATAAGAGTCTGAATGAGTAAATAAGTTTGCTTCCATCACCCTTGTCTAATGCACATTTTGAGGAATCGCATCAGAAAAGCTTGATGGAAACAGCAAAAATCAAAAGGTTTTGATGCTCAATTGAGGTAAGTTTTGGTTTTTGCAAAAAGGGTTTATGCGCAAAATGGGAGATGGAAACACTATTTTAAATTAGCTCTGATGGGGCAAACTTTTACCTCATATGACTGATCAGCTCTTTCTGCTGATCAGTCTTGGCTGATCAATCAACTTTAGATGAACTCTTAAATCCATTAATTGCATTTCTATCTGAAACTGACATCCATCTATAGAAACCTTCCTTGCCAACCTTTTTTAAATTAAAAGGTATGTTGGTCAGTCTTTACCTAAATGTTGTAGTAATCCTTATACAAATGGAGGTCCTCAGTTAGAAGGGATGTACACTGAAGCATCTTAGTGCTAGCTGGAGTTTGACACCCATGCAGAGAGCACTGTGTGCCTCAAACAAAGGCAGAGATTTTTAAGATGTGTTGATATGTCACATTATGGCATGCAACCTGGACATACTCAACTCTTCTGGTAATGATGCCTTTTTAGTGGAGAACAGCAAAAACCAGAGAGGAGGGGAGTACTGTAAAACACAATCACAGTCCTCTTTTAGCACTATGCTGCCATCATCCTCAGAGTGTTCCTTACAAATGTGAGGAGAGGATTCGGACCTCATACCTTCTCATACCTTTAGCTCTCTGCTTACTCATTCTTGCTATCAGCTTAAGACTCATTTTAATCAAGACTTTTGAGTAAAGAGGTATGTTTAAGTTCACCTGTTTAAGCTACAATCAACTAGAGGCCAATTTTGTGCAAATGTATTCATATGCAGCAGTGACAGTCTAGTTCCCAACATCCAAAAGGTGGTAAGATAACGATGTATCAAACTGAACAATTCATAAGCTTAAAAATACTGATAAAGAAGACAAAAAATCCTGACACACACCAACCTGAAGAACATCCTTTTCCCAGAATGTTTACATTTGATCACTGCTGCACTTTAAGAATATGGAAATGTTATTAGAGCTGTGCAAAACTTGGGAATTTGGTTTTGTATACATTCTGTATATACAAAATGAAAATGAATGTTGTCTAAGTCTAAATCTAAGATTAACGAAGAACTTTAATTCATTAGATTTTTGGATAAAAGCCCCTGTTAGGGAAGTCACAAAGTTGCTCTGACTTTCTTCTTTTCATCAGGGAAAGTTGACTTTTTTGTCACCACTGAGGGATTTCTGTGCTATCTGTTCTCTGTGAAAACAGCTAAAACTTTTAGACAGACATAAATTATTCAATCTAACCACTTAGTGACCTGTGGAGAATAAAACAGACCTATTTAAAAAAAAAAAACAACCTAAAGTCTTCAACCATTAATAGAGGCTGATTTGTAATTTTTCAGAGAATAACGCCCCGTGAGCTGAGCTGACAGAGGCAGTGTTTCTGTGGGCTGCTATCCTTGCCCAATAAAGAGAAAGCGTTCCAGATAAATGTTGTTCTCCACACACCTTGCGTCTCTCATATATCTCCGTTAGACCACAGGCAGCCTTGGTTTCAGCAGCAAGGCCGCACTCTGAGTGTGTGTGTGCACTCATAAATGAGAGTCAGAGCATGCTTCGTGTTAATGTTTACAAGAATGGATGGGATGTGTGTGTTTAGAGCCTCCAAGCTTTGGGGGAATCAGTCATGAGATTTAAACTTGAGAGATCTGCTGCCGTCTTGTGTGGTGAGAGTGTGTTGGTATCAGTGTTTAGAAAATTAGATTTAAGCTGCACAAGCTGTAGGTAAATTCTGCTTTTAAACTTAAGACCTTTCTCAGAAGAAACTGTTCTGTATATATAGATAGACTCTTATTCTGAATTTGCATGTTGTCTCCTTGTTAATTTACTTTATGCTGTAGCAAACTTTTTGGGGAGGGGGTCTAACAATAATATCATCTTTTGTCAGTATTTATGTGTAAAATAGAATGATTTCAGTAGTTCTTAATGAACTGAACTGAACAAAATCCTCCTGACTAAATCAGGAAACAAAACAATGTGATTGGTTCTAAGGAAAACGGAGACCGACGACCGAGGAGTTTACTGAACAAAACCAGCTCCAGACCAGATTAGCTCTGTGGAGAATGTTAGGGTTTCAAAAACTGAAATTGAGTAAACTCTCTTTCTGAGTTCCCTGATTTCTTAGTGTGTACAGTAAACCTGTTTTGTGAAACAATATCCCGTGTTGTTCTTAACAAGACAAGACCTCCAGCAGAACCAGATTCAGAATGACCAAAAACCTGCCCTTAAAGGTAAGCCAGGATAAGCCTTAGATTAATTTTCTTGTTTACTTTCTATGGAAATAATAATAAAGAGCAAAAAAACTTAATTTAAGGTGTAATTTCGGAATGGCACGATGTAAAACCAGAATAACTGGGGAGAAGACACAGGAATCAGGTTTACAGTTTACAATAAGCTTATTGCAGTGCAGATGAGTAAGGACCTGAATAGAGGAGATGGGTGGTGGGGTCCTTTTATAACAGTACCACTAAAGTAAGAACCTCAGTAAAGCATGTATGGAACACTTTGACAGCCAAAACCAAAATATTAAAATTTTAAAATTAATTAACACAAAACCAAGGTGACTAATAAAAGAAAAAGCCACATGAACCCTGACAAATATCCACCTGTCCAACATCCCTTTGAAACATCTGTTATAATCTGAGTAGTCTGGAAAAGGAAACTGCATTAACAAATTATTTTTTTAGGAAAATTTGTATTTTTCCTTTTTTTTTTCTTTTAATAAAGATAAGGCACTGAAAGTGGAACTGAAATAACCATTGTGGTGGGTAATCCTGAGATTTCTAGCCGGCTGACTTCTGTTCTGCAGAGCAAACAGTTAAAATGTTGCAGCCAGTCCGCATATATCTGAGTGTTTTCTGTCAGTGCACGGCACTACATCTGCCTATTAAATTTAAACACCATTTTCATGACTCCTTAGTAAAAACCAGCACAGGCGAGGCCACAATTTAGCCCTCCACTTAACACTCTATCATGCCGTCGCTGTTTTTCCTCGCACTCATGCCTTTCTTGGCATAAATCTATCTCTCTTTACTCCACTCAGAAGTCCATTACAGCCTCCCGCCTGAAGCCTCGTCGGTTTGTTATCTGTCCCACTCACATTATCTCCACCTCTCTTCTCTCTCTCTTCATTATCCTGCTAAAATCAGATCTGACATTCTTTCTCCATCTCTCAGTCTTTGGCTTTTACAGTCACCAATGCCTCCTCTTAGGGGCAATTTTCTTGACCAACTGGCCTTCAGTAAATGTTATGTGGAGATCTTATGTATTCTGCATTTATTCAAACCTTTTTTTCTTTTTTTCTATCAATAGCTCTACCCTCCTCTGTCCCCCTCCTCCTCTGATGTCCTGCCCGCACTTCATCAATTTTGGCAGCACCAACTTTAAAAAGAGGAGACTTTATGCAAATGCAAGTCTGAAAAATGTGTCCTCACCTCAGTGGCAATGTGCAGAGGGTAGAAGCAAAGCACCTTATTACAATATTTTAACTGTTGTGGAATATAATAATTAAGAAAGATTTGTAATGATAGAAGAAAACTGAGTCTCTTCACATCATAAAGCCTAGATTTTACACATGTAGACAGCCATGGAGGTAGAATAATCATTACTCAAAGGGAAAGTTAAATAAGAAATGAGGTAGCGCCTTTTAAAGACCTTCATCAGAATGTAAATCATCCTCTATGCTCGATGTTTGAAAAAATAACCAAAGCCATCTTGGTAAATGTAGCTCCTCTTCTGTTTTCTTCCTTCACACAGCAGTTTTCTGATGGACGTTTCTCTGTCTTTCCCGGAGGGTTTGCTGTCTTCCCTCTGTTTGGTCCCTATGACTTTTAAAACTGGTGCAACACCATTGAGGCTAAATATCAGTGGGTCAGGGGTTAGAGATGCTCGGGTCAGCATCAAAATATTCTCCCTTGGCAGGCCTGCTCATATTTACCCACAGCTATGAGCATATTGTTGAAACTCTGAAGGAAAACGAAAGAAAAATCAGCAAAAATGAAATGAAGAAAAATCAAGTGGCCACATTTTAATTCAGTCATACGACTAATTTATAGAATGGCTTAAATTGAAAAAGCTCCAGCTTTTACATTACTTTCCTGAATGCCACTACACAACCAAGCATATTTCTCTATGGCAGCAGCAGTTACTAACTCACTAAAGGCAGTGGTTTACAGATCTGAACTTTTAAATTCCTTTGTTCTATGATACCATCAGCTAGTCACTATACTATTAGCTACCAGTACAATCCCAGCACATTTTCATTAAAGCAAGGAGAAACCGACATCCACTGTCTCCTTTTTTCAACAAGGCATTATTGAAAAGAAACAGTCATATCTGCTGTGTGACATTTATGTTTTCCTTTTGTGTTCGGTTGTGTGGAGGTTTTTAGAGGACCCAAATGCAGAGACGGAAGCTGAGGTGGTTTCTTGTAGATTTAATTATCTAAGTGGTGGCAACTAGTTATGTTATGAGATGAGCTAAGGCTTCAAGGCATGTGTCGAGTAGTGGAGGGGGCTCTTTGCTTTATTTTCTGTAGGAGCCAAAATAGATGATGTCCGAAGCCTCGTTACCCCACCATACCACTTGACCGCTTCAGGAAGTGGTTCAGCTCGCCCGGAACTGAAGTCAGTTGAATGGAGTTTGGATACATTCTAAGAATAGGTTGGTTGAAAAACAACAAATCGAATTGGTTAAAAGTACTTTAGTTATATCAAACAATGTAATGATCAAATACTGAATAACCCACTATTTAAATTTGTAACATTAGAGTTAAGTGGCATTGCTTTCAAGTGTGGTGTTAGCTGTAAGACATTGATTTCCAGTTCTGAGGTTGTTGGTTCAAGACCTACTTTAGACTTTTGAAAGTTGCAATAAAACTTAACTCCTGCGCATGCATATTTTTTTACTCCGACTCCACCCTTTCACTGAATTGCAGGGTCTGACCATGAAATCATGCTTCTCTTTAGATCTTTACGTCCCCAAAACATAACAGAAAGAATTTTTTAGCACCAAGGTTGATGTTTAAAAAGGAATTGTAGGGGACCAGCCAAGGGTCCATCAAGGAAAGTGCTGAATTTTTGAATGGCCTCTACTGTATAAATATAGACTGGGCAAAAACACTGCCAAATAAGATTGATTTGTTTAGCCAAAAGATTGGTTGGAAACATAACTTCCAACCAGACTAAAACCAAAAAATGTGGAAAAACTTTTATTTTTGAATGAAAATGACTAACATGTTTCACTTTGCTAATCATTGCCCAAGTTGCATGAACACTTTCACTGTCTGCTTGAGCTTCTGTCACTAAAATGGCAGAAAAACAGTGTGCCATAAAAAATTTCTCTCTTCCAAGACATTTTACACAAAAAACTTATTTTTTTTTTATTATACACACCAATCATTAATAATTTCAAAGGAACTTAAATGAAAAAAACAATTGTAAAAAAAAAAAAAAATCACAATTATATTATTAACTGTAGTTATGCACTTTTCCACTAGGAGGTGATATGTTGACATGAAGCTTCATGAACTGTGGGGATTGATGAAGCAATTAGCCCAATCTGTTCAATGCCAAAACCACTTGCAACCGAAGAAAAAGTCCACATACAAAATACAGAAAAGACTAAATCCAGGAGATGGCAGAGAAAACACACACGAGGGGCTAAGAAACAACAGCAAATAGTAACTGAAGAGGAGGAGTATATATGTCAAACAGAACAAAGACTGGAGTAATCAACTGATTGGGAGCAGGTGTGCACAGAAGAATCTAGAAGGGAGCTCAGGGAAAGGAGACTGACAGCAGGATTTGTGTTATTCAATACAAATGCACTTAAGCAATAGACGTGTGTGTATACCTTAATGAACAAGATGACTGGAATAAGGAGGAGTTGCAGATGAAGACAGGTAGTAAAGAACAGCAAACACAGGGAGAAAAAAATAATTGCCAATTTAGCCTTGTTATACTAGAGCCGCACCTTGCCATTTTCAATTTTGCATAGTGTTTTTTTCCTCAGCAGTCACTTGTCACATTAAACAGAAGGAAAATTATCCTGTTTCCATAAAAATGTCTTGTTAGCATCAGCAGAATGCCAGTTGAAACCAAAAGGCCATCAAACACGATTTCTAAAATCCTCAAAGAAAGCAGCTGAAGAAAAAGAGAAGCGGGAGGGAGACATGGAAGATGAGGGTCACTCAATTCTTTTTTTTTTTTCAAGTTGAAGAAGATCATAAAGAAAGGGGTCAGGAGGCATCAGAGGAAGAAAAAATGGAGGGTAAGATGCAATAGAGCGCTAGTACTGTAGAACTTTGGGTATGTCATAAATCTAAAATTTCAATCAGTGCTGAAATACTTAAAGAAATAATTTGTATTTATCTAAAAGGAACAAATGTCACAACTAATCATTTCAGTACAACAGATAATTAAATCTCTGTGAAGCAATCAGACATTCTAACCTTCCATCCGGCCATATTACATGAAAATTAGTTTGACCTGCAAAATAAATTTCAACATCAGATAATGTTATAAATAACTGTTTCTAAAAGCACCTAAATCACTGAAACAGTATCAAGTCAACCAACGCAGAGAAACTGAATCATATTAGTAAAACACAATAACCAGGAAAAACAAAAAATGTAAGAGAATCATACATCCTGACTCATACTGTATGGCAGGCACTCTCTCATTTCTATGACCCCATTCTAAAAGATTCATATCTTTCAGGGATCAAGACAATTTGTTTCTATTGCGAAAAAGGTTCCAAGTAAAACAGATTCAAAAGATGCCTATATCAGGGTATCAATAGCAAACCAGGGTCTGATCTGCATCTCAATGTGAACTAACTGTCATGATGGGTTTAAGTGATCGAACCCACATGCACAAACCCACTCAGAGAGCAAGTTAAAAAGTTAACAGGTTTATTGGTGAGGATTAAAAATAACAGAGAGAGATTGATAGCATGTTTTCTCAGTGGGGAACCCAGCGGTCTGGTGAACCGGAACCGGAAACTCTAGGAGGGAGATCACAGGATGAGTTCAAGGTCTGTAGGGAAAATGATCCAGGCTGACAAATTGTTTTGAGATGACTCACATAAAGGGGTTTGTGGTTGATCCCTGGGTACAGTTTGTAGGGAATTGTCCAGAGGTCACTGTACTCGTTGGAGGGCGGACAGGCAGACTTGAGTTGGGTCCAGAGGAGCAAAGGAGCAGACTGCCACAGGGTTTTCCAGAGGTGGGCTTGAACGGCTCAGATGAAGGTTTCCCTTTGCTCAGTGTGAGATGAATGTTTTCCTTCCAAGGGAGGAGAAGGACCAGGCTTATCCAGCGGATCAGGAGGGTTTCCCAATACTGGCAAACACTCTGGTGTCGAGGTGGTGACAGTCTGCTGCTCTTGTACTCCTCTGGTAATGACCCAACAAGCCGCAGGTGAGGAGGAAAAACCCGGAAGCCGCCCTCCAAGCCAGAACGGGGCACCATCTGCAGGTTGAGGGAGAAAACAAAAGGAAAACACAAAAACAATCCCTACAAACAGAAACCTTAACCACTTTTAAATATGAATACTGATTTACCTGTGCAGTCATCAGTCAGCTGCGCTCGATTGCCTATATCGTGTTTTCTATTAGTGGAAACCCTTCTAGGGACAAGGTGCCCAGGTCACTTACTGTATCTTTTAATATGTCATATAAATTTCAACGCTTTAGTTATCTGTGCTAGTGAAATACTGTTAAATGTTTAAAGATTAAGCTGTAAATCGTGGTTAAATGCAACTTAGATTGAGTATGGCCTTTGTTTTTTAATCGGTCATCAATGTCCAAAAATTCCTGCTGAATTAAACAAGTCTGAAAGGAAGAGCGGGTCAAATTTCTTTCATATTTCATAAATATGAAATTCAATGAGGCATGTCTTGTTGTGGATATAGCTTGATAACAGATGAGATGGTTTCATTATCTTCAAAGCGTGATAACATCACAGGCTGATTTCTTATATGTTGGTCCTCTCATCAAGAGATCCTTGCTAGAGAAACAAACTGAGTAATGAAGTTTAAAGTAAACCAACCGTCTGCACAAAGGTGTTTTTTCTCTGTTTTTTTTTCCCTCACAGCACAAATTAAAAAAATAAGTAAAGCATCATTTTAGTCCAGAAGAGCTTTGATAAAACTCAACAGACCCAGAGTTCATGAGAAAACAGCAGAGAGTGATGCCCTTGGAGAGGGAAAGGATTTATACTTTGGGTCTGAAAGTGTTGACTAGATGTGTTTTTTTCTATGTTGGAATACTTCTGCAACATTGTGTGGGTACTGCATTTCATACAACCCAGATTTTCAATTAAAAGCTGAAAGCCAGCCTTTGTTTGGCGTTCTGTTGAGGGGAGAGAAAGAAAGACTGAAGCATATTACTCTATTCAGACATACCGGCAGGAATGAAATGGAAAGATTCAATTTTGTCTCCGACTGTGGCACACGAAGGACAAACTATTCATTGATATTTAGAGAACACACACCACCTACCTTCACATACTCAAGCACCAACAAATACACACCTCTTCCACACATCTGCCAGCATCCTCTATCTTATCCCGAATACACATTTACAGTGTGAACACATTTAGTGGTCTGCATACATTGCACAGCTTCCAGTTATAAAGATAAATGTGAGGCAGAGCCTCAGCCCTGCTTTGAATCTGCATGCTGGGACTAAACTAATATCAGCAGCTGCAAACTTTGTTCTGACGGCATGAAGTACTGCAACATAATTTGGGGAATTGCATTTTCCAGATATGAAACCTTTTTCAGGACGGCGACCCACTCCTGGTGAGATATCTTTCTTTAAATGTTGACAAAATTCAGGAGCACTGTCGTTACCACCAGTGCCTCAGAGGAATACTGCAACCAAATACAAAAACCAAAACTGTAATGCATAAAAAAAAAATTGAAATGTAGTTCTAACAAATCTAAGAAAAGGTTAAAAAGTGTAAGTATAGGCCTGAAAATACAGAAGTATAATGCTGGCCAAATAAAAGCAAATATTGTCTTTTTTTTTACCTTTTAGATATCAGAATCATCCAATTCTCTTTCTCTCCCTTGTTCATTTATCTGATCAAGTTAAAAGGTTAACTGGTCCAGTCGGAAATCCTAGACAGCCCTCTAAACAGCTATACCCTCTTTCTGCCATTGCAGTCAGAGGGGGCATTGGAACAAAATGGCGGATAAGTCAGAGCTTTGTTTATCAAGCATAAATTAGGTCCAAAAATGGAACCTGCCTTTAAATGCAGCATTCAACGATTATTTGAATTTACTCTGCTCATTTCATGTTTCCATTTTGATCAACTTTTCCCTGTCAGCTGGTTTTGTTTTACATGTACCAGATAGAGACATTTGTTGCTCCCCGTGTGAAAGATTTTGAAAGATTTCTAGGGGCATCATAGGATTCCTCATGCTAAGGATTTTTCCTGACATTTGCAGCAGATCTTTTACAGTCTTACCACAGTATTTCAATAAAAATAGTAGCTCTGGACTTTGACTAGGCCTGTGACATTCCTTGATTCTTTTCATTGTACTGTTAATGACCCAGTTAGGGCAAAGCTTTAGCTGATGGCCAGACAGTCTCAAATCTGACTCTACAATACTTCCATATATGGAGGAATTAGTTTCCGATTAGCAGCCCTCTGGCATCTTGTTTGATTGTTGGTATCTTGTGCCTGAGCTGAAATAAGGTTGATACTTTCTTTCAGAACATGTTGATTTACATCAAGGCCAAAAACACCTCAATAATGGTCCAAATCGTTTTCAGCTCTGGTCTTCAAAACGCACACTGCCAAGCATGTTTCAAAAGTTTCCTTGGTTTAACACAGCTGATTGAGGATTTGCCTTTTTCTCTAAGAGAAAGACCTTTTCATTTCTATTATTAATCATTATTTTCTAATTGTCCACATATGAATTTTAATAATTTTACCTGCTAACTGTAGTTATATAGTAGTTTCCTTGACCTTGGGGATAAGAACATTTATAGAATGATAAGAACTGTCTGCATTATTCCCTCAGCTGCGGTCTACTGCAAACTGAACAAAGAAGAGCTGGGAATGAAAGACATGGAGTGTTGTATTCTGTATTACATACTGTGATACACAGTATATGATTGAATAAAATATCTGTTTCTTCAGTGTGAACTTTTACCTAACTTTGGTGTTTTAAGGGGTCCATTACCGCTTAGAATATTGCCATCGTGCTCGGAGGGCATTCTGTCACTGATTTCATTTTTTCCATCTTTGTGAGCTGAAGCTGTCAAAGCCAGTTTTTCTTCATTTGATTTTGTCATTTTTTTTCTGAGAAGTAACAGACCGGCTGCTTGTGGGCATCTCAACTGACATTTTCAGAAAAATGAAAAATGAGGAAAATTTTTCTCTTTGCTCTCAATCTCTCCTGTCTTTCATCAGATACACAACCAAGTGTGTTTTAGAATCACACTGTGACATCTGCTTCACACAGTAATACAGACTCTAGTTTTATTTTTATTTTTTCTTTACATCTTGGATTAAAAAGGAAAATTATTAATTTTGTATTGCCCAAGGACACAATGAAGATTGCAAGAAAATTTGGTTGCAGGGAAAACTCCTGCATCCGACACCCTTGTCACACTGTATTTTGTTTTGTGCGCAAGGTTTTCCAACTAAGAGTAGTTTTTACACATCTTTTCGTGATAAAGTGCATTGCAAAAATGACATCTGGCCAGTCATCATGTTATGTTCTTGCCCCCCCAACACATACACATGCATAACGGCAGGCAACAGAGCTGGGACTCCCGAGGGAAAGCTCTCTGAAGCCGACCAGGCTGTCAGGGATTTCCTGCTGCCGTCCATAGCATCTGAAAGTGAATAGAAAGTGTTTTTTGATTTGTAAAAAAACTGTAAGTAACAGCATATAAAAATTCCAAGTTCTTTTTTGGCATGTTTTAACATTTTTAGTTAATGTAGGTATTTAAAAACTGTTTCACCACAGCTCAGTAAAAAAATGCTTTAGTGGAGTATTGAAGATAGAAACATGATAAAATCAGCATATAGTCAAGCATATAAAACAGTTGGAACACAAACGTAAACTAATAATAACTTAGTAAACAGTTTAACTTCAACAATCAAAGACAGATCTAAACAAATAGGTTTAGAACTTAAACTTTCAGAACTTTTACAGTAAAGTTATTTCCAGAGAAGTGGAGCATAGGAACTAAATGCTGCTTCTCCATGTTTGGTTCTAGTTCTGGATATACAGAGTAGGCTTGAACTAGAGGACTTGAGTGGTGACAAAAATATCTAATATGTATTAGCGTGCTGATCTATTCAGTGATTTTTCGACTTACAGAAGGATTTTAAAGTCTTTCCAAAAAAAATTAAAACAATCAAACTGGACTGGTTTCCAAGTCCAGTTGGATGGACTATTGGTCTATGGTCTATTCTCTGAGCTACAAGGAGCCATTGTAAGGACTTCAGAAATGGGATGATGTGTTCTACTTTCTTAGTTCCAGTAAGAACTGAATTGAATAGCTGCAAAAGCTTAGTCTGAGTGCTAGCTCTTGACCTCTCCCCTTTTAGTCTAAAGATTATTACCTTAATTTTGTCTGCAGCTGATCCAAAATGCTGCTCCCTGTGTTCTCACTAGAACTAGAAAGGGAGAGTAAATCCGCCTGGTTCTGAAGACCTTGCACTGGCTCCCTGTAGCTCAAAAACTAGATTTTAAACACCTTTGTTTTGTACATAATGGAGTATTTCCTATATTCCACTTACATTAAACAAACTCCCAGATGTCTGTAAAAGTGATGCAAGCCTGAGTTATTTTATTTCAAAGTTAAAAACCCATTTGTTTAGAGCTGCCTTTGACTGTTGCAGTTTAATTGCTAACTGAGGTATCATTAGATCAAGTTTGTGGTCCAAATATTTTATGAACTTTACTTCCTGCTCTTATCATGTATCATCTTTACTTGCTGTTATTTTGCTTTTATTTTTCTTGTATTTTATTGTTTAATTCATGTTAATCACTTTGCATTGTTTTTTTTACTGAATTGTGCTAAACTTGCCTTGTCTTACCTCCTGATTGCTTTAGTACTCTTGGTCAAGCTGCAATAGTTCAGATTTCTAAACTCCACTGTCAAACACTTGGACGCTTCAAACACTAGGATGCAAGGATGCAACACTTAAACATAACACATGATCTCTCAGTGCTGCTTGAAGCCATCCACCATTGACTTTTCATGTAAATCAGATGCTTTGACACCCAGAACGCTTTTGGTGGGAACACATCATGAGACCAGTTAGAATGTACATTAGGTATCATTCTCCTTTCAGAACATTGCTGTTTCCAGGTTTTAACAATCTGACCTAAAATGAGATGAAGGAAAAATGGATGTCATGTTATGTGACATTAATTTTGATGTGCTGAAGTAACCAAATTAGCTTTTTAAAGAAGTCTTTAGTTCTCAAACTGCCGTTTTTCCCACTAGTGATCTGGCATCGGTGTTCAGATTGCTTTTTGAGTCAGTAAACAGAGCAAGAAAAGCTGGACAGTTCAGACCACCTCAATTACTTTATGCTGAAAGGTCACTATGGAACTTTTGCCCAACATTGCCAATAAATTACAGCCTCCTTCTGACTCTCAGGACCAATTCTTTGTATTCCTAATTCTGGGCTGCAGTTTAATGTATGTTTTGCAGGAATGAAGGTACAGGCCAAGTCTCTGCAGGCCGGGCACCTAATTAAACCGCCCCTCGGCCTCCGCTGCAGTTAATGCTGTTCAATTATGAATGAGAGAGAAGGGGTGAAGAGGGCAGCAAAATCAATGAAGGGCTCTTGTATGGGTGGATGTAAAAGACAGGATAAAAAGGCATGAATGTGAGGATGGACGTTAAAAGGAGGAGGAAAAAAGAGGGAGACCATACAAGAGGCAGTGAAGCAGTGAAGTTCAAAGCAGGTGTTGTGACAGTGTTTTGTGGCGTTGGTTTGAGCATTGGAAGGTCTAATTTAGTGTCAGTCAGGCTGAAACGGGCCCTTCGGTAACATGGAACCTGGTGTTTGTTTTGGTCCTCCTGACAGCCCAAAGCACCTCTCTTTATCTCCCTTCCTCACCGTCTTTTTTTCAGGATGGGAGTTGTTTCTCTTTGTGGCAGACAGCTGCCTCTCTTTGTGTTTCTGTCTCAGCTTCACATGTTGTTCCCTGTGTTCAGAATGAAAGAAAATTATTTCTTCAGCAACTGAATTCTTCTGTTGTTGTCTGATATCTGTTGGGTTGAGCACTAATCCACAAATATTTGCATTCACTAATGTTAAAAATCTAATGTTTAATGTTTAAAACTGCTCCCTCAAAACTATTTTTAACCGTTAAGCCTGAAAATATGCAACTAGAATCCAGAAAAGAGGACTGCATAATTTTGGAGTGGGTAGTAAAGGACTTTCAAATCTTTTTTACAAATAAAGATCTGAAAAGTGTGGCATGTATTTATGCAGCCTCTCTGAATCAATACTTTGAAGAGCCACCTTTCCGCAGGTCCCCTTGGGATATGTCTCCAATAGGTTTTTCAATTTAGGGTAATGATATCTTTGAATTTTTTTTTTAGCAGATAAAATAAGCCAGGTCAGACATGAGTCTGTGTGAAAGTGTCAGCATCATGAAGTTGACACCCCACCCACTTTAAGAAAATCTCTGCAACTACACTAAATGGTTAGTGCTATGTTAATGCTGATTTATGCAGAGAGGTTTTTTACAGTTTGTTTGTTTGTTTCACTAGAAGGTAGAGTATCCAAGAAGTGTGTGACTGTGTTGATGCTTGGCGGACAGCTGGTGCAGCTGCACAGTAGTAAAAATGTATACAGGAGTCAGCAGGGTTTGTTGGAATGATGGAGATAAGATCACAGTGGAACATTCACAGGGAGAACTGCTATCTAGGAGTCACAAGCAGGGTAGGTTTAGCTCCAAGTAATTACCAGGTAGATCCCAAAGTTAAGGTATACTCCGACAAACTCCCAGGAAAAAAAACAAGACAAAAAGCACTCACGGGAAAAGTGAGTGAAGAAGAAACACAAGAAATGGTTAATAGTGCGTTCAGACCGACCGCAGTGTCCGCAGTTTCCAAACGCCCTGCGGGGAGTTTGCCACTGCATTTCATTTGCACAGCGTCTACACTCTGGACCGCATCAACAATAGGAGAAAACCCACTGATGTGTAAAAACTCAGCAAATAGACTGAATTGTTAATGTTTCAATAAAGCAGGTTTGTGCACTTCTAATGTTCATTTGTAAGAATGAAAACAATAAATAACCTAATTAAAGAAAGATCATGTGTGATACCATTCTTTCAGAGATTATTTTTTAGGTCACCCAGCAACACTCCCTCCATTAAGCTCCAAATTCAATCACAATTATCGAGCCTACTTTTTCAGTGTTACATCATTTGTGCAGGTAAAACTGTTATTTTGTGCTGATTTGGCTTTTCAGATAAAATCATTGTTAATTACGACTTCTGACATCACCACCCCAGCAGATGTTAGTTCTGCACTCATTACCTGATATAAAGTTAATGCATAACATTACTTGTCATTCCTGTGCTGATATTGAATATAGCAGTTGGCATGTTTACCTTATTTAATCAACTTGTTTAATATTTAGTAAATCACCAGCCTCCCAGTTTGCTTTGGACCTGCCGTTACCCCTGGCAACCCCATGTCATTTCCTGTCAAGATCTCGCTGTATTTCAGTGAAAGCCCAGGTGAAACTTAACATCAGGACTGCTGCTAAATTGTTCCCTATGAACAAATTTTGAATCGTCTTAGGGGGACCATCAATTTTTTTTAAATCCCCAGAAGCACTTTAGTTCATCCAGAGCTGCGTCTGGTCCGGTCTGCATCTTTGCCGATATCCTCTTGTAAATCTACCCACAAAGAAAGCCCTGATGCTGGGAAATGGCAGTGACAGAGTGGGGTAAGTAAGGATGACTAACAGTCCTTTTAGGACTAAATTAAAATGGATTTCTTTAAAGTCGCCTAAAAACCCTTTGAAGATCATATTTATTTCTACCTTTGTTAACAATATGTATCTCTGTATTCCATTTTAAGTGAAAAAGGCCAAGCCTACAACCAGTCCCTGATTGGTTGCCAGGTCGCAATTTCACAGTAAAGTTGCTGTTTGGTGCAGTCGTTTGATCACACCTCAGTTCTATGAAGTAGCACGAGGTGAGAGCGTAGCACTAAATGCCCTCACCGAGTGGGATTCATCGATGGCGGCTTGCCTGCGTGGTTTGCATAGGAATTCTATGTGAATCTACCGCACTCGCATCAGGTCTGAATACACCATTAAAAGTAAGGTTTAGCAGGAGAAGCCACCCCCAGCCCAGCAACCATCTTCCAGGATGCCCTCTGGTGGAATGTCTGAAAAACTGGAACCAGGAGAGAAAAACAAATAAAACCAACTCCAATTTCCTGACAGTAGTTATTTGTTAATATCACAACCTTAATGATGTTATTTTTTATGTCTACAGACCAGTGACCAGTTTTTCTTTCCAAATCACACTCCTTATCATTCTACTGGTACCTCTGCTTTGTGCTGTAGTTTCTTAGACACTTCATCTTGCTTTCATCTGACCAACAGAAACACATTTTGTACAATCACTGTACTTTAAAATGAGATGAAGTAGATATCTAGAGCTTAAGATATAGAAAAGAAATGTGGGGTTTTTTTTGCACTTAAAAATGATCAATTAATGAAAGAATTAAGTTGGAAACAAGAAGTAAGTCAAAATTAATGTAATTTCATATGACAGGAGAACATGTCATTAGTGTAAAGCAGATTTCTATTGATCCTCATAATTTCAGAGATCAATGGAAAACCAATACAGTTAAACCCAAAATTATTCTTCGTTTAGTTTCAAATTAATTTTTCTTGCTACTGGAAGTAACAAGAAAAATAAAGCTTCTGAACCCTGAATTGAATCTGAAATTTGAATGAGTGAGTTTGGTTAACATTGGCTAAACATGATGCGAGGGAGGTCCTCCAACTTCATAGTTAGAGAGCTAATGTGTGAAAACATGCAAAAAGTTGCTCTGCTATATAGAGCTGTGTAAAGCTAGCAATATTTTTTCCATTTAAAATATACTAAGTAATTTATGTTTTTTTTTTTTTTTTTTTATAGAGCTACGTGTATTTATTAATTTTCAGAGGTAGTACTCCATACATGAATGCATGGATGGGTAGATTATGCAAACTCTGTGTAAAAAGACCCCTTGTAAGGGTTTAAGTCCAGGCTCTTTTTTTTTTTAAAACAAGAGGGCTAACAACTGCCCAACACTGCAGCTACCTCAGCTTAATAAAATTCCAGAATTTATTTTATTTACTTATTTCTGCCTAAATCAGTACTTTTACATTATTTGTCCATTTTTCCCAGCATTTTTACTGTCTATGACATTTGTAATCAGTTTTTCATCTCATTTTGTTTTGATATTAGCAAGAGGAATGAACAAGAACACATTGCCTTGAGCTTTCTAATTCTGAGCCTAAATGCAGAACCTCAGTCAATGCTTTGTTGAGAGGTCCAGACCTTGGCAAGCCTATTTTCATGGGTTGCTAAGCAATGACTAGACACAGGCATATTAAAGCGCAGATATGATTAGTGCTGAGCACAGAGACTTCAACACAGATCTTGCAGGAAATAAAGACAAAAGTTCTTCCAAACATCAAATGGGTGTAAAAAAAAAAGTGATCACAAAGCCAAATTTACACCAAAGCCAAAGAAAATTACTGTCTGTTTTGAAAACAGTTCAAAGTCAACATTGACAGAGAGATATATAAATGTTTCCATCTCTCTTTTCCTGTCTAACAAAATGTTTTTGACATTCAAAAAGAAATAATAAACATGAGTCTGAACAGGCTGCAGCGGCAGTGAAGTAGTTAACCAAAGGTGGCCTCCTGCAGCACTTCTCTTCAGGAGTGAAACATATGTACACAATGCTGCCTATGCAGTACCAACAAGAACTCATATACACTATATTGCCAAAAGTATTTGCTCACCTGCCTTGACTCACATATGAGCTTAAGTGACATCCCGTTCCTAATCCATAGGGTTCAATATGACGTCGGTCCACCCTTTGCAGCTAGAACAGCTTCAACTCTTCTGGGAAGGCTGTCCACAAGGTTTAGGAGTGTGTTTATGGGAATTTTTGACCATTCTTCCAGAAGCGCATTTGTGAGGTCGCACACTGATGTTGGACGAGAAGGCCTGGCTCTCAGTCTCCGCTCTAATTCATCCCAAAGGTGTTCTATCGGGTTGAGGTCAGGACTCTGTGCAGGCCAGTCAAGTTCATCCACACCAGACTCTGTCATCCATGTCTTTATGGACCTTGCTTTGTGCACTGGTGCACAGTCATGTTGGAAGAGGAAGGGGCCAGCTCCAAACTGTTCCCACAAAGTTGGGAGCATGGAATTGTCCAAAATGTCTTGGTATGCTGAAGCATTCAGAGTTCCTTTCACTGGAACTAAGGGGCCAAGCCCAGCTCCTGAAAAACAACCCCACACCATAATCCCCCCTCCACCAAACTTTACACTTGGCACAATGCAGTCAGACAAGTACCGTTCTCCTGGCAACCGCCAAACCCAGACCCGTCCATCAGATTGCCAGATGGAGAAGCGCGATTCGTCACTCCAGAGAACGCGTCTCCACTGCTCTAGAGTCCAGTGGCGGCGTGCTTTACACCACCGCATCCGACGCTTTGCATTGCACTTGGTGATGTATGGCTTGGATGCAGCTGCTCGACCATGGAAACCCATTCCATGAAGCTCTCTGCGCACTGTTCTTGAGCTAATCTGAAGGCCACATGAAGTTTGGAGGTCTGTAGTGATTGACTCTGCAGAAAGTTGGCGACCTCTTCGCACTATGCGCGTCAGCATCCGCTGACCCCGCTCCGTCAGTTTACGTGGCCTACCACTTCGTGGCTGAGTTGCTGTCGTTCCCAAACACTTCCATTTTCTTATAATACAGCTGACAGTTGACTGTGGAATATTTAGGAGCGAGGAAATTTCACGACTGGATTTGTTGCACAGGTGGCATCCTATCACAGTTCCACGCTGGAATTCACTGAGCTCCTGAGAGCGACCCATTCTTTCACAAATGTTTGTAAAAACAGTCTGCATGCCTAGGTGCTTGAATTTATACACCTGTGGCCATGGAAGTGATTGGAACACCTGATTCCAATAATTTGGATGGGTGAGCAAATACTTTTGGCAATATAGTGTATGTAAGCACCTACACACACACACACACACATATTCACAAAATTAAATCAGCATTGAGCTTGGCACTTGTGCCTTCCTGGCCCCCGACCTGCTGGCTGATTCAATTTTCTGGGCAAATCTGCCGACAGTGACCGCTAACGTTCACCTTTAGATGGAGAGAAGGGAGTGGAGAGGAAGCCAGGCTGAGGCTGGCAGTTTGAAAGAGGCAAAGAGGAGGTGAGAGAAAAGGTGACTATCGCTGCACACTTTTATAGTTAGGGATTTGTGATGAACAGTGTTGGGCACTTCCTTTGAAAAATAACTAGCTCTAGTTAACAGTTACTTTTCCTTAAAAGTAACTTAGTAACTCAGTTATTGCTGAAATTAAGAAACTACTTTTTAGGCAAAGCAACATTCAGTTACATTTTATAATCTCAAATCCTTAGAAATTGGATGACCGTCCTATCAAATATAGAATATATAATATTTACTGATAAATTAATTGATGAAAAGCAGCACCTATGTGAGGAGCTCAGAATGTAGGACCCACATCTCAAGCAGACAGCTCAGGGTGATTTCAAAACAAACATTTTATTAGAACATAAATGTGCAACTGCTCGTCAGCTAGGGCAGGTACAATGGATGCGCCTAAGGGATATTTAAACCTTGGTCCGAAGACAGGTCCAAGGTCATTATCAGACAGAATCCACGTAAAAGTCCAAAAAAAGATCAGGCACACAGACCAGAACATGGACAACCAAAACTCAGAAGCCTTGGGGCATAAACTAGTCTGGATCGGGTCATAAAAAACTCACAAGAAGGCTAGAAATCTCTCACACTCGGCTTGAATAATTTGACACCAATGGCTGGGAACAGGTGGCTTAAATAGAAGCAGGAACAGGTGGATCCAATGAGAGACAATGAGCTCTGAGTGGAGCTAAGCAGATGTGAGAAAGGAGCTAAATCCAGGCATACAGTAGCTGCCAATATCATCATAACCTATCTAATAGGCTCCACAATCTCCACTGTTTTGGTGTGTTGTGGAACAAGTTAATCAAGACACTCAATTGCAATACATTTATGTGGCTGTAATCATTATCTTGTTTGTATGTTTATAATAAAATAAAAAAGCAACCTAGATGTTTAAGAACTTGATATTTATGCATTATCTGCAGGTTTTAACTGTCCATAAAATAGTAGTAATGGTGAAAAATAATACTTCTCATGCAATTTAATAATAATATCAAATTAAATACAATACATATACAAATAAGGAGTCCTCTTCTAAAAAAAGAAAACACCTACTGGAAGATGACAGTACTCAAGTATGTCCATTTAAAAAGAAAAGTAATAAATAAAATTGAATTCTTACCTACATGAAGATCTGTGTAATATGTGATCTGTTAAACTGTAAAATAAGAAACTCAGTAGTCAGTTGTTGTTGATGGTGACAAGATATAAGGAGATTCATTAGAGTTGACCTGCTTGTAACCAACCTAGATAATGTCTCTGTTCCCAGACAAACAAGCAGATCACAGGAACATTTAGGCTACGTTCACACTGCAGTCTGAAGTGGCCCAAATCCGATTTTTTTTGGCCCATACTGTATGTAACCTGTATCTGATGTTTTCATGGCTGTCTAAACAACACAGATCCGATATTTTTCAATGCGATCCACTTTGCTATGAGGTCCTGAATCCGATACAAATCGATCTTGTTAAATGTGACCTGTGTCTGAACAGCCAGGTCGCATTCATCCAATCTGAAAGCTATTAATACCCAACAAAGGTCACTATTCTGTGTCTTGCTATAAAGAAGCGGCAGGAAAAACAACAATGATGGCAGATGATGATGCGGTGAGCAGTATTTATGTTTACCCATCTTGAAAATGTTGTGTTTTGTATGGTTGGGAAAGATCGCATGTTTAATTCCGTAAACAAAGAGCGCTGGCCTGTGATGTCATTGCGTCCTCTACTGCGCATACGGGACACTTGCGTTGTATGATGGCAGTTCACATAGGAGATCACATACAAGTCACATATATTTGAAAATGTGAACGGCAACGCAAAAAAAATCGGATTTCACAAAAAATCTGTACTGAGTACCAAGCACTGGCGTGTTCAGGGAGTGGCCTTGGGTGGCACAGGCCACCCCTGAAATCTGATTGGCCACCCCAAGTGCCACCCCAAAATTTTAACATATGATTGGCTATATGCCCAGTCAGAGGCGGGCCACTGCACTGAACAGCAAATGAGCTCTTGTTTTGAGTTGAAGTTGAAGAAGGTGCGAAGAAGACGTTGATGAACCTACAGGTGAATACATTCTCCAGTCTATCAGAAAGCAGCACGTCTCTGGCGCGACGTTGTGAAATATGTGAGTAGCCTACATTTTACTACACTTACTGTGCCTGTAGTTATAAGCTGTAACGGTAATAAGCTAAACATGTACCCTGTCTTGTTTTATTTGTTTTATTGTAATTGGCACACGGCTGTCGTCTCCTTCGCAGGGAAGAAATCTAAGATAGAGCCAGAGCAGGGGCAGAGCAGTCAGTCACAGGATGAGAGCCAGCCTTCAGCCTCAGCTGTACACATTGGTATGTGAAATCCTGATAGTTCAAGTTTGTTCTCATGTTTGAACTTACTAATTTGGTTTGATTATACCATACCTCTTAGTTTACTTAGGAATGGCTGATTGTATTATCATTCTAATCACAGCTTATGTATTATTATAGAGTAACCCTCAACATCACATACACATCACGGTATGTATGAATTTACCTTCTTTAAAACATCATGTGCATTGATTCGAACTGAGATATTTCAAATATACTACAGTGTCATATACTGTCATTAAGTGTGTAGACAATTTTTTAAACAATACTGGTGTGAAAAGCCTAAATGTCACAATTTGAATTATAATGAACTGATAAAATCTCTGTATTGCTACAGGTGTGTCCAGTGCTGAGGTTCTTGCAGGCCATCCACAGGGGGATAGTGGCGTGGGAGCCTCTTATAGCCAGCCAGGACCTATTGGTATGTCTTAACAATCATTTTTCATAATAATGTATAATATACTGTGAAGATTCTTGTGATTAGGGCCCTTCACCATCACACATGCAGCATAGTATGTATGCTTTACCTTTTTTTAAATTAACATCACAGTATCTGCTTTTTATTTAGATCAGGATACCAATAATACTGGTGTTTAAAAACTTTATAGGTGGACTGTGTTTTTTTTTTTTTTTAAATGTGCATTGTTTACTTATGTTGGCATGGTAAGGTAAGCTATATTTGTTTTGTACAGTCTGTACCTCTACCAAGTTTTGCACAGTTTCATCAAGCAAATATCAATATACCGTATATATATATATATATATATATATATATATATATATATATATATATATATATATATATATATATATATATATATATATATATATACCAAAGTCTAGGTGTGGGTGTGTATTTTCTTGTGTGCATGTGTGCGTGCATATGTGAGTGTATATGTCTGTGCGCAGGCGGTCCTGCTCATACTTCATGCCACCCCTGCATAAGTCAGTGCCCCACTGGTGCCACCCCTATTAAAAATGTCTGGACACGCCCCTGGTACCAAGGCCTGCAGTGTGAATGCCTTAGTCTCTAATTATAGAGAGGTTTTCAAGTTTAGGAACGCTCTCCCCGAATCTGTGAATCTCTCCACAATAGCCCTTAACTCTGTCTTAGTTTCACCGTTTCTGCACTGAAAGCATTCTCTCCTCGGAGCAGAGAGAGCACGCTGATGGAAAGCTACCTAGATGGATGGAGTTGAATTAATGCAACATGTCAGATTGTAACTAACTGTGTTATCAATATGTAAAAAGTATTAGTTGGATTACTCTGCTACTGAAAAAATAACCCTTTTTCTAATGCTGTTACTTTGTAGTTACTATTTAGCACTATTACTGCCAAATCCTGTGATGAAGTTGAAGATAGATGGCAATCTTGAGATGAACCAGTCTTTAGAAAGAGCTTAATACCAGAGAAAATGAGCAAAAAAGGACAAAAATCTAGATTTACCTTTACTGTAGTTATGAAGGATAGTTTTGAGCAGTCAGTATCTTCTTGACTTCTTGATCCTCTTTACTTCAATAAGCTGTCAGTAAGAAAGACATAGGACATCCTCTTGCTTGCAGTGCCAGGCATCACTCATATTTCCAAGCTTCAGACTTTAAAGGACACTTTTTTCTCCTGCTTGGATTGAATTCAAGAAAGTGTTTCTGTCCTATGTCATGATTAAGCTGTTTTTATGTTCAAATTATGAGTTAAATAAAACGAAATCTGATATCCATCTATTGATCTACTCCTGCTTATTCCATCAGGGTCGCAATGTGGCCGGTGACTATTTACGGCAGTCTATGGGAAAAGGGCGGGGTACACCCTGTACAGGTCACCTGTCTGTTGCAGGGCAATACAGAGACACACAAAGACACACAATTATGCACACGCTTGCACCTAAAGACAATTTAGAGAACTCAAGTAATTAGTCATGTTTTTGGACTGTGGGAGGAGTACCCAGAGAGAACCCACGCATGCACATGGAGAACATGCAAACTCCAAGCATACAGAGCCTGGGCAGGAATCAATCCTAGAACCTTCTTGCTTCAAGACAATTGTGCTACGAACTGCACCACCATACATCCCCTTGACATGCTTAGATAGCCTCCTGAAGACCCCAGAATACAAATATATATATATATATATATATATATATATATATATATATATATATATATATATATATATATACACTATATTGCCAAAAGTATTTGCTCACCCATCCAAATTATTGGAATCAGGTGTTCCAATCACTTCCATGGCCACAGGTGTATAAATTCAAGCACCTAGGCATGCAGACTGTTTTTACAAACATTTGTGAAAGAATGGGTCGCTCTCAGGAGCTCAGTGAATTCCAGCGTGGAACTGTGATAGGATGCCACCTGTGCAACAAATCCAGTCGTGAAATTTCCTCGCTCCTAAATATTCCACAGTCAACTGTCAGCTGTATTATAAGAAAATGGAAGTGTTTGGGAACGACAGCAACTCAGCCACGAAGTGGTAGGCCACGTAAACTGACGGAGCGGGGTCAGCGGATGCTGACGCGCATAGTGCGAAGAGGTCGCCAACTTTCTGCAGAGTCAATCACTACAGACCTCCAAACTTCATGTGGCCTTCAGATTAGCTCAAGAACAGTGCGCAGAGAGCTTCATGGAATGGGTTTCCATGGTCGAGCAGCTGCATCCAAGCCATACATCACCAAGTGCAATGCAAAGCGTCGGATGCGGTGGTGTAAAGCACGCCGCCACTGGACTCTAGAGCAGTGGAGACGCGTTCTCTGGAGTGACGAATCGCGCTTCTCCATCTGGCAATCTGATGGACGGGTCTGGGTTTGGCGGTTGCCAGGAGAACGGTACTTGTCTGACTGCATTGTGCCAAGTGTAAAGTTTGTTGGAGGGGGGATTATGGTGTGGGGTTGTTTTTCAGGAGCTGGGCTTGGCCCCTTAGTTCCAGTGAAAGGAACTCTGAATGCTTCAGCATCCCAAGACATTTTGGACAATTCCATGCTCCCAACTTTGTGGGAACAGTTTGGAGCTGGCCCCTTCCTCTTCCAACATGACTGTGCACCAGTGCACAAAGCAAGGTCCATAAAGACATGGATGACAGAGTCTGGTGTGGATGAACTTGACTGGCCTGCACAGAGTCCTGACCTCAACCCGATAGAACACCTTTGGGATGAATTAGAGCGGAGACTGAGAGCCAGGCCTTCTCGTCCAACATCAGTGTGCAACCTCACAAATGCGCTTCTGGAAGAATGGTCAAAAATTCCCATAAACACACTCCTAAACCTTGTGGACAGCCTTCCCAGAAGAGTTGAAGCTGTTCTAGCTGCAAAGGGTGGACCGACGTCATATTGAACCCTATGGATTAGGAACGGGATGTCACTTAAGCTCATATGTGAGTCAAGGCAGGTGAGCAAATACTTTTGGCAATATAGTGTATATATATTTCTAACAAGTCAAAGGACCTCAAGGCGTTTTGTGCTTTTCTCAGTTTCTAGTGTAACATTTCTGCCACACCTTCTTCTCTATGAACATGTTTTAAAGAATTCACAATGTTCTCTAAAATTTTAAAAACGACATTTGCTTTCCAAAGCTTTTCAATGCATCAAAAGTAATCTTTCAAGGAAGCAGCACACATAGAGGAAAAGATGGATAAGAAAAGAATTTAAGAAGTAAAATGTGGAAAGAGTAAAAATATTGGAGACTTTTCTGGAAATAAGTGGATTTTTTATTTTCTTGCGAGACATTTTTATTAACACAAACACCATCCAAAGCTGATGTAGTAGCATGACACCTTCACACGCCTGCACAAACATGTTGTCTTGGTCACACTTTATTTCAAGTCATATTGTGAAGGTTTCTACCATTAATGATAAAAAACAAGCTGAAGTTATGAACATTTTCTGTGCCAAAAAAACACAAAAAGGCTGAAGTATAAGATATTGCAATTTCTTTAAAATTATAGTTTTTTTTTCTTCCGACCTGGAAGAAGGATACGTCCCCTCACTAAAAGGCTGCCTCTCCTTGAGTGAATGCTGTAACTGAGTATCACATCACTTCTGGCAACTAGGCTCCTCTTTAGGAAGGCTGGACATAGTCTAGACCCTTCGCAGGTGAAAAACACATATTTGCAACTCATACATTTACTTATTTGTACAATGAACAGATGCTGTCACTGTGCAGATTATTTGCAAAAATAGCCATTCTGTCTTAGCTTTGAGCACAGACAATCATGCTCTGCTTCACATAAGAGATTGTAGAAAAAAGGTGCTTATTAATCACAAAAATACCCAGATAAAATAATAACCAGATAAAATAATAGCATTATAATAAAGTGTAAAGCTAAAGATAATTTTGCATTATACATGCCTTTTTAACTTTTGTTTCTAAAATGGCATAATATCCCTATCCTTATATGTGCCCTTGTTACACTTTGGATGTGATCACTGTTTTGGCTAGCTCACTTGACTGACTAAGATGTATAAATATGATAAGGATGACAGAAGTAAAAGAGCAAACTTCAGCAGCAAGATGGATATTTATTTGTGGCATCAAAAAAAATATATTTCCAACTGACACTAAACAGATTGTTTAACATTACTGTAATGCACTTTTTGATCATGGTTTCTCATGACAGTGAGGACTATTTAGGGAGGTGCACTAGCACCTCTGTCTCTTTTATTTATTTATGCTTTGGACAATAATCAGAACCCACCCAATCAGCTTGGCTGCATTACCTTAACGTTATCAGTGGTCACTGCTGGAATGAAATACCCTCCTGCTAGCTGTGAATTAATGCAGGGTAGGTATCAAATATCACAATGCGAACAACTAAATTTCATCCAACTTTTTATCATAATACATCCAATTTCTCATCATGTAACTGCACAAACTCAAGGTGGACACACAAACACAAAAACATACAAAAAAACATTTAAAAAATGATATTTTTTTGTGCTTTGTGTTTTTAGAAATGTTTTTTTTTTGTTTATTTTGAAATGTTAGACTTAATCACCTATCTACTTTTTACTTTTAAACGAGTATTCTATTTAAATTTCACCTATGTAAACAGAAATTTGTCTTTTTTTCTGTAAGCTATAGTGTTGAAGACAGTTAGACAAGAAGGCAGCAGGCAGATATTCTGATAGATAGAAAGGAAGTAAGGCAGATAGGAAGGTGCAGAAACAGAGGAGGTCACATATGCTCACTTCCATAGACATAAACTCTGATTAAATTGAGTGTGTAGTTGCTAGCTGCTCTTCAGGTGTGTGCGTGCATGTGAGTCCTGTAATATTGTCTGCAGTCCCAGGGGCTGTAGCTGAGCAAACTCAATCAACTCCCACTCACCTCTGAGTCCCTCCCTACACCATCAGGCCAGAAGTCGACTCTGACCCGGCTTCTCCCCCAGTTTCAGAGACAAAAGGACCAGGTAGAGAGAGCTTCAGCATATATGAAGGTGAAGGCAAGAGAGGAACTCTGTTGTGTAAATTCAGCAGCGTATTTGACTCAGGTTGTCTGAGAGCAACTGGTGCCCTTGAACAAATCAAAGCGTTGGAGATTGAATGCATTACAATTAAAGTCTGAAGTTTAGCTTGCTGGAATCAGCAAGAGGTTTTTGTTTAGGAACATGCAGCCCTTCATATCTTACTGGCAAGATTAAAAAATATACGTAAAAAAATAAAAATCAGAGTGGGAAACGTGTTTCCTCATCTAGTATGTCAGAAGATCCATTAGATTGCAGTAATATCAAAAAAAATTTATTTTAAAAAAATCCTTAAAATTGTTGTTATTAGTATGCTGGTTTGGTTTGACCTGCTTGAAAACTTAATAACAAATAAATAATAATAATTTAACTTTATTAATCTCACACTGGCGAAATTCACCTCTGCATTTGACCCATCCCATTGGGGAGCAGTGGGATTCCCATTGTGACACCTGGGGAGCAGCGTGGAGTTAAGGGTCTTGCTCAGGGACCCAGGGTGCAGGCTGTGGGGATTGAACTGGATACTTACATCCCCACTCCAACCTGACTGACATGCGATGTCACAGAATGCTTTTGATGGTGCCTCTGTAAAAGCTCACAGAACGTGCACCACAGACAGTGTAACAGAAGAATCAGACAAGGAACAATGAAAAACCAGGAGTCTGAATGCTGAGGTAAAGGTGGAAAATGACAAAGGAACCAAATGAGCTATTAAAGGAATAGTACACCCAAAACATGATTAGCCTTCATTTTCTACTCACCCCCATGCTGAACAACACTCTGGAGTACTTTTTTGATATCTCAAATGCATCTGGAGATCTGGGAGGCTTCTTGCTGTCTGCTGACATTCAAATAATGGAGGTCTATGGTGCCCGAGACAGAAAGGTCCATAAAAGTCCACAAAAAACGTGTCAATATTCCTCCATACTGGTCGTCCAATGTATTCCACTACACATTACTCCACATTACACTACTGTTTATGCTCTAAAAACATTCTAAATGACTTTGTTTCGAGTAAATTCTGGATGCTACCCACTCAGGAAACTTGGAATACATTGGACGAGCAGTATGGAGGAATATTGACACGTTTTTTGTGGACTTTTATGGACCTTTCTGTCTCGGGCACCATAGACCTCCATTATTTGAATGTCAGCAGACAGCAAGAAGCCTCCCAGATCTCCAGATGCATTTGAGATATCAAAAAAGTACTCCAGAGTGTTGTTCAGCATGGGGGTGAGTAGAAAATGAAGGCTAATCATGTTTTGGGTGTACTATTCCTTTAAGAGGAGATTAGGAAAAGCTTACTCAGAATAAAAGTTCAGAAACTGAAGGAGAAAGACTAATTGACACAATGAGAGCTAAACTAAGAAGCAAAGAGACTACTAACCAAGGGGAAAACACCAGCACTAATCTTAGGAGAAATTAACCTAAATGCACATAAAACAAGCAACCATAGAAAAAGACAGTAAGCACAAAGGGATGTACTCATATGGAAATATTTTAATGAAGAACACAGAGATTTAATAGGGCATCACAACAGTATAGAACGCAAGTATACAACATGGAAAGAATGAAGACACAGCTACATAAACTATAAAATCCAAAAACTCTAAGCGTTTTTCAGTGTAAGGGGTGTGGCCATGTATTTGTTACCCCGTGGGGACAGTTTCCTTGGAATATGCTACTTTGTGGGGACTTTCAGGTACTTGTTGAGATCAATGACTGGTCCCAATGAAGAGAAGTTCTCTTCTTGGGGTGTTGGTTAGGTTAGGGAACAAGGCATAAATTATGTTAAGGGTAGGTTAAGTGTTAGGTATGTGTTGGTAATGGTCAGACTCAGGGTAAGGGTCCTGGTTAAGCCATAGAAATAGGTTTAACTTTCATATAACAGTTCAACAGTTTACAACACCTTTTGGAATTTCTTAACCTTCTATTTGATTCAGATTATGGTTTAATTGACTGCATTTCTTATCAAATCAAGACCCTAACGACATAAAAAATATACCTTTATTTGTTTGACATTGTCACGGTTTTATCTCTAAGGAGGAAACAGTGTTAGGAAGAAATTGTATGTACAGTATTATACAGCTGATTATAGAAATAGACAGATGATCCAACTTGGAAAAGGGAGTGACCGGGAGCTTGTTAAAGATGTGACTAACTTCCAGGTGGAGGTAAGTAGGTCTGGGATTGTGAGTGGTTGTGTGTCACAGATGATGGTTTGCAGATTCAGGCAAGGGAACAGAGGCGGAAGGCAGTGAGATAATCCGGGTTACGCTGTGGGCAGTCTGCAGCTCTGTGAATGTTAAAGTGAGAGGTTTATTCAGAGGTTCAGTGAGGTGGAATACGGAGGGGCAGTTACCAGTCATGGAGGATGGGACCAAAATATAACTAAAAAAAGAATTGGATGGTTGTTGAGTTTACAGAGTAATACTGATGACGGTAAGTCCCTGGTATTTCCCAAATGAATTACCCTGGTAATTCCCAAACATGCAAACATATTTATGCCATTTGATCCTAAACTGGTCTCTAGAAAGAGCAATCTGGCTGCCTTTTACTTTACCTGAACTTTTGACTATAAATAAACAATTGTTAGATGGCCTGCACCTATGTAGAAGTTTTTTGATGCTGAAAAAATAAAAAATGCATGAGCAAATACTGGCCCCACCAGGACACAGTGGCTAAATAGAGATGTATATACTAATTTCCTTTTAAAGGGAAGAGTAGTTCACACACCTACAAATCAGAAACCACAATTAGTTCACAGCTGTAATTTGTCACTTAATCGATAGAGATATAAATACTTGCACATGCAAAAATTCAGCTAGATCAAAGAACTGGAAGTAGAGCAGGGGCATTACTTATTGAATGCCCTTTTTACTGTATTTAGAGGTTAGAAAGACTTGTACTGTAAAAACCTTACTTGCTTATCTACCCATTTTCTTCTCTGTCTCTTTTCAACCAATCAAAGTGTGTTTGCAAAATGACATTAAGCGAAAAGCAACATGTGCAGACATGTTGGGATGGTTAGCAGAGGCAGGAGCCATCAATCAGCTGATCAATCATAATTGGCTCATTTGCATATTACCCATAAACTCACAATCATCATTCATTTATGCAAATCGAAAAACAGGGCTTGAGGGAGGAAGGGAGGTCAGTGCTGAATCCGGACTGAAATTAGAGCTTTATTTAGATTTATGCAGATGTCAACAGTAATGATATACAGCTAGCTCAGCAAGGAATGTTAAAACAACTAATGCTGGATCTCAGAGGCATATTGACTAAAACAAAGGACAAAATGAAAGACTCATTTATATAGCAGTGTTTAAAAATTCCACATTTTTATTTGGATATAAGGTTACTGGAGATATGTCATGTGGCTCCTAATGTTGCTCCTAAAAATTATATAACCTTGTGTTACTTTTATGATATTTGCACTATATGAAAGAGGCCTCTAAAAAGAGCAATTTGGTTGCCTTTTACTTTACTTGAAGCTTTGACTATAAATAAACGCTTGTAAGATGGCCTGCACCTATCTGGCAGTTTTTTTAAGTCAAAGTACTCCGAAGAGATTTACACCACAAACAGTCATTCAGATGGGGGCAAGCTACACTGCAGCTACACGTACTGTATACATGTATGGTTGTATAAAAAGTGAAGCTGCTATACAAACCATAACAATTCAATCCATAAAGGACTTTTACACCCTGTTTGTAAAAAAGAGCGCTACCGCAGGTCATCCATGTTACCTGTTTCTCTATATTTGATACCCATTGCAATAGTTAGTTATATCGATTAATGCCGATCTATATAAATACACGTTTATACCCTGTACAATAATCCTGTATAATAATCCTTCTTAAAAAAATACTTCAGCTGTCATATATATATTTATCTATATATATAGATATATATACAGTAAATCATAACAAGAAACAATGGTGACGGAGGATGTGGGATTTCGGGGTTAGAGAGCGCTACTCTGATGGATGTCAGTTCCTGCTTGGTTCCTCATGGCTCAATCAACTCCTTCTAACAGAAACACGTCCACCATAAAAAGATTCTTTTATCGTGTTTCTATAATTTCATCAATGAAACAAAACTTTAGCCGCGAGGTGAATTCCATGCGGTGACAGCGTTCACTGCTTCTCCCTCACTGCATGCTGCCATGTGACATTTGCTCCAGGATAAAGATTTAATCGTGAATGTTTATTAAATATTTAAGCCCACATAGTCCTTTTCTATAGTGGGATACTACTGGTTTATATATAAGGCCTAATTTTCAGAATGTTTGCGTGTCTTATAACATGTGCAAACTTGTTTCTACCAGCAGAGCAGATATTCAAAGAAGCTTCAAAGTAATTTGCATTTGCAATTCAGCAGACACTTTGTACAAACCTTTGCATGTGTGTCTGTATCAATATGCAGATTATATTCTAATCAACACACTGCGCTATGTAAAATGTAGCAGATGCAAAATGATTTTCCAAATCGGAAACTCAACTGTGGCCACAGTTTTTGCGTTTCTTTTAGTAGTTCTGCAAGTCAGATGCAAACTGCCAAGCAATAAATATCTGCATTCATGCTACCTCAATGACAAAAACACCAAAGGTTTGAGAGATACTTGTACCATCAGAAATAAAAAAAAGTATAATAATATTTATAATGAAAAAAAAAACACCTATATAGGCCGAGACTTGGTACTGTAGCAGGAAATATTTATACAATAAAAATAATTTCACAGATATTAAATTATGTGGCATGTTTACAAAAATAGAATCTCAAAAGAGGCTGCAAAAAGATAAGGCACAGCTACTCTCAACAGGGATTTTTTGCTCTATCGATTTAATAAAGTATGTCTGTGTAAGAAGCACAGGTAAGTTTTATTTTATTTTAATATTGCTTGTAGCAATTTGAAATACTCTACAAGGTGCATAATAAACATTTTTCAGTGTTTGTCACAGTCTTTGTTTTGGTTAATTTTCTTTTTACTATTCAGTTTCACTTTGATCTATGTTTTTCTTTGTTTTCTAGCTTTATTGGTGTTTTCTGGATATATTACAATTCTTCGGTTGTGCTATGCTTGCCCTCTTTTGCCGCCTTGTGTTGGTCTCTTTTTCCCTAGCTCTTTTTAGATGTCATGTCTTGGTTCTGTTTAATTTTCTGTAAGTTTTCAGTTATATGTTGATCCAATGTATTTCTTTGTTTTCTAGCTTTATTGGTGTTTTCTAGATATATTAGGTTTCTCTTTTCTTGCCCTCTGGTACTGGTCTCCTTTTCCCTGACTCCTTCTAGAAGCCTCTGTTCACATCTGCTCCCAATCAGCTCATTAGTCCTGTCTTTGTTCAGTCTCCCATAACGGCTTTAAGTCCGTTGAACCTCACCTTCCATTGAACATGCGCGCAGAGGAGAGACGTGGTCTACAGTGAGAGAGGCTGTTAGCGGCAGACGCTGGGGGAGCAAAAATTTGTTTTGTTGAAGTTAAAGTGACGGAGGTGTAATTTGGAGTTAGTTGTAGATAACTTTAAATAAGGAAGTAAGATGGAAGAATGCGAAGAATTAGATGACTCGGATAATTGTAGTTTGAGTAGTGATTATTGTAATAGAAGTGGTAAAACAGGAAACTGGCAAACAGTGAGTCGAGGAAATAAGAAAAGGAAAGGCTTTGAATCTGATGAAGAAAAAAGAGAGGAAAATACAAATGAAATGAAAGTGATTCTTAGATTCCAGAACCCATGTGCATTGAATCCGTTAAAGATAAGTGAGGCAATATATAAAATAGTAGGTGAAGTGAATACAGTCAAAACGCTAAGAGATGGCAATCTATTGGTATTATGCAGAGATAGAGATCAGGTGCAGGGACTAATGAGAAGCAAGACGTTGTTGGGAAAAACAATCAAGCCGCAAATATGGCAGGAAAGAGGAAAAGTAATGGGAGTAATATATGGAGTATCAACTGATTTGACGGAGGAAGAGATTAAAGGTAATATAAAAGGAGCTCGAGTGATTAAAGTGAAACGTCTGTTTGCTACAAGAGAAGGAGTTAAAAGTCCTAGTAAATCAGTTATGTTAGTACTAGAAGAAGATAGATTACCTGAAAAAATGATGATTGGGTTTGTCAGCTATACAGTTAGGCAATACATTCCTCCACCAACCAGGTGTTACAAATGTCAGAGGTTCGGACATATTGCTGCTGCTTGCAGAGCTAAGGCCAGGTGTTCCAAGTGTGGAGGGGAGCATGAATATGGGAAATGTTCTGAAGGAACTAAGTTAAGGTGCTGTAACTGTGGTGGGGAACACAGTGCTGCATTTAAAGGATGTGAAGCTCATAAAAGAGCAGTACAGGTACAAAATATACGTGTCAAAGAAAAAGTTACCTATGCAGATGCAGTTAAAAAGGTAAGTAACTCAAATGTTAATGCTAAAAGTATTTCTGTGCCTCACACTCCACCTCAAAAAACAGAGCAAACCCAGAGCCTGAATACCTCAGGAAATACAATGATTGTGGATAAAAATTAATTTGTTGCATTTATTGTGGAAGTAATAAATTGTTCAGCTCAGACAGATAGTAGAACAGAGCGAATTAAAATAATAATCAAAGCAGCAGAAAAATACCTTGAGATGGAAGACCTGTCTTTTGAGTCAATCAGTGCAGTTTTAACAGGGATTAATGAAAGTCAACAGTCCAGGAGTGGTGACAATTGATGGTCTTATCCATATTACAGTGGAATGCAAGAAGCTTAATTGCTAATGGCCAAGAATTAAAATATTTTATTGAAAGACAGAATGTTAAACCAAATATAGTATGTATTCAAGAAACCTGGTTAAAACCATCACTTGATTTTATTCTTAGTGGATATATTGAACTACGTAAAGATAGAAACCCAAATGTAGGAGGAGGTGTTGCCATATTTGTTCAGCAGGGAATTAATTATAAAGTTTTAAATATAAATGAAGAAATAGAAGTAATAGGGATTGAGGTATGGATTAGTAAATCAAAATTTAATATAATAAATTATTATAATCCATGTAAAAAAATAAGTAGAGAAATACTGGATAGTATTTATGTGAAGGAAAATGTTAAAAATATTTTATGTGGAGATTTTAATGCTCATAATACCTTATGGGGAAGTAAAAGGAATGATGAAAATGGAAACATAATTGAGGAATTTATGGATGATTATAACTTAACTTGTCTAAATGATGGAAGAGGTACTAGATTTGATGTAGGGCATGGAGTAGAATCTGCAATTGATCTTACTATAGTCTCAGATCAGATAGCAGGAATAAGTCAATGGGAAGTAATGAATGATAACTCCCTTGGAAGTGATCATTATCCTATTCTGCTTAAATTGAATAATTTTAAAGTAGCAGTTGAAGAAAATTGGTATCCTAAATGGAGAATGAGGGAAGCTAATTGGGAAATGTACAAAAAGATAGCAAGTGACATGTTTATGGAGATTATGCCAAATTTAAGCAATAATATTGAAGAATTAAATTCAATGATTACAAATATAATATACGAATCTGCAGAAAAGGCCATTTGCAAATCTACTGGATTGAAGAAAAAGAAAATGGTTCCTTGGTGGAACAATGAATGTAAAGAAGCTATTAAAGTTAGGAATAAAGCATTTAAAAAGTTAAAAATAAATCATTCATTTGATAATTTAATATTATACAAAAAAGCACAATCTAAAGTTAGGAGAACAGTTAAACTATCAAAAAAGAATTATTGGAGAAGTTTTTGTAGTACAATTGGAATGGACGTTAAAATAAATGAGATCTGGGGAATGATTAGAAAGATGGGAGGAATTAGAAGGGATTTTTCTTTACCTATAATTAAAGATGATCAGTGTGAAGCTATAACAAACAAGGAAAAAGCAGAGATGTTTGCAAGGTCCTTTGTGAAGGTGCATAGTTCAAAAAATTTATCAAATGAAGAATTATCATGGAGATTGGAAATGATTGAAGATAATAGAGAAATTTTAAATAGAAAAGAGATTGATGGAAGTATTTTAGATAAAGAATTTACATTGTTTGAAATGAATAGAGCATTGATAGGAGTTAAAAATACATCTCCAGGTAAAGATGGTATATGTTATAGGATGATTGAACATTTATCAGATGATGCTAAAGGAATAATTTTAAAGTTATACAATAAAGTATGGAAACAAGGTGAATTGCCCTTAAGCTGGAAGCATTCAATCATTGTACCAATATTAAAGCCAGGTAAGGATAAAGGAGAGGTTAAAAGTTATAGGCCTATAGCTCTTACTTCTAATTTATGTAAATTGATGGAGAGAATGATAACTAGGAGATTAATGTATGAAATAGAAAAAAGAGATCTTTTATCCCCTTATCAGAGTGGTTTTAGAAGTGGACGGACAACAGTAGATCCAATTGCTTGTTTAGAAAATGAAATAAGAAAGGCTCAGGTAAATAAAGAAATTCTCTTGGCTACATTTTTTGATATTGAAAAAGCATATGATATGCTTTGGAAGGAGGGTTTATTAATTAAGATGAATAAAATGGGAATCAAAGGAAAAATGTTTAATTGGATTAAGGATTTTTTAAAGAATAGAAAAATAGAAGTAAGAGTTGGGGTAAATTATTCAAACATTTATGATATACAAAATGGAACTCCACAAGGTAGTGTATGTAGTCCAGTGCTTTTTAATATAATGATTAATGATATTTTTGATAATATAGATTTTAGAATTAATAAAGCATTATATGCAGATGATGGGGCATTATGGGTGAGAGGAGGAAATCTTAGTTATTTAAAAAATAGAATGCAATCAGCAATTAAAACGGTAGAAAGATGGTCACACGAATGGGGGTTTCGTTTGTCTGTTGAGAAGACACAAGTATTATGTTTTTCAAGGAAAAGGGATAATCCAACAGTAGATCTTAGATTATATGGGCATGAATTGAAACAGGTAAATATGATAAGGTACCTTGGTGTATGGTTTGATGAAAAACTTTCATTTAAGATACATATGCAGAAGATTATTGATAAATGTAAAAAAGGTATTAATATATTGAAATGTTTGTCAGGGAATGACCGGGGGGCAACTAGCTCATCCTTGAAAAGAATATATGATGTTTTAATTCGATCTGTGTTGGACTATGGATGTATTGTTTATAAATCAGCTGCAAATTCTTTGTTGTTAGATTTAGATAGAATCCAAGCCAAAGCGCTTAGGATATGTAGTGGTGCTTTTCGAACATCTCCAGTTCCTGCTCTTCAAGTGATTACTGGAGAAATGCCACTGGACTTAAGGAGGATGAAACTGTCAATAAATTACTGGTTAAATTTACAAGGGCATGAGGAAAATCACCCTACTAAACAGATATTCAGAGAATGTTGGGAATATGGCCATAATATAAGGAGTTTTGGATGGGAAGGAAATATTTATGCAGAGTATTCTGGGATAAGTAATATAACATACTGTAAAACTGTAAGTACATCTAAAATTGCTCCATGGTTTTTCGAAATGCCAATAGTAAATTTAGAAACTAAAAAAATAGAAGAGTCTTGTGGAGGTTTGTATCAAATTATTCAGCAGCATTTAGAAGTAAGGTATGAAAATATGACACAAATATATACAGATGCATCAAAAGAGGAAAATGGTAAAACAGGAGTAGCAGTATATATTCCAAAAGAAAATATTTCTATCAAGAGAAGAACAACAGATAATTTATCAATTTTTTCAGCAGAGATGTTGGCAATTATTTTAGCATTGCAATGGGTGCTGGAGGTGAAGCCTAGAAATGTAGTTATCTGTTCAGATTCAATGTCTTGCCTGACTAGTTTTAAAAGTGGAAAATCTGAAAGCCGTCAAGATCTTTTAGATGAAGTCAGTTATTTAATGTATGGTATAAGGCAACAAAATATAAGTATTCAATTCACATGGGTTCCAGCACACAAAGGAATCTTAGGTAATGAAAAAGTAGATAAGTTAGCTAAAGAAGCAGTTAAAGTAGGAGAAATTGAATATGATGTCCCGCTAAGTAGAACAGAAATAAAAGTAATTATTAAAGATAAAATAAATAAGGTATGGCAGAAGAGATGGAATTTAGAAAAAAAAGGAAGACATTTATATAAAATACATAAAGATATTAGCATAGGATATAACAGTATAATGAGTAGAAGAGAGGAAATATGGATAAACAGGTTAAGGATTGGGCATACTAGTTTAAATGCAGGTCTAAAAATAATAGGGAAACATCCAACGGGTAATTGTTGTTATTGCGGAGAAATCGAAGGAGTAGAACATGTGTTGATCTATTGTAGCAAATATACAAAAGAGAGGAAAGAACTGGAAAGGGTAATGGGGAGTTCAGTAAAGATGGCAGATTTATTAGGGAAGCATCAATCAGATAAGATAATTAAAGCACTTATTAAATATTTAAAAGATACAGAATTAGCTGGGAGAATTTAGTGTGTGTATGTGCGTGTGTGTAAGTATAGATAGAATTTAGTTTCATGAAGATATAAAGATATACAGACATTATATTTCTGAATTACATCTCCGTCCAGTTGATGGCGGTAATGCACACAGGATGCAAACTGCCAGAAAACTCAATAGAAGAAGAAGAAGAAGTCTCCCATAACTACTCTCCCTGTGCAGTTCCTCAGTGTTGGTTCCTTGTCTTTCCCCGTCTCCTTGTGCATGTTTCCCCTGACGTCTCCACGATTCTGTTTTTTGTTTGTATTTTTATGTTGGATTAATGGATTCCTGCCTCTGGTACCTGTGATAACTCCATTAAAACTACAAGAACTCATCTCTGCTTCCTCACCTCTGTATTTGGGTCTTCAAAACCTCAACCAAACCCTGACAGAATTCTACTTTTTTTCTATATATTTATCATGATTACTCTCCATGGCTTTGAACCTAACCTTTCCGACCAATCTCATAATTGCCTGTAGAACACAAAATCTGCTAATTTTAATGCGGCAGAACGGGTTTGCATGACTCAACATTTGTGCAGCAATCTTTGTAAATCACCCACAGCACGCCCACCTATTGGTCTTGCTAAAAAATGTTATTCTTTCAATTTGTTTTATCTTTAAGTCCTGTTCTTGACAGAAAATTAGCCTTTCATGCCACCAAAGGGTATTTTACTCCCAAACCAGGTTAAAATATTTCAAATATACTAAATCAGAAATATTATAACCTGGTTTTTAATACCATATCAGATATAGTATTAAAAAATGCATCGTAGTTTGGCAGGTAATAGTTTGTACTGTATTTGGTGGTGTGAGAAGAGCTGAACTCGCTGTTCAGGAAAATGCTGAAAGGTTATTGGCTTCAAAACAGTTCAATATGTCAGATAATCACACAGCTCAGTGAACAGCTGGAAAACAGAGAGTAGAGACGGAGGCAGAGAAAGGAGGAGAGCAAAAGAAGGACAAACATGAAAAGAGATGAGAGGTAAAGAAAATATGGAACATAGGAAAGACAACAACATACTCCAGATTAGCAAAATGTTTTGACCAAGAACTGAGCAAAACAAGAAAAGACAACAATATCTGGACAAAAAAAAGGATGAAAGGATAAAGAAACAAAAATTGAGAAGAGAGTACTGATAATGAAAATTTGTTCTTTTTAAATCTGATCTTTATTAGATATAGGTGCAGACATCTGAGAATCTATTAGATTCCTGATCAAATTAAATATTTCAACTGTTTATCCTCCTGTCTGTGGCAAATCCAGACTGATTGGGGCTTATTCACTCCCTCTTAGTGTTAGTGTTCATTCAGGTTGCTGTCTTATCTTTCTATTTCTATAAAGCCTAAGTAGTATATAATGTTTCACATCCTTTTAGCCACAATTAAGAAAAAAATTAAAATCAGTATTTAAAATAGTAAATAAACTGTTTGAGAATGGGATAATAACAAATAAGTCCCGAAAACTACACTTTTCTTTAAGATATACCATTTTGTAATTACTTCTGGCTTCTAGCCTATCCTGACTAACCAACAACCCAGCCCTGAACATATCAGATATAAAACATGTTGATAAAGCAAAAACAAATCATAGTCTTTGTTTGTTTATTTGTTTTTCGAGGCAGTAACGTAAATCCTTACCTTAACTTTTGACACATCTGACTGTAACCAAACTGTTACTGTCAGATCTGCTCATGCTGGAACATACAGTGGGGGAAATAAGTATTTGACCCCTTGCTGATTTTTCAGATTTGCCCACTTACAAAGAATGAAACAATCTACATGTACAATTTTAATCATATGTACATTCTAACAGTGAGAGAATGAATCCCAATGAAAATTCCAGAAATTCACATCATATGAATTTATAAAAATTGATAACCATCTGATGAGGAAAAAGAAGTATATGAACCCCTACCAAACAGCAAGTATTCTGGCTCCTACAAGCCAGTTAGTCTTTCTTTAAAGGAGAAGTTCGGTTTTTTACACTTTAAGCCCATTTTCTGTAGTGTCCAGGATGAAATCGAATGATCGACACCAAAAGTTTGACAATTGCTCCTGTCTCTGCTTTTTGGCTCATTTAGAATCACCCCCTGGCTGCTTTAGAATGGCTAGCATAGAGCATGTCCAATAATGTCCTTAAAACAACCTTAAACGTTCTTTTTTTTAAATATGCTACTCACCGTGTCCTCAGCGCTGTTCAATGACGTTCCAAAAAAAGTTTCGTGAAGAAAAAACGTTCCTGTAGTGTTTTATTTAGCATTTTGTAAATCCCATTGAGTTCTGTAGGAATAGTCAATATTCCGCTGCCACCGGAAACGGAAATGGAGCCTGTTTACACAGTTGTAGTCTTTTCGCTTCACTCTGTGTACTCCGACGTCGAGAATCAAGAATCCACCTTTCGTATTCCATTTTCAGAGTTTTTTAAAGTGTTTAACAGAGACGTTAGCACCTCGACGTCGGAGTACACAGAGTGGAGCAGAAACACTTGGGTCTTGCGAAAAGACTACAACTGTGTAAACAGGCCCCATTTCCGTTTCCGGTGGCAGCGGAATATTGACTATTCCTACAGAACTCAATGGGATTTACAAAATGCTAAATAAAACACTACAGGAACGTTTTTTCTTCACGAAACTTTTTTTGGAACGTCATTGAACAGCGCTGACGACACAGTGAGTAGCATATTTTAAATAAAGAACGTTTAAGGTTGTTTTAAGGACATTATCGGACATGCTCTATGCTAGCCATTCTAAAGCAGCCAGTGGGTGATTCTAAATGAGCCAAAAAGCAGAGACAGGACCAATTGTCAAACTTTTGGTGTCAATCATTCGATTTCATCCTGGACACTACAGAGATGGGCTTAAAGTGTAAAAAACCGAACTTCTCCTTTAAGACACAGCTCCAACCAATTATCTACATCAAATACACCTGCCTCACCTTGTTACCTGTATAGAAGACACCTGTCAACACCCAAACAACCAGCATCCAACATCACCACCATGGGCAAGACCAAAGAGCTTTCTACGGACATCAGGGACAAGATTTTTGATCTGCACAAGGCTGGGATGGGCTACAAGATGGGAAAGCAACTTGGAGAGAAAAGATCAACTGTCGGTGCAGTTATCAGGAAATGGAAAAAGCACCACACCACCGCCAACCTCCCTCGGTCTGGGCCTCCACACAAGATCTTGCCTCGTGGGGTGTCCCTGATCATGCGAACGGTGAGGAATCATCCCAAAACCACAAGGGGGAAACTGATGAATCAACTGAAGGCAGCTGGGACCACAGTTACAAAATAAACGGTTGGTAACACACTACGCCGTCATGGATTGAAATCCTGCAGCGCACGCAAGGTCTCCCTGCTCAACAAGAAACATGTACAGGCCCGCATGAAGTTCCCCATTCACCACCTGGACGACTCAGAAGAGGCCTGGAAGAAGGTGATGTGGTCAGATGAGACCAAAATACAACGTTTTGGCCTCAACTCAACTCGTCGTTGAGAATTTGAGAATAACTCAAAACTCAAACCTTGCTAACATTTACTTCCTAATACTTATTTCCTCGATTTTTAGCCCGCAATGTTTGGTAAGGTTCTTTACATTGTCTTTTTACCTACAAGACAAAAGTGTCCACATCTTTTTATGACGCGGCTTGAGCCAAATACAGTCACTGAAAGCTCACGTCTGGTCACTTACTGTCAGCCAATGACACGCGATATTATGCCTCATAGAGTTCTGCTGTTATTGGTTAAATCGGCGTGGACTGTGGTGCTTTGTAGTCAATGTAATAATGTTTCTAATACGCCTACATATACCAAGGTTATTTAATGGGAAACTGTGTTACAGGCTTGCGTTGATTTGAAACACACAGCTGCAGCTGCGCGCAGCTCCAAGCTGAATAATAATAACAACGGGCCTATTTTGCTGAAAAAAATAAATAAAACACAGCTCAGAAAAGGCGCTGGGGCTTATTTTAGCTTGAAAAGCAGCATTTTCACTATTTCTAATAGATTTTTATTTTATTATAGTTATAGTAAAAATTTTAGATATTGTTATATACACTGATTCTGAAAAAAAGTGGAAAATACTTGCCTCATAAATGTTTTGTGGCCATCAAAATGCTTCAGTGTTATTCTATGGGTCAAATAGTAAAGCAAAGCATAGTAAAAGCATTTGGCACATTTGGAGATTTTTGGAGATGCTGGTGACACCAAAAGTTCAAAGCCCCACAGCTCTGGAACTGATGTAGCTAGAGGTCTGACATTTTTTGCACTTGTGGTTGACATGATGTAGAATAAATGTAATACAATGAGACCTGCCTTTTCTCAAGCATGTCTTTATTACTACTGTTCAAAAAAGACCTATCATTTTCAAGAATAAAATTATTTACTTTGGTCTGTGTTCTACTCACCCAATTTATATATTCAAAAACTACAGGGTCTTAGCTTTCAAATAATGTATTGCACATGTAATTTGGGCTTACAGTTCCTAAGTTATTTGCTTTTCCATTTGGGTATGCAAAATAGGCGAGAATTTAACAAAATGAGGTGGGTTTAAAGAGCACCTTAGTGTCTTCACATATGTTTTTTCGGTGGTGCTTTTTATTAATTAATTATTTGATTTAGTATTAAAAAATAGTATTAGGAACCAAATATATCTTGTATGGATGATCCCCCAGTTGCATTTAAAGTTCCAATCACATTAGGAATTTCCTCCGAATTTATTGAGATTTTAGATATTAAAAAATGAACTGCATAGTTCCTTTGCATACTTATTTACTTTTTTAAATAACATTCCCAACACTGGTTGTATCTGACATTACGTTGCCATGTTGTTATGCAAAGAAACCGCTTTAAATATTTGCATTTGAGTTAATTTTCAAGGTTCACCCTTTAGTCACACTGTATACCCAAGGAGTGTGTGTCTCAAGCTAACAAGTTTGTTTGTATTGTGGAATCTGATGCAGTTCAGTGGCCTGAAAGATTTAATTCTATTTCAATAAAGATGGAACTGGAACGATATAAGGTTTATATTTTCCATCCTAGATAAAAATATATGGGGCTGCTGACAGAAAGAGCAAAGTAGTTTTAATCCACTTGGAAAAAGTGCAAAAGCCTTTCATCTGTAATGTTTAATTCTTCGTCAGATTTCCTTTGTACTGTAGGTCTCAGGTAGTTGTCATAGTGACCAAGGCTGAACTTTAAAAGCCTCAGAGCTTCATTTCTCATGCTAAATTCAAGGATAATATCATGGCATGCATAAAGGAGAATCAAGTAAGAATGGTTTATATAAGCCTTTTCTGTACCTTTAATACAGAAGACCTTTAGATGGATAAAGCTTTGAAGGTCTAAATGGTGACTAAATGCTGTCCTCCAAAAAGGGAACAGTAACGATAAACCTAATTTGATAACAAAAAGCTTGTGAACATGTGGAAAAAACATAAAATAATAACATAGATAAAGTAAAATATTGTGGGCATGTGGGAAGATGTTTGAGTGTTTGACCTGGTCCAGTTTTATCGGCATCTTGTGCTTCGTCTGATTCTGCACAAACTGAACTCTGCCTACATATAGTCAGATAGCAGAACTGTTTTTCACATTCTGACACTAAGACAATAAAAGGTCTCTGTTGATGGTATGGCATGCTTGCTTGTATTGTTCAGCTGGATCACTCTCAATAGCTGCTAATACAAATGGTTTTAACAATTTATATTCAAACTCATTGAGTTGAGTTGGCTTAAATGCCAAACTCAATTACCGAAGTAATTGAGTTTGGCATATCAACCCAAAGCAAAAGATGCACGAAGAAAAAAAAAAAAAACACCTGAAAAGCTGGAGAAACAGCACAGGCTCCAAGAGGAACAAGATATGTGTTGTAAAGTCATTACCTCAGGGTCTAACAGAGCTGTGGTTCCCAAGACATACAAGTTATCCAGCAGATTTTAGAAACAACCACACAAAAGCAGGCGTCTGAGGTTTTAATATACAGCACACAAACCCTGAAGATCCAGCTTTTGTAGAAGATGCAAAGTGGAACATCAGAGGAAGAAAGATAACAATTGACAGTTAGTTAATGACTTGATTTGTGATAAACAAATTGATTTATGTTATCTTACAGATACTTGGTTTCAGCAAGAGGATTATGGCACTCCCTTTAGTTATTTACATTTTATTTACCCAGAAATTCTGTCTGAATTCAAGTAGCAACAATCCTTCAGTCTGACTTACTGATTATTCCAAAGCCAGCTAAAACTTACAACTCTTTTTGATGCACTTAAAACATCTGACAGACCACCCGCTAATTTTATTTAGTCCCATTAACGAACACTCAAACCCATGAGTCGTCATATTTTCAACATCAAAGATCCATGTTTAGCTTCTCAGTTCTTGTTATTGTCACGAAAAAAAAGAACGTCAAGGAAATCTTTTTTCATCGCCATCAATGACAAAAACAACACTGTAATTCATAAGGAAGACCACCTGTCTATTTTTAAGGCTAGGGTTACTGTTAAAACCTTTTTGATTAAGGTCTAGTTAGCATGGCTCCGGATATCCTGAGCTATTTCTATAGTTGTGCTGCTATATGGTTAGACTGCTGGAGGACATAGGGACCCCTTTTCATCGTTCTGCTTCATTCTATCTTTATTCTCCCATTCTGCAATATTTGTTAGTTCAGCCTCTAATCTTTTGCTCTTCTTGCTTTTTCTTATCATGGTAGCTTCATCTGTTCTGTTCCTGTTTGGCAGGGACACCATCCTTGAGAGAAATATCATGTGTGCTGCTGCGATTAAAACTAGTGTTTATACTGTAGATGTTGGAGCTTGGTTTGTTTTTCAGTGTAGTCCTGTTTCTCTTACTGTGACTAGCTGTATGTCCTCTCTTTCATCCTCTTACATGGGAGCTGGTCCAGAGCTTGTCTGCCTGGTTGTGTGTTTCATAGACAGTGCCACCTGTGGAGTTGCTGAAAGCTACCTTTTGTATCTTTGCCTCTTTCTGTATGTCTGCTTCTATCTCTTTGACTCGTTCTATCTCCTTGAACCCCATTCGGGCCTCGACAGATGGCCACTCACACTGAGCCTGGTTTTTGTTGAGGTTTTCTTCCTGTTAAAAAGGAGTTTTCTTCTCCAGTTTTGTTACATGCATGCTTGGTATGAGGGATTGCTGTTGAGTCACTAAGTTAATGCAATTGGATGGTTTTCTTTTGAGAACCAATCTGACTGTATGATCTGGATGAAGTGTCCTTTGAAATACCTTAAGATGACTTGTGAATTGGTGCTATATAAACAGAATGAATTTAATTTAATTGAAGAGCAGGTGAGGAGGGATTTTATTTATTACCATCATCCTATATTAAACCAAAAGCTTAATTTGTATTTTAAAAGGTCAAAATAATAACGTATAACATTATATTGTTTTGAGTCAGACAATTCCGGCTCAAAATGTTAACCCCCAAATGGCCTTGGGCAGAGGCGTGCACAGACATTTTGGGGGGCAGGTGCTGAGGAGGGGGGGGGGCACTTTTTAGCGCACGAGTAACACTTAATTATAAAAAAAAATAAACGCATGTTGAATGAAATTTGACTTTTATTTGTAACATTCTCTAAACGTGAGTTTTCAATGGAAAAAAGTCACATCACCAACAGAACAGACTAAAGCATACTTCTTTCATCTGGCTCATCTCCCTGTTTTCCCTCATCCTGGTCTTTTTCTGTCTCTGTGTCTTCCCTGAACTCTTCCTCATCTCCTGTCCTGTTATATGTTGATGGTATAGAGCTTCCCTGTTGTGACTGGCTACAATATATTAATAATAACCATCATGACAATAATAATAATAATAATAATAATAATAATGATGATAATAATAATAATAATAATAATAGATTTAACAAATATGCCACATTAGTTTAAATAATGGGCTATTAGGGCAACATGACTGGAAGTCTTGTCACGTGGATATGACTTATGGTAGCCTACAAAATAATAGCTATTTTAATACCTGCTGCACAAACCACTTAAAAATAAAATGTGAACAGCTTTTAAGATTTTTCAATATGATTAACCCTCCTTTCTTGGCATTGTGCTGCAATTACTAAATCAATATACAATTAAGACAATAAAGAGACCAAAATGTGTTAATTTATGTTGCCTTACAAAACCTATACAACAGAAAACGTTTGTCTTAACACATAGATTTGTACAGAAGAGGATTAGGGCCACTGAAAAAAAAAAAAAAGTTAACTGATTTTTAAATTTTATTTCAGTTTAACATGGGAAAAAAGTCAGAATTCTGACTTTTTTATTGTCAGAATTCTGAGATTAAAGTCAGAATACTGAGCAAAAAGTCAGAATTCTCAGCAAAAAGTCAGAATTATGAGAAAAAAGTTAGAATTATGAAATTAAAGTCAGCGTTCTGACTTTTTTCCCATACTAAACTGAAATAAAATTTAAAAATCAGTTAACTTATTATTTTTTTTTTTCAGTGGCCCTAATCCTCTTCCGTAGATTTGCAATTGCAAACTCTACCAAAATTATTTGTAGCCTATGTGGTCGTCCTCACGTACGACGGAGTATTAGGGCCACACATGAAAAGAAAAATAATCTCGTCATGGCAAAAATATTTTTTCTCTTCATGTGTGGCCCTAATACTCCGTCGTACTCACGTTATCTGTCATTGACTTGGGCTACAGTGTAAAACTTTCAGAATCAGGTTTATTGCCATTGTTAGTGAAGGAGTTCACAAACTAGGAATTTTTTATGGTACAATCGTGCAACATGAAACATAATATGGAATAGGTAAATAAAATTATAAAAATATCTAAAAACTGTGGGTATACGTCATGCAATAAAATAGACTAATGTATACACTTAAGATAAAAAATATGGATACAAAATATAAAAAGTAAAATAGCATCTTACAAGGAGACAACTAGTTTATCTGGTGACCAGTCGGCAAAATGCTTGTTTGGTGCTGCTGAATGAGACATTTTAATGCACAACAAAATGATTCTGCTTGATCTGTATATTACCTGGCTAATGGGGCACGGGAAAAGCAGCCTGTCAGCGACCGTTCCTGCTATCTGAAAACTGCTATGATGCTGCGCATCTGGCATGCCCTGCGGGCGACCGAGTGAGTTCACGTGACAAAGGAAGAGAGAGAGGCTGGTCGGGTGTGTGCAAGTAGGTCGGTCATTTCGGGGCATTGTTTCAGTCGTTTTTAATGGCTCAGGTTTTCAAAAGATCATTTCAAAACCGACCTCAGTAAAATCTTAATAATATTAATAATAATAATAAAAAAAAACGAGTTTCAAAAGGGCATTTTCTTTGATAGAGGGCAAACTTCCTAGTGCTTTAGCACCACCTAGTGTCTATGTGTGCACGCCCCTGGCCTTGGGCAACTTAGACCAAAATCAAACTGACATAGATGACAACATTTAAAAACTTGTACTTTCTTGAGTAAATGGAAAGAATTTTCTCACTGATTCTTTTAAAAGTGACCTTGATTTTTATTCAGTAAAATATCATAAAGTAGCTTTAGGGATGTTTATTTTTGAGGAACTGCATTGTGAGCGTATCTGTAAAAACAAAAAAAGAAAAATTTATTCCAGCTTCAGGAAAAAATCTTCCATAACTTCCTGGAGTTTTGAAGACGGCTGAGTTCTGTCAATAAAGCAGCATAAACAGCAAGAGGCAAAACAACAACCTTCTAAATACAAAAGCCAATGTAAACCTTTTATGAGGTTTATTCTCTTAAACGTTTTATGTTCAGAGCCGTTTCATGCAGTGTCCTTGCTCAAATGAAAGGAAGTGAGTGGGTGAACTCGCTGTATCTGAGGGTAAATAGAAAAGCAAAGAATTATGAATCACACTTCATACACGCTTACAATGTGCAAGAGTTATTCGGAAGGACACCCACTGAAACGTTAATCAGCAGGTTAAACACACAGAAGGAGTGGTCCTATTCTGGTATAATTCAGAGCTGCCTTGAAGAAATAGGTTCTAGCAACAAGGTTCCAGCATGGGTAGATCTTATATGCAGCGGGCTTACAAAATATAAACACTGAACCTCATAAAGCCAAAATGTAGCTCTTTAAATCTCTTTAAAATGCCTTTAACATGAACTTTTGTATCAAGTTTCTGCTTATGCCTGGTTCACAGGAAAGATTATTGACTCGATGTTTGCTTTGATCCGCCCTTTGGGGAGGCCCTGGCTATTTTAATAGCTTTTAGAAATGTTGTGATTTAATCCTGCCATGTGTGGTATGTTAAGAGTGACCTGGTCTGGTCTGAAGGATGTTTGTATCACTTTGACTTTAAAAACACGGAATTCGAACATGTAGGATTGTCTTGACCCTTGATCCCTGAGAGCAGACATGAACACTTGTCTGCCAATCAGAAATTGTGAAAAAAAGAAACCAACTCACAAGTTTAGCAAGCATACAGTTGCAACTGCACTTGCTGCTTCCACTCTTTAGTTTAACCAATTCCTTTTCTTATTGTTTGTTTATTTTCTGGTGTTTATTTTCTGGCCAACTATTGCCATTGCTTCTTCCTTGTTAATTGTGTTTATATACTCCGAAATTTTGTAAGATTACAGATATGTGGATCCTGAGTTAAATCTCTTGCTGTGTGGCTGCATGCCACACAATGAAGGATCAAGCCTGTTATATCTGTTTTTGATTCAATTTTGCCAGTTGAACCAGGCTTAACAGTCTTGGTTTAGGGTTTCTGTTGGTAAAATCTGGGATCCGTAAGTTGATGATGCATTTGTTCATTGGAGTGTAGGCTTATTTTCACTCAGGCTCTGTGCCTGTGGGCCGGCGTGACACAGCGATTAGGCTCTAAATGATTAACGCTGGTGTCTGTCAGATCTCATTAATTTCCTAAATATGGCCTTTATCAGTTCTGATACACCAGGTCACTGCCTCCCAATTAGGATGAAGCTGAACACGTGAGGCTGTGACTCAGCGGAAGAGAAGAAGGGAAGCTAGAGTTAATGAAGCAAACAGAGATAGTGCCCTAATAAACCAGTGCAAGAAACAAGATTAACTCCTGTGTTCTAACGCACATGTTTTTGGATCCTATGGACAGACATTATTTTGTGAAACTATCTTTGTCTCTGAGTAAAAACATTACTGATGCATATTTCAATACCAGTCCAATGAATGTCACCAGCAAATATAACCAGAGCCCTGCTGCAGATGAAAAAAAGAAAAGGGAAACATCACTCTCCTTTATCGAAGTACTTTGTCAGGGTCAGATTGGACCCATGGCATTCAGCAAGAACTGCTGCCTCTTTCTGCTTTTTCCTCATATATCAATATAGGCAGAATAGTTTTCCGAGGCTTATAGGAAACAGGTGCTATGACAACATTTAAGAGAAAAAGAAACAATTTTAGGTACGTTTGCAAAGAAAGACTAGAGGGTGCAAGGTTCAGTATATTCTATACCTTTGCAGATGTGTAGGTGGAATGGGTGTTCCAGGGAGGGCTGTAATTCACATTTTAGCTTTATGATATCCTTTGAAAGGAAACATCTTTCAAACCTATGGGTTATACACCAGATGCTATGAAATCTCCTTCGATGCCAGCAAACTAAATGGTCCGTGGCCATGAAAGGTTGGATCAGGGGTCCTCTGGTATCTGGTCACACTGACTTTCAATGCAATGTCTTGGACCAGAAGAAGGAAAGATGATTTTTTTTCAGGCTCTTGCTAACAGGCCCAGAGTGCAGTCCATGAAAATAAAAGCAGGAGTTTCAAGCCTTCCTAGAAAAAAAAATACGCTAGGCTACCACTCCCCTGACTCTTGAGCATCTTCAGATTGAGGCAAAAAGTGATGGTTTCTGAGATGTTTTAGCCGACATGCTGTGAAAAGGGTTGTATTGGAGTAATTACTTGATTTAACATGTCTGGATTCTGCTGTGGCAATTAAAATAAAACCAGTTCCTTTTTTTATTTTGGGAAAAGATGGTTTTGACAGTTTTGACAAATAAAGTAATTCACCTAAAACAATATTTTTTATGTTGCAGTTTGACAGAAAAAAAACGAAATCTGTCAATGTCCCCAGCAACTCTGACATTATGTGCTTTACAGTGTTCCTGTACGTTTTTAGAGCCTTGTTCTTCTATGTGCTTGTGTTTTTCACCTGTTAATGTTCTGTAACCAGTAACCGATTCAGCAGGAATCCCACAGAGACACAGTTATGTGTTCAAATGCATAACCAACTGTCATTGTTTTCGTTACGCATCAACAGATTTTTCCTTCTCCACATGATGTGCTGATTGTCATAATATTGTCTGACGTCTTCAGGAAAGCCGTGTGCTGCTTCAAATCCATCAAACAGTGAAATGCTGTTAAAGTCCAAGCGTGAGATAAGATTCTCGAGGTTATTGTATTCAACACCTGGACTCTGTTTGTACTGTGAAACTTTTCAAGTCCAATTCCTAACCTGGTTTAGCTAAATACAAGCCAATCAAATGACAGCCTTTCTTATTTACTTTATTTTGTTGAACATTATTCATAATATTTTTAACAAGTAACTAAGCCTAAAAATAGTGTAAACCTTAAAGCCTAGACGCTGAAAGTCTGTATTTACATTGTATGAAATACGGTGAGCACTTATTTATATGCCCGCTTTTAATAATCTTTCCCACTTTCTTTTTCCAGAGAACAGCAACAAGTCTTTTTCTGTACGATTTCCAAAGCTTGGCAAAAATACAGAATGGTATCTTTAAGCATTCATCTCTTCAGTCTCCACCTCTTCTTATCTATTGCCTCTTAATGGCAATAGCGGAAAGGTTTGATCTTGGATTTGGTAAACATTTCTTGGTTGGTTGGTTACATTTTTTGGATCCTAATGCTCCTGAAAGAGCACCCATTTTAAGTTTTCCATCAGAGGGCACCACCGTGGAAAGGCCTTAAATGCCAAAAGATTTGGGATTCTGTATGCTAAAAATGCCCCCAGGGCCTTTAAAAAGACGTAAGCACACAGCATTACACGGCCTCCACTGTACCAAACAGTAGGCATGAGGTGTTAATTCTCCAACAATTGGGTTTTAGGTCTTCTGGTCATTATGAACTACGCCCACCATAACTGCATTTATCTAACACCAATTTTTAAAGCTATTTTCCATCCTTCTGCCCCTCTGAATAATCTTTTTCATCTTTTTTTTCTCCACCATTGTTTAACTTTTCAGCCTTTGCTGTGACTTTAAATACAGACGAGTTTAAGCCAAGTCACCTCTGACTTCTCTAAATCAAATGTTGTAACTTCTTTCTCATTTGAAACAAACATATTTGAGCTTATATTTTTTGTAAGCTGTAAATAAACCCTAACTTTATTCAGTACCTTGAGACTGTTAATGAATGAAACCATCAGTTTTTAAAGCCTAGACCTCTTTAAAGGTCCCATATTATGCTACATTTGAAAATAAAAAATATAAACAATTAAGGCCTCCAGAGCATGTTTTTGCACCTTGTGCAGGAAAATTCCTCTTTTTTAGGCAGACAGCTTGAGCCAAAAACTTCCTTATTCACCCTACTTCTGGACAAGCTGTTTTGTCCTCCCAAAGACCACGCCCCAACAACCATGAAAACCAGTCACAGTTTGTAAAGATAGCAGGAAGAAGTGCGGAATAACACATTATTTGAAAGCTTTAGCTTGACCGATGGGCTGCCACAGAACATTCTGGACAGCTTATATCCCCTCATCATAAGGGGAATTGTTTTGAAACAGAGCAATCTAAGCACACATTAGCTAAGAGGTGGGGATTGGTAATGGTGAAGGTAAAAGGGTTTTTTTCATTTGTGAATCACATAATCAGGCTTCCTATGACTGTTGAAAAATGTTTATAATGTGAATTTTGCATAATATGGGACCTTTAATCCTTTCCCTTTATATCTCCTGGAGTGTGTCTCTGCCCTTTTCTTCAATTTAGGCCTGTTTACCTGCTTGTGCAGGCTGATAGAAAAAAAGTAATGTTGTCATCTTTCAGTTTGGGCTAGATTTGTAACATCAAAGGCTGCAACATTTGTGCATTTCCTGGAGTTAAATCCAGCACCATGAGAGGCTGACGCTTCATGAATTTGTAAATAATCAGATTTGTCCTAGTTTAGATGGTCATTAGGGGAACGACATGAAATTCTGTAACATGTCAGTTATTCACATCAAAGAGGTCTACATCTGCAGAGCATTTCCAAAAATCCTCCCTTGCTGCTTGAACACATGGGCTCTAAATTACATGGTAGTAAACTTCTTCCTATGTGATTATGTCATTAGCTTTAAATTTATTTTCATGCAATCCAATTCAGTTTAGCTGCACATCTCTCTGAGTAAGCCAGGGAGAGGAACTGAAGATAATATTTCAATGCTGCCTCTACATCCTAGAGGCTTCGCAGTCTCATGCTCTACAGTACAGTATGTCTTTGCCCCTCAGACAATCATCTAACTGTCAAATTATGAGGTATATATGAATATAGGCCTCTATCTGTGCAGATAAGACCAACCTTTGTTTAAGAAGATAAAAAATATTTATCCACAACTTTCAACAGAATTAAACAGGTATGAAAAGTTATTTAATTCCTTGAATGTTGTTTAATTGTAGTCTGGAGGAGGTCATGTATGAGCATACCTACATACTTGCAGTGTATCATTGTTTCATGAAAATAGGATTACTTTTGGGCACCAAATCTGCAGTTTGTAATGATTAGGTACTTCTGTTGTAAAGTTGGTCCTAATTTTGGCTTAGTTGGTTGGTATTTTCACATCTGCATTTTTGTTGCTTATTACTAATTTTTACTCCTTGAGTCCATCCATCCATCCATCCATCCATCCATCCATCCATCCATCCATCCATCCATCCATCCATCCATCCATCCATCCATCCATCCATCCATCCATCCATCCATCCATCCATCCATCCATCCATCCATCCATCCATCCATTAACTTGAGTGACTTCTTTGTGATAAAATGAGAGTAGTTTTACAGCACTACTATTTACCTCTACTTCAGTATTATAATTTTTTACTCTTCAGCCATCAGGCTGTAAAATCTGCTTCTAGCCTCAGTTTGAGAGGCAAAAAACCTCTCAGCGTTTAAGTCAAAATACAGACTCCTCTTTTAGAAATAGTTTTAACTGATATATTTTTTTAACACAATTGTTTCATGGTTGTAATCTTTGTTATAAAATGTATCTTGTTTTTTGTATTATTTTGGGATGGGGGTTATGTAAATCATTTGAATATGTACTTGTGTAACTATGAACTATATAAATAAATTCTGATTTGATTTGATTATTTGGACCAATCACTTTTCTTCAGTAAATGTCTAGTTACTCCTTCCACCTACAGCCATCTCCCTCTATAAACAAGAAATATATTTTTTGTTAAAGTGAGACTTGTTAATTCACAACCTTAATGTGGGCATAACTTTTAAAAGACAATTAATCATATATTATGCTTTTAACTCTTACTGTCTTAAGTAAAATCACTGTATTTTGAAGAAGCACTATACTTCCTTTATTACTATTCATGTTTCTCTTTTGTCACTGTCAGAAATCCTTAAACAAACAAACAAACAAATAAATAATTTGAAAGGTTAGTTTTACTTTGGAGGGTGCTGAGATTTTATGCAAAAAAGATAAGCCTAAGGTATGCACAGGACATCCTTGTAGTTTCAGCTTGTAGTCAATAGTTTCAGCATCCCAAAAACTGCTTCCTTTCTTGAACAGAGTCTGTTGTCACGGCAACAGATGCTGAACACAATCTAAAGCAGTTTGCTCTATCCTGAAGTAAATTAGATTTTTTTTTTTTAAATAAACATACTGATTTTTAAGCTTGTTTAATTGTCAAAAATGGTTTATTTAAAAGTAATAGAGGATCCTTTTCCTTTTATCTGTTTTTTCTATCTAAGCTTCCTGTTGTCCCCCCTACCATTGCTCCTCTTCTGTTCTGTTCTGCTTACCTTTGATTTCCTTTTTGTCTCAGCTCCACAGGTGGTCCAACAGCTGTGCAAAGCACCAAGGCTCTCTGATGCAAACAGACACCTGGACCACATGAGACAAACCACAGCAACTGGAAGATCATAAGGGACACAAGAGGTGGTTGCTGTGCAGCTGGGGAGCCTTATTTTAAAGTTACCTTATTTTTCTCCTGCTGTGTTCTATTGTTAAGATGATCATACATTAAAATTATTATTAATATTGAATAATAATGTAAGAATTGTTGTAAAGGAACATGAAGACATAAAAGACGAAAATAAGCTTGATATGTGTTAATGGGACTGAGCTTGTGTTGTACTTTAGGGACCACATGTGCAGAATGGTTTCCACCACTGAGTGAAATACATATGAGAGAAAATACAGTTAATTAAATTCTGAAGCATCTTTGAGTATCTACAAAAGCACAAAATAAAACTATTGCATTGTTATCATTTCTCTTGAAGGAGGCGGTGGCACTTTCCTGCTGCTCTCCAACTCCCTGCTCTGTCCCTGCTTTGCTGTGTCTTGCCTTTTCTGAGCCCAATCTTCATATCACCCAAATTCAAACTTTGGATCTGGTCAGCTGGTCCCTCAATGCAATTGACCAATTTTTTTCAACTGTAAGACAGGGAAAAGGGGACCCTTCCTGTAACACCATGGACTCCTGAAGGGTTGGGGGGATGTTGTGTTTTGTAAGTTTGACAATGTGGAAGATGCATGGATAACTACACAAACCATAGTTTGTTCATAAATGGATCGGCTGAAGGGAATTTTCACTTCTGCTAATCTATGTTCTAATTTTCATCAAAACTCTTTATTTTTCATCAGAGTTCTGATAAAAATTAAAAAGACAGATCCTATCTCTCCTATCCTAGCTTCTCTTCATTGGCTTCCTGTTAAGAATAAAACAGGAGCTGTGCAGCCTGTTTATAAAGAAATATTCCTGAAAATCTCTTGCATAGCTCAACAAGGCTGAAGATAAACGATGAATATCAAGTTTGTTTGGATGTGTCTAACATGTGTACTAACTCACACACATTGAGTTGAGGACAATTTCTGAGCATAGCAACCCGTTTCCTACACAGCAAGTAGGTTTCATCTGTCTTTAAAATCTCTTTCCTTCCTCAGACTCAGACAATTAAATATGTAAACAGGATTATTCATCACATGATTAACTAAGAGCTTCTCAAGAGAAAACTCACCTTTGTGGTCTATGCTTCAATACTCTCTCAGTATATGTGTCTGAATGTGTGTATGGACCACAGCGATGTGTGTTTCTGTCTGTGTGTGGGCAGAGGTTAATTTAGCCCAGCAGTGAAGAGCCCTTGATAAAGAGCAGCCTGATCCCTGTTTAATTACCTTCCGTCTACATTTCACTGGCACACCCTGGGTCACAAATGTGTGTATGCATGCGTGAGCTGAATGTGAGATTTGTCTCCAAGCAGCAACTCACACAGCACACCTCGGCAGCTATCTGAAATCCTTAGACATCCATCCATCAACTTTTATGTCAGCGAAGGAATTGGATTGGTATCTTAGGTTTGACACATCAGATTTTAGAGAATTTAACCGAAAGACGTTCCATTAACATTTTGGGAAATCCTTAAAGAAAAGGTCAAGATTTCTATCAGGAGAAGATATTCTAGTTACGTTTTTTAGGTTGTGATATTGAGTTGCTGCTATCTACTCCACAAGCACTTTTACTGGAGGGTTCCTTTCGCTAAATTTAAGTTTTCCTTCCCACTGTTGCTACATGCATGCACCTTAGAAGGAATTGAATTTAACTCCATCGTTTCCATCGTTGATCATGTCCATGCTCTTCATGCTTGATAACCTGGATCAACAGTAAATGTATGGAGTCTGTCTGCATTTTGTAAATTAATTAAAAGGAATTCCTTTCAGACAATTTTTACAAACAAAAATAACAGAATCAACCAAATACACACAAAAGAGATTGGTCAACACCAAACACCAATTTCCAAACTAACTAAATTCACCTGAACGTAAAATTAAAGTAAAGTGTTTGGAATCAAATTTATTGTGACTGGATTTTACATAAATACACATTCTTATTCAGATTTCACTGAAAATTGGAAATACATCTACAGGTGCTGGTCATAAAATTAGAATATCATGAAAAAGTAGATTGATTTCAGTAATTCCATTTAAAAAGTGAAACTTGTATATTATATTCATACATTACATACAAACTCATATATTTCAGATGTTTATTTTGTTTAATTTTGATGATTACAAATGACAACAAATGAAAATCTCAAATTCATCATATCAGAAAATTAGAATATTGTGAAAAGGTTCAAAATTGATGGCCCCTGGTGCCACACTCTAATCAGCTAATTAACTCAAACCACCTGCAAAAGCCTTTAAATGGTCTTTCAGTCTAGTTCTATAGGCTACACAATCATGGGGAAGACTGCTGACTTGACAGTTGTCCAAAAGACGACCATCGACACCTTGCACAAGGAGGGCAAGACACAAAAGGTCATCGCTAAAGAGGCTGGCTGTTCACAGAGCTCAGTGTCCAAGCACATTAATAGAGAGGCGAAGGGAAGGAAAAGATGTGGTCGAAAAAAGTGTACAAACAAGAGAGATAACCGCACCCTGGAGAGGATTGTGAAACAAAACCCATTCAAAAATGTGGGGGAGATTCACAAAGAGTGGACTGCAGCTGGAGTGAGTGCTTCAAGAACCACCACACACAGACGTATGAAAGACATGGGTTTCTGCTGTCGCATTCCTTGTGTCAAGCCACTCTTGAACCACAGACAGCGTCAGAAGCGTCTTGCCTGGGCTAAAGAGAAACAGGACTGGACTGCTGGTGAGTGGTCCAAAGTCATGTTCTCTGATGAAAGTAAATTTTGCATTTCCTTTGGAAATCAAGGTCCCAGAGTCTGGAGGAAAAGAAGAGAGGCACTTCATCCACGTTGCTTGAAGTCCAGTGTAAAGTTTCCACAGTCAGTGATGGTTTGGGGTGCCATGTCATCTGCTGGTGTTGGTCCATTGTGTTTTCTGAGGTCCAGGGTCAACGCAGCCACATACCAGGAAGTTTTAGAGCACTTCATGCTTCCTGCAGCTGACCAACTTTTTGGAGATGCAGATTTCATTTTCCAACAGGACTTGGCACCTGCACACAGTGCCAAAGCTACCAGTACCTGGTTGAAGGACCATGGTATCCCTGTTCTTAATTGGCCAGCAAACTCTCCTGACCTTAACCCCATAGAAAATCTATGGGGTATTGTGAAGAAGAAGATGCAATACACCAGACCCAACAATTCAGAAGAGCTAAAAGCCACTATTAGAGCAACCTGGGCTATCATAACACCTGAGCAGTGCCACAGACTGATCGACTCCATGCCACGCCGCATTGCTGCAGTAATACAGGCCAAAGGAGGCCCAACTAAATACTGAGTGCTGTACATGCTCATACTTTTCATGTTCATACTTTTCAGTTGGCCAACATTTCTATAAATCCTTTGTTTTTATTGGTCTTCAGTAATATTCTAATTTTCTGATATGATGAATTTGAGATTTTCATTTGTTGTCATTTGTAATCATCAAAATTAAACAAAATAAACATCTGAAATATATGAGTTTGTATGTAATGTATGAATATAATATACAAGTTTCACTTTTTAAATGGAATTACTGAAATCAATCTATTTTTTCATGATATTCTAATTTTATGACCAGCACCTGTATGGAAAACTAATGGAAAGGATTTCTTTCCACTTGACAGTTTACAAATTTAAGAGGCATGAGAACAGGCTTCTTCCCTTCCTTCTAAGATGGTAAATGGTCTTTACTTACATGAGGTTGTAAGTCCAAGGACTCCAGGGCACTTTTAAAATGGAGTAGAAAAGAATAGAATTCCCCATTATTGCCATTACAATGTCTCACACACACAGCAACAAAATATAGTTTGCATATAGCCAGAAGTGATATACAAGATAAAATATTTCAGTACCTTAACCCCTTTTCCATTGCATCACAAAAGCTGGGTTATTCAAAAGTAGGTACCTTTTGAATACAGATTTATCCATATAATTTTCCTATGGAGGGGCTTTGGTTCCTCCACAGACCTTGGACTTTTATTTTTAACTTTCCTAGGGCTTGTTGAAAGACCAGGGTTGTATTCAGCAATATATCCTGGAGTATTTTCCTACAGCACTGTCTGAAGAAGGTAATTGGGCAAATGTTTTTCTTTTACCTTTGTCATAAATATATATTTGTAAATTGTTTTTAAGGTATGAAGTACTACTAAAAACTTTATCTCGATCATCAGTTGATTAAGAATTTGCCTACTCTGAAATTTGTGTGTTCTCAGGTTGTTGATGCTGTTGACCCAGTTTTAGTCTTTTAGACTTTAGTCATTACTATATGTGATAGTTTTAGTCGACAAAAACTCAAAAAGGTTTTAATTTAGTTTTTGTCAGTTTTGTGTTGCACTTCAACTGTTAACCTTTACAATTTCGAATAACAACCAGATTCTTTATCAGACTGACAGCTCGTGCCTAGATACTACAATTACTGGGTATAGAATGCTGCCGTGCAGTTCACATTTGCTGTTGGGCAAAAAACTTTTGTATTAAGGAATGACCTGCTTTATAGAAAAGTTTCTCCTCAAAATTAAAGTGAAAATAGCAGATCTAGTTCAACACATTCTATTGGTTAAAATAGCAGACAGACAAGCTGACAAAATGTATAATAAAGAAATGGTTTAAAAGGTTTCCATCATAAAGCCAACACTTCCTGATATAGACTGAAAAAAGTGACATTTTGGTGCAGTAAACTCTATTAGAGTATTTTTCATAATTTCTACTCTGTATCTTTATGCTTCAGTAAAAACTAGCGATTCTGATCTAATATTAAACCTTTTTTATGTAATACATGAATTTTGGGGAATGAGTAAGTTTTACTTAGGTTTCTTTATACAATCTAAATGTTTAAATAAATTTTGCGGAAAGAGTAAGTTTTACTTAGATTTCCTTATACTATTTAAATGTTTAATAGCAGTATGTACATAACCCTAAAAATACTACATTAATTTTACTGTAAAAATGTAAGGTTGTGAAACGCACGCAGGGCGCATGCGCACTGTAGCTCACAGCAGGACTGATTCTGCTCTGATTCCAGACGTTACAGGATCACACACAGAGCAAGAGGTAGTCCCGACAACAGTTATTTTGGCAGTGTGCAACAGTACTGCAATCGCCTGCTCGCTGCTCATGCGAGCGATATATGCCCTGAACTTGGCATACCCTCACACTTTGCACTACACTTTTGAAGTCTTCCAAAAACCTGGAGTTGGATGGATTCAAACTGTCAAAAGTAAACACTCTGAAGTTGAAGTTGGTTTTCTAAATGCAATTATGTCTTTGTCATCTTATGGTAAGAAAATGTGGCATATAATGCCTAATTCTCATCCCAGAATTATGCACAAATTATAAATTATATCCCAAAAACATTGATCAATTTAGTTCAGGGATACCTCAGTAATATTCCAGCTCCTTAACTTAAAAATACATTTATTGAAGTAATCAATACAATAGAAGAAAAATGCCAAAACATCTTTTTAAGAAAAGTGTCAAAAATATCTGATATCCTAATCAAATTAAAAGACTTTTCCAATAAAAGAATATTTCAAAAATGATATCCATGCATTTAGAACCAAATAGGTTAAATTTGCTATTCCAGCTAAATATTAAAAAGATTCATTTAAAAAAATGACAAAATGACATTTATCCTTCCAACCAAATATAAATTCACTGTACAAATTTCGTCTATGTGAGCAAGAAGAGGAATTAACTGTTTTATTTATTATTATTGTAAAACCCAAAGATTTTATCCTCACTTAATAACTTGTTAGTCTCTAAATCCTTAAAAATTAAATGTTTCTCCTCCTCCACTATGAAATTTGATATAATTTCTCAAGATAAACAAGTAAAATTTATAATTAATAATATAATTATTATGGTTAAATTTTCCAAACCCAAATGTCATCTTGCCAAAACTTTCCCTACAATCATAGCATTTAAAAACGAAATAAACATACCTAATTTGTCCTTAAAGAAAATGTCTTCCACCAATGCTAAAAGACTCTATGCTTTTCTGTCTGAATGTCATTCTTAATTACCCATTATACCTTATATTCTTTATCTTTTTCAGTGTAGTGTTGTTCTTTGCCAATGTTTATATCTTTATTTTCCAGATATATTTTATATACAACATTGTTTAGATTTACTCTATATCTCCCTTTTATATAATTACATTTGCGTTTATTTGTTCTTGCTCCTGGTGGTTGTCAACATTATTTCACTTTGTATTCTCATGAGTGTTGTATATGTTCACTTTACAGTAATAATATATATATATATGTATATATATATATATATATATATATATATATATATATATATATATATATATATATATATATATATATATATATATATATATACAGGTGCTGGTCATAAAATTAGAATATCATGAAAAAGTAGATTGATTTCAGTAATTCCATTTAAAAAGTGAAACTTGTATATTATATTCATACATTACATACAAACTCATATATTTCAGATGTTTATTTTGTTTAATTTTGATGATTACAAATGACAACAAATGAAAATCTCAAATTCATCATATCAGAAAATTAGAATATTACTGAAGACCAATAAAAACAAAGGATTTATAGAAATGTTGGCCAACTGAAATTTATGAACATGAAAAGTATGAGCATGTACAGCACTCAGTATTTAGTTGGGCCTCCTTTGGCCTGTATTACTGCAGCAATGCGGCGTGGCATGGAGTCGATCAGTCTGTGGCACTGCTCAGGTGTTATGATAGCCCAGGTTGCTCTAATAGTGGCTTTTAGCTCTTCTGAATTGTTGGGTCTGGTGTATTGCATCTTCTTCTTCACAATACCCCATAGATTTTCTATGGGGTTAAGGTCAGGAGAGTTTGCTGGCCAATTAAGAACAGGGATACCATGGTCCTTCAACCAGGTACTGGTAGCTTTGGCACTGTGTGCAGGTGCCAAGTCCTGTTGGAAAATGAAATCTGCATCTCCAAAAAGTTGGTCAGCTGCAGGAAGCATGAAGTGCTCTAAAACTTCCTGGTATGTGGCTGCGTTGACCCTGGACCTCAGAAAACACAATGGACCAACACCAGCAGATGACATGGCACCCCAAACCATCACTGACTGTGGAAACTTTACACTGGACTTCAAGCAACGTGGATGAAGTGCCTCTCTTCTTTTCCTCCAGACTCTGGGACCTTGATTTCCAAAGGAAATGCAAAATTTACTTTCATCAGAGAACATGACTTTGGACCACTCACCAGCAGTCCAGTCCTGTTTCTCTTTAGCCCAGGCAAGACGCTTCTGACGCTGTCTGTGGTTCAAGAGTGGCTTGACACAAGGAATGCGACAGCAGAAACCCATGTCTTTCATACGTCTGTGTGTGGTGGTTCTGGAAGCACTCACTCCAGCTGCAGTCCACTCTTTGTGAATCTCCCCCACATTTTTGAATGGGTTTTGTTTCACAATCCTCTCCAGGGTGCGGTTATCTCTCTTGCTTGTACACTTTTTTCGACCACATCTTTTCCTTCCCTTCGCCTCTCTATTAATGTGCTTGGACACTGAGCTCTGTGAACAGCCAGCCTCTTTAGCGATGACCTTTTGTGTCTTGCCCTCCTTGTGCAAGGTGTCGATGGTCGTCTTTTGGACAACTGTCAAGTCAGCAGTCTTCCCCATGATTGTGTAGCCTATAGAACTAGACTGAAAGACCATTTAAAGGCTTTTGCAGGTGGTTTGAGTTAATTAGCTGATTAGAGTGTGGCACCAGGGGCCATCAATTTTGAACCTTTTCACAATATTCTAATTTTCTGATATGATGAATTTGAGATTTTCATTTGTTGTCATTTGTAATCATCAAAATTAAACAAAATAAACATCTGAAATATATGAGTTTGTATGTAATGTATGAATATAATATACAAGTTTCACTTTTTAAATGGAATTACTGAAATCAATCTACTTTTTCATGATATTCTAATTTTATGACCAGCACCTGTATATATATATAAAGAAGCAGTAGTGAGAAGTTCGGTATTCATTCTTTTACTGCTTTGTGTTTCCACTGTTACGGTTGCTAGACAGAAGAGCATACGGGCATTGAAAGTTCCCTCAAGCAGGAACAGTATCATAATGATTATTTACAACTTAAAACATAACTGTAAACTCTTTAAAGATGCTTATTAAATGAGCATATAGGCAAGGATACATAAACTGGGAAATGTAAAAGTGTGACCCTGAATTTTTTTTGGCATACTTAGTCAGTTATTAACATCTATTTAAGCAGATTTACATAATAAAGCAGTTAGGGGGTGCATATAAAAAATTAGGGGACTTTTTCAAATTTGCCCTTACTGTGGCCCTCCTGGTGTGGCACAGACAAGCAGAAGTACAAAGACTGCCATATAGAAGAGTCAGAGGAATGCGGACAGCAGGTGGGAAACATGAAGCAGAAGAAGGTGCATATTCAGGAAGTAGAGTTTGAGAAGAAGAAATTGAGAAGGTTCCAGAGAAGACACAGAGAGATGGTGCGTAATGATGATGTGTACCCGCAGCGCTCACACTGAGAAACAACTGTGACCCAACACTAATAACACAAACAGACGTGCGCATATGTGGAGTCGTCTTGATGGATGATTCAATGAGGAGAAAACTGTGTATCTCTCTATGTCTAATTATATCCCAACCGCTTTTCTGGTAAATAATAATTTAAAGAGTTTTATAGATAATTTTCCCACACTGTTTTCTCCATTCTCAAATGAACAGGAACATAAGACGGTTACACATACAAATACAAGCGCACTGTATCACGTTAACATGCTACTCATCGTCACACTGCCTCTGGTCTGGCTGATGGCAGGCAAAGAAATAACTGTAATTTAATTAGGCCTAATAAAATGGCTGAGTGCAGCAATCAGCGGCACATCGCTGGGAAGGCAAACGCTAGCAGTATAAATCAACTGCACACGCATGTGTTTAAAATAATGGATAATAACATAATTACACACACGGCTCATCTTGCTGCTGCCAAACAATGCGGGTAGAATGCTAATGGACATTTGTGCAGCTTTAATTGTCTTATTCCTCTTCTTGCCCCATTATTTCTTCCATCATTTGCCCCACCTCTCTAGTTTCTCTTTCAGACTGATGACAACCAGAGCTGACAAATAAACAACCATAATTCTCTAATTCTTCAGCAGGCTAAAAAGGGGCATTTGTTTTAATTACAGCGGAAATAAGACAGCAGTTATTAAACTGTTCATCTGTTTAGACAAATGAACTAGAAAATAAAGTAAAACAAATTAAATTGCTGGTAATCATGTAAGTAAAAATTATATTCAACAGTAATTTATTAGGAATTTAGCTGAGATAATCAATGGCAAACACAATATGATAATAGGCTTAATAATTTATTTTGGTTTAAGGTATTACGGTATTAGAAATTTGTAGTAATCTCTCAAAGATTTTCTCTTACAGGATGATGCAGTCACTGCTGCCTTAAAGCCAGAAAATGCTTATCTTACCTCAGTGTTGCTATGTTCCTTTAACTGTCTGCACTGTCTTCTCAAACCACAAGCTTACATTTAGCCTGGTTCTACCGGAAGTTTCCTGGTGTAAAAAGGAAGTTTTCCCCTCCACTGTCACTGCATGCATGCTTTGCAGAGTAAACAGCACAATTTAAGCAATTTAAGCTGTTTCATCTAATAGAAAAACATTAACCAAACTTTCTGAATGATTTGATTTAACAGACATTGCACAGTGCCTTGAAATGACATGCAATCTGAATTGGTCCTTTATAAATAAACTTCATTTACATAAATTATAGTATGTTGCTCATTTATGTTTACTCAGGGCCTTATCTTCAGAGGGTTTGTTTTTCAACATGCAAAGTGTTTGTAAATGAGAACAAACTCTTTGCGTATTGTGGAATCTAAGCAACTGAATGAAGAGGCACTAAGTAACATTTAGTGTTCTGTATTAAACCTTCCTCTAACTAAATGTGATGGTAATCTAAGTCTGTTTCAAATGATTGAGTGGTCTTTTATCTTTTAACCCAGGAGCAATCGGCTTTTTGTAGCAGTTGGAACAGCTCATTGACCCGTGTTTATATAGTACAGACCAAAAGTTTGGACACGCCTTCTCATTCAGTGTTTTTATTTTTATTTTATTTTTTTTCATGACTATGAGAATTGAAGATATACACTGAAGGTATGAAAACTATGAATGAACACATGTCAAATTATATACTTAACAAAAAAGTGTGCAACAACTGAAAATATGTCTTATATTCTAGGTTCTTCAAAGTAGCCACCTTTTGCTTTGATTACTGCTTTGCACACTCTTGGCATTCTCTTGATGAGCTTCAAGAAGCAGTCACCTGAAATGGTCTTCCAACAGTCTTGAAGGAGTTCCCAGAGGTGCTTAGTACTTGTTGGCCCTTTTGCCATCACTCGGCGATTGGGGTCAGGTCCGGTGATTGTGGAGGCAAGGTCATCTGGCACAGCACCCTATTACTCTCCTTCTTGGTCAAATAGCCCTTACACAGCCTGGAGGTGTGTTTGGGGTCATTGTCCTGTTGAAAAATAAATGATGGTCCAACTAAACTCAAACTGGGTGGAACAACATGCTGCTGCAAGATGCTGTGGCAGCCATGCTGGTTCAGTATACCTTCAATTTTGAATAAATCCCCAACAGTGTCACCAGCAAAGCACCCTCACACCATCACACCTCCTCCTCCATGCTTCACAGTGGGAACCAGGCATGTAGAGTCCATCTGTTCACCTTTTCTGTTTCGAACAAAGACATGATGTTTGGGAACCAAAGATCTCAAATTTGGACACATCAGACCAAAGCACAGATTTCCACTGATCTAATGTCGGTTCCTTCTATTTTTTAGCCCTAGCAAGACTCTTCTGCTTGTTACCTGTTAGCAGTGGTTTCCTAGCAGCTATTCTACCATGAAGATTCACACAGTCTCCTCTTAACAGTTCTAGAGATCTCTCTGCTGCTGGATCTCTGTGTGGCATTGACCTGGTCTCTAATCTGTGCCTATGTTAACCTGTGATTTCTGAGTCTGGTGACTTGGATGAACTTATCCTCCACAGCAGAGGTGACTCTTGGTCGTTCTTTTCTGGGACGGTCCTCATGTGTGCCAGTTTCTTTGATGGTTTTTGTGACTGCACTTGGGGACACTTTAAAAGTTTTGCCAATTTTTCGGACTGACTGACTTTCATTCCTTGAAGTAATGATGGCCACTCCTTTTTCTTTACCTAGCTGCTTTTTTCTTGCCATAATACAAATTCTTACCGTATATTAAGTAGGACTATCAGCTGTGTTTCCACCTGACTTCTGCAAAACACAACTGATGGTCCCAACCCCATTTACAAGGCAAGAAATCCCACTTATTAAACCTGGTACACCTGTGAAGTGAAAAATTTCAGGTGACTACCTATTGAAGCTCATCAAGAGAATGCCAAAAGTGCGAATTATATAATTCCATATGCGTTAATTAATTTTTGATGCCTTCAGTGTGAATCTACAATTTTTATGGTCATGAAAATAAAGAAACTCTTTGAATGAGAGGGTGTGTCCAAACTTCATATATCCAGATGGTCATATCAGGACAAAAACACAACCAGTGTGAAGCACCACTGGAACACAATACATAGTGCTGCTTTAAAATGCCTTAATTTTGTTTTTTTTCCCTTCAATTATTGCACGAAATGTATTTTATATAAACTCTACCGACATAATTTTGTAAGTGCGCATCCCATCCCACTTTTATAAGTGTGCATCCCAAATTTGCATACATATATTTCATTATGAAATAATTTGTTTTCTATTCTCTGTCAAATTTGGTGCATGATTTCAGTTCTACATTTCTGTTTCAGTAAGTTTTTTATGTTAATGTATTCATCTTCACCATGAGATATTGACCATCATAACTATGTTTGTATGAAAATCTCATCTTTTCAGTAGTTTCTCCCTGTCAGTTGCCCTCTTCATCACTTTCTAACTTTTTATTTTCACTCCTCCTGTATCACTTTTTCTGTCCTTGAGCTGAAAATGGAGAGGTAGGCAGCAATGAGAAGACAGATATTGGTGAGACACTCTGTAACATCCTTTTGTGGGCATTCAGAGGAGTGTGCGTATGTGTTTGTGTGTTGATGAAAAACTCAGTGAGCTGAATCAAGGTTGCTGTTGCTTATGAAACTGGTGAACTATCTGGCAGATTTCAATGAACATAAATGAACATGTGAACAACAGAGAGGGAAGAAAGAGATGTGGAGGGGAAGCGGTTGCTAGGCAATATCAGTTTCCTTGATCTGTGCGTCTAGCTTTTACTACAAGAAACCAAAGGTGTTTTTACACCCCACTGAGCTTTATTGTATCTTCCTCACTAATTGGCAAACACACACTGTATCAGTTTTTTTTTATATAGCAGTAGTAGCCATTTAGACACAAAATCATTGTAAAAACATATTTTTGTACTAATGAGGTTAGAATACACTTTAACCTGTTTCCAAAAGTTGTTTTTATCAGATGTTCATACAAAATATAGTTTTGGTTGGTGCTTTTACTATAATGCAGCATGTGAAACAAAACAGAACAGTTTGATTTAAAAGCCCCTCTTTTGAAGCAATTTAGGTAAACTTAGTAAGTTAGAATCATCATCTAATTTATCAACAAGGTAATTTAATTAAAGAAGTGTATGGATTTATCACACAAGCAGCGGCTATGTATCTATTTTTACACACAAAAAAAAAACTCAGTTTCTCAGAAAATTAAAATAACATTATAACTGATGGACTGAAGTCTGTGACCAAATCAAAATGTGCACAGCTAAGTATAAAATAGGTTATAGGTTTTTGTTTACTTTTTTTCAGTAATAGTTTTTTTCCATTGTTTCAAGTTGCACAGGACATATATAAAATTAAAGATACAAATATTTCATCCTTGTCTAATTATTAAAAACAACCTTAGTAACCCCTTTTCTACTGTAGGGATTTGGCTGGGGTTATGAAACACCTCAATGCACAGTTTTAAAAGAGTAATTCTCTTTCCCAGCTTTACACTTTTTCAAATAAAAGGTCCTGATCTGAAGAAAGGTGTCATGCCCACTGAACCTTTTGGAGGTGTTTTGTTTTGCTTATGCCCTCCCCCTCCTCTTTGTAGGGTGTGACTGGCAGGTACTGCTCCACAGTTTTTTTTTCCATCTACCTGCTCTTTAACAGAGCTTTAATTGGAAAAACTACTTTGTTATGTTAGTTATTTAGAATTGCTCCTTATTCCTCGTGACAGCTCCCAATGGAATAGTCAACAGACCTGCTCTATGTCATTTACTTTGTAAACTACTACTATGTCGTCTAACACTGACTAGAACAGATCACATACCCCACCCCTCATCCATGCTCTCTTTGGGCTCGAAGAAACTTGGAGCGGAACTTGATGGATATAATGTGCATGTCATAGTTTCTTTTCACTGACTTTCACATATGGTCAGTAATAGAACAAACACCTACACGACCGGAGGATGTGTAATTACTGTGTTAGCACTTCCAGCATGTTGACCTGACCAGGTCCTGTGTAAAGATCTGTGCTTTACTAGGTTAAGCCTCCTCTAACCTCCTGCATTTATCCCCCTCGTGAGGTTATCTGGTGTCATTTTTGTTGGCCCCCAAGTCCCTTACCTGAGAAATTCCTCCATGTAGACTCGCCGTAGCTTTCCTCCAGCTCTGAGTATTTACCTGTGAGAGGTCTAGTTCTCTCACTCTGCTGTTCCCACCGCATCTGCCTCTCATCATTCCAATGCACTCTAGATTCTCCACCATTTAAACAGAAAGCCAAAAAGAGTCACATCTAAGTCACAACTTGCACAAATCTCAGCTCAGTGAGTAACTCACCTCCTTCTAGAACTACCCTGTCAATTGTCTGCAGTAAGCTAATAGATGAATCTGTTGGATTTCCATAAGACCTCCTTAATACTTACTTCTAGTCAGAGCTGGTGAAAAATATTGTTGGTGGGGCTTATGTACATATATATTTATCTACCCAGTCTATATAAGAAATGGAATGAAAAGTGAAATGACAAACAAAATTGATCAGTAATGATTTATTGTCAGAAATATCCAGTTTCACTGAGAAAATAAATTAGCAATTTTCCATTGTACAATGATCCATGCTGAATGGAAGAGCATCAACTACAATAATTAACAACAATCATGGTATGAATCTATAAAAGTTATAAAAATCAAATTTGTGAAATGACTGAATGACACAATGCTATGTTTGTGTTTCTAAGTTAAGTCTAATGTGATGAATCATTGTCCAGTAAGAGATAGACTTCAACCTTTGAATCCAGTGATTCATCTGTAACCAGTGTTGTGGGAAAATCTCTCCTTGGCAAATAATAGCGTCACATACCTATCCCATTAGAAAGTGTAAGAATTCCCTTGTGTGTGTTTGAGTGTGAATTATGCATCTCTTCCTTAGAGGATCTTTGTGGAAAACCTAGGTAGTCTTCACAGGTGGAGCTCATCAGTCTCATCAGGGTGCTGGGCTTCAAAGAGCAGCAGAGCCTTCAGTCAGTGCTGGTTGAATTACTCCATACAGCTGTGCCTTGAGGACCGTGATTCGGATGTGCATTTCAATTGTAGACAAATGTCTTGGGTCGTGAGTAGCGAGGAAACAGGAAGCGATTTTTGTGGGGATGAAAGAAGGAAATAGTAGATTGGAAGAGAGAAAAGTCAAAAAATGAGGAAAAAAAATGGAAAAGGCAGAGATCAATTGAAGGGGAGTCCAGTTCAGAACAATCAAGTGATGAAAAAATAAAATAAAAAACTAAATGATTACAAAGTCATATCCAAACTACACTATATTGCCAAAAGTATTTGCTCACCCATCCAAATTATTGGAATCAGGTGTTCCAATCACTTCCATGGCCACAGGTGTATAAATTCAAGCACCTAGGCATGCAGACTGTTTTTACAAACATTTGTGAAAGAATGGGTCGCTCTCAGGAGCTCAGTGAATTCCAGCGTGGAACTGTGATAGGATGCCACCTGTGCAACAAATCCAGTCGTGAAATTTCCTCGCTCCTAAATATTCCACAGTCAACTGTCAGCTGTATTATAAGAAAATGGAAGTGTTTGGGAACGACAGCAACTCAGCCACGAAGTGGTAGGCCACGTAAACTGACGGAGCGGGGTCAGCGGATGCTGACGCGCATAGTGCGAAGAGGTCGCCAACTTTCTGCAGAGTCAATCACTACAGACCTCCAAACTTCATGTGGCCTTCAGATTAGCTCAAGAACAGTGCGCAGAGAGCTTCATGGAATGGGTTTCCATGGTCGAGCAGCTGCATCCAAGCCATACATCACCAAGTGCAATGCAAAGCGTCGGATGCGGTGGTGTAAAGCACGCCGCCACTGGACTCTAGAGCAGTGGAGACGCGTTCTCTGGAGTGACGAATCGCGCTTCTCCATCTGGCAATCTGATGGACGGGTCTGGGTTTGGCGGTTGCCAGGAGAACGGTACTTGTCTGACTGCATTGTGCCAAGTGTAAAGTTTGGTGGAGGGGGGATTATGGTGTGAGGTTGTTTTTCAGGAGCTGGGCTTGGCCCCTTAGTTCCAGTGAAAGGAACTCTGAATGCTTCAGCATACCAAGACATTTTGGACAATTCCATGCTCCCAACTTTGTGGGAACAGTTTGGAGCTGGCCCCTTCCTCTTCCAACATGACTGTGCACCAGTGCACAAAGCAAGGTCCATAAAGACATGGATGACAGAGTCTGGTGTGGATGAACTTGACTGGCCTGCACAGAGTCCTGACCTCAACCCGATAGAACACCTTTGGGATGAATTAGAGCGGAGACTGAGAGCCAGGCCTTCTCGTCCAACATCAGTGTGCGACCTCACAAATGCGCTTCTGGAAGAATGGTCAAAAATTCCCATAAACACACTCCTAAACCTTGTGGACAGCCTTCCCAGAAGAGTTGAAGCTGTTCTAGCTGCAAAGGGTGGACCGACGTCATATTGAACCCTATGGATTAGGAACGGGATGTCACTTAAGCTCATATGTGAGTCAAGGCAGGTGAGCAAATACTTTTGGCAATATAGTGTAGTTGTTCAGGGAGACTCTTTTGCAGATTGCAATACAGTGCAGTTGACAAAAATGAAAAACATTTAGAAGTCCAAAGTGCTAAAATACTCTATAGTGGAGACCTGTTAATAAATGGCAGAAACAGCCCTCAACAAGGCAAAGCTATATACATCAACAAGATTTAGTGGAAAAGAGTTCAGTGGAGAACAAAAGGATTAGCAAGGGATTGTTGGAGGAGTTCCTCTAAAAGTAACTGACAAAGAGATTCTAGAAAACATAAGTGGTGCAAAAGTAAAAGAGGTGAAATGGTTAAAAACAACAAGAAATCGAGAAAGGTGTGACAGCTTATTTGTGTTGATTAAATTTAAAGAAGATATTGAGTAAAGTTTGCATTGGATATATGAGCTACAATGGGAAAATGTACAATCCTCCGCCTCTGAGATGTTTCAAATGCCAACAATTTGGTCATATAGAAGCAGTATGTAAGAAAAAAACAATGTGGAAGGTGTGCTGGTGAGCATGAATATGGAAAGTGTGGGAAAGAAGTTCAAATTAAATGCTGTAACTGGTGGAGAACTTACTGCTGCTTATCACGGTTGTGAAGTGAGCAAAAGATCTGAAGAGATCAGGAAAGTAAAAATAGAGCTCGGAATAAGTTATGCTGAAGCTGCAAAAATAATCCCATCCCACTCAGAAAGACCATATCCAACAATGGCCCAAATGAAAAGCGCAAAACCTCTGGAGGAGTGCCCCAAAATTGCAGAAGACTTATTGATCCTTAAGAAGAGGGATTTTGTACTTTTTATGGTGGAGGTAATCGATTGTACTGCTCGGACAACAAAGAAAACCAAAAAATCTAAATTATAGTGAAAGCTGAAGAAAATTTGTAATTATAAGGACAAATTTGATTATCTATTTCATTATGTTGGGTTAAAACATACAGTAAAAAAATTTTTTTTTTCTTCTGAGGGTGAGTCTTGTTTTCAGTTTCCTTGATTAACTCCTTATCTGTTGGTGGTGGTAATGCACCTAAACTAGTCTGCCAACCACCATAAAACACTACCTGAAGAAGAAGAAGTCAATGCTGGTTTGTTGTTGTTGTTGTTTTGTTGCTTCATCATCTCTTGCTCCCCATGTTATCTGATTTTTTTGTTTCTCAGTAGTTTTATTGTTTTTTATTTTTGCCTTTCTTGCCTTGGACTATCAATCAAACCAGCATAACTAATCTCTGCCTTCTCATCTCTGCATTTGGGTCCTCAAAAACCCCCACTAACTTTGACAGAAGAATCCAGCCAACATGGATCTAGCAGAGCCACCAACCAATAAGGCAAGAGATTTTCTAAAACTCTTAAGCACACTTAACAAACTACCCTCAATCTGTCTACCTTGTAAGTGGGTGAGTGCTGCAAAAGAACAGACTTGTGATTTTTCCAGAACTTCAAACCTTTTTTCTTCAGGCAGGTTATATTGCAATAACTGAGCCGAACATACAGGATGCCTGCTCTCAACTCTTGTATTCAACTATTCATCCTAGTTAAATAAAATGAGATCGATGGATTTCATTCACGCTGCACTTTATTTGTTATATCTTTGCAAAGAGTGAACAGTTCATCGCCAAAAGAAATTACAGAAACTTTGGTTAACAGTATTGTTTTATGAATAAACCTTAGCAAAGAATCTGGCTTGTTTTGGGAAGAAGCTTTGTCTGGTCTACTAACACCCTCATGCAGAGAATTGTGTGGCCTTGCAGGTGAAACAGACTGAGTGAAAACTTTTATAGTGAGTAAATAGGATATATTAATATAAGAAATAAGATACATTTTTATCTTCCGACCACAGGCCTCTCCAGCAGGTCAGTGTGATGCTGCCCCATCCTCTCCAGTTGGTCGGTCTGACGCCGCCATTCCCTCTCCAGCGTGTCAGTCTGTCAGTTTCCTCTGTGGTCTAAGCCACCACCTTCATGACTCTTGGCTGTCCCCACCTCTAAGGACTATTAAACATTCAACTAGCCCCATTCTCAAGATCAGATCACAACTTAAAGAATTAGAACTCTTTCAGTTTTCTTAAGGGGAGAATGCTTTTTTCCATTTTCTGTGTCTGAGGGGAATGAGCTGGAATACCGGTCAGTCATCATGGACTTTGTGGCCTGGTGTGAGAGAAACCATCTGTCTCTGAACACCAGTAAGACCAAGGAGATGGTGATTGACTTCAGGAGAAGACCACCACCCCACCCCCCCCATGAACATCTAGGGACAGGACATAGAAACTGTGGAGAGTTTCAAATACCTGGGTGTTCACGTCAATAATAAACTGGACTGGACTCATAACACTGACGCTCTGTATAAAAAGGGCCAGAGCTGCCTCCACCTCCTGAGGAGGCTGAGGGCCTTTGGAGTCAGCAGGCCCATCCTTAAAACCTTTTGTGACTCTGTGGTGGCCTCAGCCCTCCTCTACGCTGTTGTCTGCTGGGCCCCTGGCAGCTCAGAGCGGGACAGAAAGAGACTGAATAAGCTGGTGAGGAAGGCCACTTCTGTCCTGGGCTGTCCTCTGGACTCAGTAGAGGAAGTGGCTGAGAGGAGGATGCTGTCCAAACTCACATCCATCATGGACAACACCTCTCACCCCCTGCACCAGACTGTAGAGGAGCTGAGCAGCTCCTTTAGTCAGAGACTTAGACACCCTGTCTGTAAGAAGGAGCGCTACTGCAGGTCATTCATTCCTGCTGCCACCAGACTCTATAATATTGCACTTTAACCACAATAACTCCTGTAAAAACCACTGTGCAGCTATATTATAGTTTTTTTATTTATTGACTGTGCAATATCCTGTGCAATATGCTGAATGTGCAATAGATGTGTATAGAATTAGTCATACCACTACCTCACCATTGTTCCTTACCTACTACACTTTAACGTTAAAGTAAATCCACCTGTATATAAGCCACATGTACATGTGTCACCTCAAACCTCTGTGCTACTACCTTGTATTTTTTTTATTTTTATTTTTTTTATTTCTTATTTTTATTTTGTTTTTCATTGTGTACAATACATGTACACTTGCACCTTAATCCTTATTTATATTGATATACTGTATATACCTGTATATACTGTATATATATAAAAAAAACTGTTTTCTCACCCCTCGTGGGGTGGTATGTGTCATCCTCAAGTTCGGGTCCTCTACCAGAGGCCTGGGAGTTTGAGGGTTCTGCGCAGTATCTTAGCTGTTCCTAGGACTGCGCTCTTCTGGACAGAGACCTCTGATGTTTTACCTGGAATCTGCTGTAGCCACTCTCCCAGTTTGGGGGTCACAGCCCCCAGTGCTCCAATTACCACTGGCACCACTGCTGCTCTCACTTTCCACATCTTTTCTAGCTCCTCCTTCAGTCCTTGGTATTTCTCAAGCATCTCGTGTTCTTTCTTCTTGATGTTGCTGTCGCTTGGGATTGCCACATCTATCACTACTGCCTTCTTCTGCTGTTTGTCGATCAACACGATGTCTGGTTGGTTAGCCATCACCTGTTTGTCAGTCTGGATCTTGAAGTCCCATAGGATCTTAGCTCGGTCATTCTCAACTACCTTAGGGGGTGTCTTCCATTTTGACCTTGGGACTTCCAGCCCATACTCATGGCAGATGTTCCTGTACACTATGACAGCTACCTGGTTGTGGCGTTCCATGTATGCACTTCCTGCCTGCATTTTACACCCTGCTGTTATGTGCTGTATTGTTTCAGTGGCATCTTTGCACAGTCTGCATCGGGGGTCCTGCCTGGTGTGGTAGACCCTGGCCTCTATTGATCTTGTACTGAGTGCCTGTTCTTGTGCTGCCATGATTAGTGCCAGTGTAGATCCTGGTAGTGTGGATCATTGAGTCGATGTCTCGCTCACTCCTGGCATACAGCTTGATGTCATCCATGTAGAGGAGGTGACTGATGATTGTTCCGCTTCGGAATTGGTATCCGTAGCCAGTCTTTGTGATGATCTGGCTGAGGGGATCAGGCCTATGCAGAACAGCAGCAGGGATAGTGCATCACCCTGGTATATGCCGCACTTGATGGTGACTTGTGCTATTGGCTTTGCATTGGCTTCTAGACTTGTTTTCCACAGCTTCATTGAGTTCTTGATGAAGGCTATTAGAGTCCTGTTGATCTTGTACATTTCCAGGCATTCCAGTATCCATGTATGTGGCATTGAGTCATAGGCTTTCTTATAGTCAATCCAGGCAGTGCACAGATTTGTCTGCCTGGTCTTACAGTCTCGGGTGACTGCTCTATCCACTAGTAGCTGGTGTTTGGCTCCTCTGGTGTTGCTGCCTATTCCCTTATGGGAAGGGTGCATGTATTGAGCCATGTGCCTATTCATCTTAGCTGCTATGATGCCTGACAGGAGCTTCCATGTTGTACATAGGCAAGTTATTGGCCGGTAGTTGGATGGGGTTGGTCCCTTCTGCGGATCCTTCATGATCAGAATTGTCCGGCCTTGGGTTAACCATTCTGGGTGGGTCCCATCCATCAGCAGTTGGTTCATTTGTGCTGCGAGGCGTGCATGAAGTGCGGTTAGTTTTTTCAGCCAGTAGGTGTGGATCATGTCAGGGCCTGGTGCTGTCCAGCTCTTCATACCTGCTGCTCTTTCTTGGACATCTGCCATTGTAACGGTTACTGGTTCTTGTTCTGGGAGATTGCTATGATCTGTTCTTAGATCTTCCAGCCACTGAGCATTGGTGTTGTGGGATGCCTCCTTCTCCCATATGTTTCTCCAGTACTGTTCAGTCTCAGCCCTGGGTGGATCTGATATTGAATTACCCTGCCACTGTGAGTACACTTTGGATGGGTTGGTGGAGAACACCTGGTTTATTCTCCTGGCTTCTGCTTCTCCCTTGTATCTCTTTAGGCGGGTGGCCAGGGCGGTGAGTCTTTGTTTGGCAGTTTCCAGAGCCTCAGGAATCAACAGCTTGTTGTACTTAGGTAACCTCTTCCCTACACCTTTCTGCAGGTCTGAGAGCTGACTAACCTCTCTTCGTGTTGCCTTGATCTTGGCTTCCAGCCTTCTTCTCCATGGGGGCTCTGCTTTGTGGCCTGTGGTGTTTATCTTATAGCCAAGCATCTCTAGGATCACTGTAGCTGTGGCGTAGGTCAGCTCATTGGTCTCAGTTATATCTTTAGTAGGGATAGTATGTAGTGCTGCATTTACATCTTCTAGAAGACTTTCAGAGGGTACTCTGTCACTTAGCCGTGGCAGTCTTGGTCGTCGTACTAGGGGATCCAGTTTTGTTATGATCTGCTGTCGCAGGTCAGCTGCCCTCACGTTTAGTGGCCTTGTTGTTGTTGGGGCTGGGGACCCAGTCTCTTTGTGTTGGGTAGGTATTTCCCTACTGACCTGTTGTCCTGACTCCCCCTTGCCGCAGCATGTCAGTTGTACCTCGTCAATTTCTAGCTGTGATAGGAGCTGCCGTTTGCGGATGTTAGAACACTGAGTTAGTAGTTGTTTCTTTGTCAATGATGACAATGGTTGTTGGGGCTGCCATAATTCCCATAGTCTCTGCATGTAACCTCTCTCATATATATATATATATATATATATATGTGTATATGTGTATATATATATATATGTGTGTATATATATATATATGTGTATTTATATATATATATATATATGCATTGTTTATTCTTCTTAATGCACCTTTTTCCTCCTTGTTTGCACCTTCTTCTTTAATTACTATGCCAATATGTGATGAGTGAATGCCACCGTGAGATCAATAAAGCTCATCTAATCTAATCTAATCTATTCTAATTCTTCCACCTCCATAAGCTCCCTGCCAGGCAGCCGTTCCAGAGGCCCTTAGCAGGCCAGATACCAAGTCAGAGCCCCTTAAGCAGGCCAGTCCCCAAGCCAAGGCCCTTAATCGAGCCAGTCCCCGAGCCAGAGTCCTCAAGTAGGCCAATCTCTGAGCAAGAGCTCCTTAGCGGATCAGTCCTCCCCTCTTCTCAGTCAGCTCCTCTAAGTGTCCCAGCTCCACAATCAAACCCTGTTAGTTTTCCCCCTCCAGAGTCAGAACATGTTGGTGTTCCCACTCCTCAGTCAAAACCTGTTGGTGTTCTCACTCCTCAGTCAGATTCTCCTAGCACTTCTCCTCACTCAGATCCTCCTCAGGCAGATCCTCCTTTTCAGCATGCTCTGTGCCGTCCAGAGACCCCCGAGCCCCATGATGGATCCTGTTGTAAAACAGCACACTGTGCAAGCTCCAAGGCAGTGAAAGCTCCAAGGCCCCTCAGAGGGCGACCCTCACCTCCAAGGCCTGTCATCAGACTGCACGTTATCTGGAGTTTTTGGTTCTCAGTATATTAGTATTTTTGCCTTGGACTATCAATAAAAACAGCAAAACTCCTCTCTGTCTTCTCATTTCTGCATTTGGGTCCTCAAAACCTCCACCCAATTCTGACAGTGTTAAAATTAAAGTGTTTACTTTGATTTATCTTCAACAGCAAGCTAGAATTCTCAATAACTGTTTTCAACAGTTAAAATATTCCTTTTTCTTACAGTTTTTACTTTACAAGAAAATTCAAAGTATGGTGGTAAAACTGAAGTATATAAATAATTATTGGTGAACATAAAACTAAAGAACTAAAGTGTAGAATGTTTCTCCCTTAGTTCAGGAGGCACTTAGCCAAACAAAAAAAAACCTAAAGGGGGTTTAATGTTTTACAAAGTATTTAGTCAACCACTGCACAAGGTGGGCACGTAGGAGTGCTTACTGTACCTGCAGTGCCAAATGCAGTTGCCTGTCCTCCCCCAATATACTCTGCTTCTGGTGGATGAACTATGATTAGTTTTGGTCTGTTGTTTTAGAATTAATCGATTAATTTTATGCATTTCACAATATTCAGCCAGTGTACAGTAATCTAGGGTCACTAAATGCTTCATGTATACTACCGTTCAAAAGTTTGGGGTCACCCCACCAGCACCAAAGCAACCCCAGACCATCACATTACCTCCACCATGCTTAACAGATGGCGTCAGGCATTCTTCCACCATCTTTTCATTTGTTCTGCATCTCACAAACGTTCTTCTTTGTGATCCAAACACCTCAAACTTGGATTCATCCGTCCACAACATTTTTCTCCAGTCTTCCTCTGTCCAATGTCTGTGTTCTTTTGCCCATCTTAATCTTTTTCTTTTATTGGCCAGTCTCAGATATGGCTTTTTCTATGCCACTCTGCCCTGAAGGCCAGAATCCCGCAGCCGCCTCTTCAATGTAGATGTTGACACCGGTGTTTTGCAGGTACTATTTAATGAAGATGCCAGTTGGGGACCTGAGAGGCGTCTGTTTCTCAAACTAGAGACTCTAATGTACTTATTTTCTTGCTCAGTTGTGCAACGTGGCCTCCCACTTCATTTTCTACTCTGGTTAGAGCCTGTTTGTGCTGTCCTCTAAAGGGAGTAGTACACACCGTTGTAGGACATCTTCAATTTCTTAGCAATTTCTCGCATGGAATAGCCTTCATTTCTGAAAAGAATAGACTTTCGAGTTTCCGATTAAAGTTCACCACAAATGTGATCCTTCAGAAACTCAATCTGCTCAAAGGAAGGTCAGTTTTGTAGCTTCTGTAATGAGCTAAACTGTTTTCAGATGTGTGAACATGATTAGATAAGGGTTTTCTAATCATCAGTTAGCCTTCTGAACCAATGAGCAAGCATGTTGTACCATTAGAACACTGGAGTGATAGTTGCTGGAAATGTGCCTCTATACACCTATGTAGATATTGCACCAAAAAACCAGACATTTGCAACTAGAATAGTCATTTACCACATTAGCAATGTATAGAGTGTATTTCTTTAAAGTTAAGACTAGTTTAAAGTTATCTTGCTTTTCCTTCAAAAATAAGGACATTTTAATGTGACCCCAAACTTTTGAACGGTAGTGTATATATTAGTACCCCTTCTATTATCTTAACTAAAACTAAACCACAATAATTAACACTAGCATGAGGTTTTTTTCTAACCCATACAAATTCAAATTTAAGCCAATTTTGTTTATGATAGAGAATTGGCCAAAGAAAGAAGACATATGCTACCTGTGTAACATATTTTATGAATGAACTGAAATACAGGCTTTTATAGGGCTTTGTTTGCTTGGCCTTTATTTTCTTATTATAGCCAACAGCTTAACTGGAGGGTCCATGCTTTTTTCTTCAGAACGATCCCATAGATTATCAGGGTAATTTTCTCCAAACTAGAAATAATTTGGGATTGAAGTACAAAAAATTTTTTTTAATCATTTTCATCTCACTTTAAAAGATGTATCTGTGGCATAACTACCAGCATCACTCTACTCATTTTCAATGCATTGATAAAACAAAACTAGGTTAGGCTGGCTAGCTGCCACTTTTTTCTGGTCTTGACCACAACCATACAAAACATCCACCATTCATCCCCACCATTATAATGTGTTCACACAAAACGTAATTTTTGCAACACAAAAATCACTGCTGCTTCATTTTTGATGCTTGTACTCATATTTGACATGTTTTAAGTGAGAAAGTACACCTAAAAGCATAATCTGTGCAGTCAGTTTATCAATATTACGATCCTGCCCTAAAATATAATTTTTCTCTCTCGGAGGCGCACAGACCCATATAGGTAGACACCTCTTAGGGGTTTTCCTCTACTGTTTGTGCCAGCTTGAAATAGATGTTGGCAATTTTCAGGTATGTGGTACAAACTGCAGGCACCAGAATAATAAAAGCAAACAAATTCTGCTGGCACGTTTCAACATCTTAAGTTAATTTAGGCATTAATAAACTTTTTCAGTGGAGTGACCATTGCTCTCTGCATCAACAGCTCTGTGTCCATCTCCCTGTCAGCTCCCAGATCAGCTTTTCTGATTCTGATTGGTTGATCTGACATGTCAAGCAGCAAAAATTAAATTTTTTGTTATTTAGATGCAGTGCCTCAAATGCTTAGAAGCTCATCAGGCGCTGCTTCAGTTGTGTAGATGCGTCAAGATGCGCTGCTCCTGCTTCTTGAGACATGCAGCAGGACCTTCTCATGCGCCTTGCTGTGCTTCAACCATAGACTTTCTTTTTTGTCAGGGTGCAGGTCTATGCTTTCCTATTCTATTTTAAGTTGGTATAAGTGGCAATAACTACTGGAGGGCAGTTCTGAATTAACTTTGGAATTTAGAGGAACATTGACAAACATGATGTTTTTCATTTACTGATTTTTAAAACACATTTCCAAGCTCTAAAATAATGGGATTAGAAGACGGCTGTATGTGTCTGTATGTCCATATGTGTCTCTGTAGCCAATGATGAACATAAATGATCTGTAGGTGTTAGATCCTCTGTACCGTAGGTGAGGTAGCCTCTCCTGAAAATTGTATACCTAAATTTTTCTCTCCCTATTTTATTCTGTGTTAAATGGAAGGCAGATGACCTCTGCTTTTAACCAGAAGTTTCTGAAATGTCCATGATTACATGATTGGCCTTTTATAAATGGATCAGTTTGTCATCTGCTTTGAAACATTTGTAGTAAACTTTAACTTACCAGTTGTTTATATGGATTTTTAAACTCTTTTTCTGAAAATATTTCTTTCTACTTATGTGTCTCAGCTGTGTTCCCCTCAAGAAAACAGAAAACCCAATGTCACCATTAAATCTTTAAAACCCTCCTTAGAAACACACACTTGCTTTATTCCTTAGGTTTCCAATCAGTTTGCCTTACTTGCAGCAGTCTTTCGATCTCCTTCTCTAATCGCACCATCCTTCTTACATTTGTTTTTTTCCACCATCTATTCATCTCCCTCACGCCTCCTTTCTTCCTCTTCTCCCAGTTGGTTATTAATGGTTTTAATTTAGTAAGAGGGAAGACCTTCGTGCCCAAAGATTCGACCCCCCCATCCCCTAGTGTGTATTTGTGTGCATGAGAGGAAGGATAAAAGAACGAGGCCCCCTGCTCAGGTCTGTGGAACCAAACAGCAATAACACTCTGTCTTCTTTAACTGAGCTTCTCCTTCAAGGTATCCCTCATCCTTCTTCTGCGATTCTCTCGCTTGCTTTTCTATTTCATGTTCCTTGATTCGTCTTACTTTTTGTGTTACTTTAGGACTTTATTAGGTTTCAGAAAAATGTGCTGTCTCCACATTTACCTGTTGTGACCAGTAGCCCTTGGGGTTAGCGCTTCCCTGTGAGCTGTTTCGTTCAAAAGGTTGCTTGTTATTACTTGTGGTGCCATCTGTGTTGCATGGCAACCATCGATGCAGTGTTTGCAGCATGTATCCCAGAGGTCACTCGTCAAATAACATTTGGGGTGATAAGTATCATTTTTTTTCTCAAAAAAATTCAGTTTACAGTATTTGCCATTTTTAATATTTTTTCTTACTCTTTTTACAGCAATAGTTGATCTTTTATTCTTATCATTTAGTTTACTACTCTTTCCATATTGTAGTAAAAAAAAACACAAATAAAATGTGGCTGTTGGGTCGCAATGTATTATGACATTTTGTGAAATTTAATAAACATTGTTAGCTAGCTTATGACAAAACCAAGCAAAACAGATAAAACAAAAACAAACGACAGTTGTCTGAACAACAATTATGTGTGCAAAAACCCAAGACCTTAAGAAGATGTCAAAGATAACAATTTTTAAAATTGGAAAAAGTCCCAGTAATGTAACCTTTTCCTCACTGAATGATTGCAGAGAGGCAGATGGTTTAATCCGCACCAGTTTCCTCAATATCTTCCAGTCAGGCACAATAGAGAGCCTGACCTAGTTAGGGTGTTCAGTGACATTAGTATAACTGCACACTGGGAGAACCAAATTGCTGGCATTATTGGACCTTAGTGCAGCATTTAACACCATAGATCCTGTCATGTTGGTAAGAACGCTTCGGAAAATGGGTTGGCCTTAAAGTATTCAACTGGTTTAAATCCTATATGAAGGAGATAGACTTGTTTGTGTCAATGGTAACTTTATTTCACATATCACAAAGTGATAGTGTTCCCCAAGGGTCCATCTTAGGGCACCTTCTATTCAATATATACATGTCCCCCTGACTAAGATTATAATATGCTAACAACAGCATAAGATTTTTTTACATTAGGCCCCTGATTTTACGTTATTACATCATGTTGTACTCACCCATGTTAGTTTTGTGTCAATTTAAGCTGTTCTGAAGATATTCAGTTTTGTTTTATCCAAATAACGTCTTCCTATGGGCAACGACTTGAAGGCAAAAACTAATTTGTTCATAATGTATTCTTTATGGTACGCCAGCATTCATAACAAGTAGGCGAATCACTGTCCCCCAGACATCTGCAGCTATATTTTTTATATTTATATATTTTTTAAAACAAAGCAGAGTGTGTAAGACGTCATCTGCACGCCGGACTGGAGTTGTGACAGGCAGCCCGGGCCACAGGCGGCTACGCTCAACCCCTCTCATTCAGTCGGCTACCTACACTAATCTGAATCGTTCAATTCCATTTTGAGAGCGAGATTATCTGTGGTAGCAGCACTAGACCTCTTCCAGGCATGTGAGTAAAACTAGCCGCAGTTCAGCAGACAGGATGAAGGAATGGTAGCCAGCTAATGTATAAAAAAAAAAAAAAGAATAACAGCCGATTTCGATGCCAAAATCTATCAATCATGCTTTCCTAGAAGTACAATTTCAGTTCCATAGCATAGCATATATTTTTCTTGTAAACTTTCTGGTAAACTTGGAGATATATTTTATTGCGTGTTGCATATCCCAGTAAATCTGTTTCCCCTTTAAATCTGCAGCTCTCCCTACTTCTCTCTGTGCTCGTTTTAAAAACATTTATGAACCTCTTTAGTAATATGATATCAGAAACAAATTTTTAAGATATGTATAAGCTTCTGTATAATAAGAAAACATGTTAATTTCAACCTGTAACTGGGAGTCATGATCCTCTGAGAAGCCAAGCTTTTTTTAACTAGTAAAGAAGAACAAAGTATGTTTTCTCAAGCTTCTTGCATTATAGTACTAACTTGTATAAACTTACAATTTGTTGCCATTTTAAGCTGAAAAAGCTCTGTAGGTAAAAAAAAACCCTCTCCTAACTTTTACCTAAGCATCGAAATAGCTGCTGGTTAATATTCACTGTGTGCTGCTGTGCGTCTCTCCTCCAATTACGTAGCTACTCTGCACACAGTGAAATGCGACCGCAAATCAGGTGTCTCAAAGTGACAAAGCCGATGATGTTACACTGAGAGGCGGGACATGGGAGCAGCGGGAGAGAAGAAAAAAAACACAGACTCAAACCGCTCTGAACACAGATAGCTGCACCAACCTCTGTTACCTTTGGCTAAAGTAAATAAGCGGAAAGGCGATAAAAAAGCGGAAATTATTGATGGGGAGTGTCCCCAAAGGCCAAAGTTGTTGCGGACACGTCCACACAAGTCCTTCCAAAGTCCCTATGTTCCATGTCAGTTCAAACCTGGAGCTGAGGCTTGACCCGACACCACTTGGGTTACATGGCAAACTCCCTAGGCCACTATGGCTCACTTCAAATGTAGAATGATTAACCCTCCCCTGTAGGTTAGTGCTGCCTGCATCTGCAAATTTTAGTCATTAAGTCATTCTTGTCTACTGTAAAGTCTGATGAGAAAAATACAAGCATGACAATGCAGGGGTTTGGATCATGAACTCAGTATGACATTTTTCCTCTTAATCAGTTGGAAATCTTTTTTAGGTTTTCTTTCCCTTCCTAGCTCACCACACCTTTCCATGTACCTTATCCTAGTTAGTTCTTCCTTTTTTCGCTTTTGCCAATTACTCCAGCTGAAATCATGTACTGTGAGATGACCACACAGGTCTCAGATCTTTGTCACCGCTTCACCAATCCCCAACCAGGCACAACCCATCCCCGGGAGTACCCCAAGCATACACAGAGGAGCTCAGCATTAATACTTTACTAATATGACAGTTGGAGATGATGTGATTTGATGTGTGTGTATGCATGTATGTGTGACGTGCACCCATCACTTTTAATGAGGGCATACGAGACATATGGAAAGAAACAGGGAGGCAGAGCATTTTTCCACAGCCTTTTTATTTTCTTTTTGTGAGTGCAAGTGTTGGCTTGCATATGTGTGGAACAACAGTGACGCGTTATAAAAAAAATGTGTGTGTTTGAGAGAGAGAGAGAGATGGAGATCAAACAGACAGATGGGTAAAGTCAAGCATTTCATAACTGTGAGCTGAAACTTCTGTTCTCATCTATTTGCAGCCTTATTTACAGTAACGGTACATGAGAAGCATTAAGCGAGTTATTGCAAGTTATCTATACACACTCAGAGACACAACTGAACACACAATGGTTCCCTTCTGGCAAAAATGTGTAAAAACCTTTAAAATTATAATTTTTGTGTGTTGTTGTTGCAGCTTTTGTATACGTTTACTAGCTTATCAACATATTAAATAACTAGAACTTTGAGTTATAGTTACTTATTAGGTTATCCAAATAGAGGGTAAAACCAACTGATGGCTGCTCAATTGCGCAGTGACTAGCACTTACATAAAGGATTGGAATTCTGTTTAAAATCCAGTCGCCTTCACCAATTTAATAATTTAATCTATGACTATCAGCAAAGTTATTAATCACCAACCAATCTGTTAATTCAAATGTTACTAAAAGGAGAGTGGATCTCATCTAAGTGATAATTGTTCAGTGAATAAAATAACCACAAAAGACCAAATTGTGCAGAGACTGCTGAGCAGGAACAAAAAGAGAGAGGAGCAGGAAGTTTAAGCCATCCACTCCATCAATTATGGGCAATGTAAGATTTTTAGGATACAAGTTAGAAGAACTCCAAGCCCTAGAAAAGAACCTGCCAGACTGTTGGCTGCGCAGCATTATGTGCATCAGCGATACTCATACTTATATCCTGGACTCCGGCGTCTCCTTGCCAGGCTTTCTAACCACATCATCAGACAGAGATTTAAAGAAGACTGTAACTCAAGGGAGGTGGGGTTTGCACTGCCTGTGACAAACAGATGGTGTCATCCAGGACATGTTGCTGGGAAGATGTGTCACTGCAGCTGAGATATTGAAATGTTGGTAGTCGGTTATAATTTACCAAAAATGTTACCCTGTGTTGTGTTGGTAATTCTTGACATTCTTCTTTCTGCTGTTGCCTACGATGGGCTTGATCTAATCAGTTTTTTTTTTTGTATGTCAAAATTCTGCTAAAAGTCCACACATGTAATAAAAACTCAATTGAGCAGTTTTTTTTTTAAACATGCATGTAAACTACTACCCATGAACATTTTGAATGTTGTATGAGTGCAGATGTAATACTATGAGGCTCCAAATATATCACAACCATGACTGTATGCTCCTTCTCTGCACTTGTTTTTTTTTGTATTAATCAATCAATCAATCAATTAACCTTTATCGTCAACTACAATTTACATTTCAATCGATGTATCAGTTTCAGTAAAAACTATTCATCAGAGATGGGGAACGGATTTACTGAGGCTATGCATGCTGCAGAACGCTGCCTTTGGCGTGTTCTTATGGCTTGCCAGGTTCCCACTGGTTACCTGGCTTCCCAGGTCCCAGGAGGTTACCTATAGCCCTGCCTTTATCTCTGCGGAAAGATAAGAGACACATTGGGGAAGAGAGGGGAAAAAAAGCATATCAGACACTTTATCCTTGACAGGATACAGTTTGAGATATCAAAAAACCTCAGCACAAGAAAAGCACATGTAAACACGAGACAGACATTTAAGCAGAGGCTCACATCAGAGGCGGAGTTACATTAAGTCAATCTGACATTTCAAATAATTCACAATCAATCAAACTTCTTTATTGTCAACTACAATTTAGATTGCAGATTAAATTTGAGTTTCAGTACAAGTTAATCGGGGAAAGGATTGACTGAGGCCATGCGTGCCACAGAACGGTGCCATTTGGCAGAACGGCGCATTCTTATGGCTTGCCAGGTTCCCACCGGTTACCTCGCTCCCCAGGTCCCAGGCTAATATTCCAATTATATTGTATGTGCCATAGATTCTCTCTTACTCGTGTATGGACCTGTTTCTGCAAACTCATGTCAACTTTTGTCATTTTGAAGGTTTTACCCACTGGACAGAGCAATATGTCTGTGATTAGCTACTTTTCAGGAAATCCTGCATTTTGAGGCTGTGCTCTTCTTTCCATTAGCAAAGCAATTTCAAGCTAACCAATTCTTTTTAAGACTTGGACATTGGTGAGCAAAGTCATCATTAAATATAACATGGTCTGGATTAATATATAAAGTGTTATAGGACACCTTCAAAAAAAGTGTGGGTCAAATAGACCCACAGTTTCTGCTTGCTTAAATGTTTGCTGGGAACAGGAAGAGTTTATGCTGGTTACCTTGGCAATCCTACAAAACTCAAGATGTAGGATTTCCTAAAAAGTAGCCAATCAAAGAAGAGTTCTTCTGTCTGGTTGGTATTACCTTTAAAGTGCCAAAAGTGGACAGTAGCGAGCAGAAACCGCATACACAAGGAGGAGGAAGGTGAAAATCAGATCACATCTATGCAGAGAAGGAACGAGCACCTTTGTGTGATATATTGGGACCCTATGGTACTTTATTTGCAAATGTAAAATGTTAAACATGTGTAACAGGCGGCACCAGTAGGTGTCGCACTCTCCTTAGCCTGAGCTTCTATAAAAGGGGAAGCAGGAAGGGTAGTAGCCAGGAGTTTACTTCCTGTGTTTGGGACCATGGGTGTGGTGGATCCATGCTGTTGGCTGGCTGGGGTATGTTGGGAGGAAAATAGTGTTTGAGTTGATCTTCTGCAATAAGTTGGTGGTGATTTGGTGTTTTTTATACAGGTCTGCATTATTGGTGTTCCAGCAGTAATTTTACCTGGGCGTGTGGTTGTTCAACGCCACAGGAAGGCTTTTAGCTTTTACATTTACTGTTTTAAGTGATGCAGGTAAGCAGTGTTTTAATATTGTTGTACTTTTTTGAATAAATTGTTTTAAGGAGCATTTAGTAATTTTGTATTTTTGTTTTGACAGGGTTGTCCTGCTGTCCTTTAAAGTTTGATTTTTCCTTTTGGTTATTTTTGTTAGTCCGCTCAGGTTGAATTGTTCCTTTTGAGTACCTGTGAGGGCGGACTAACAACTTTCCATTTATTTTGTTAGCTTCTTGTCACTTCCTGTATGTTAATATTCCTATTAAAGTTTAGATAGTTGCATTTTATTTATTTACAATAAAGATTGGAAAAATTAACTCTGCTTCAGTTTTCTTTCCCTTTTGGACACAGCAACCATAAGTCTGTGTCATGAAGGGAAAGAAAACTGAAGCAGAGTTAGTGTTTCCAATCTTTATTGTATATAAGGAGTTCGAGCATCTGTACTACAGTAAGTAAAGCTTCTCATAAAAATGTTTATTGCATTTGTGCACTATTGACAGAATCTTGGTACCATATTTTTGCCAAGCTACAGACACTTTTTTAGAAACAACCTGCATTAAAATAACAGGATGGTCACAGGAAGCTAAAAAAGACCCGCAAGGTTGCTTTGAGGATACAAACTTGGCTGCACTGTGTCAGATATAAGGGGTTATTGTGGAGGATTTTCTCAAATTTTGTAAAAAACCTGCCTTTTATACTTAAAAAAAAATAATTACTGTGTTTGAGAGCATACACGAGCCCATTTCTCCTTGTGCTCGCTCTGTTTAAAAGTTGCTGTTCTTATAGCTCATACAGGCTTACTGTGTCTGGACGTGCCCCTAAATCCCTCAATGACTATGTAGAGCAGGGACATTATAGTAAACTCAGTCAACTTACAGTTCGGACAGATTATCATTTTCCCGTTGGTCCAGTCCACGGCAGAGACGGGAAGTAATGAAGTACAAATACTTCGTTACTGTACTCAAGTAGATTTTTCTGATATTTTTTACTTTACTTTACTACTTATTTTTATGGCGACTTTTTACTTCTACTCCTTACATTTTTACACAAATATCTGTACTTTCTACTCCTTACATTTTAAAAAATTGTCTCGTTACTTTAGTTTTGAATCATTTCAATGGAGTTACCGTTATTATTTTTCACGTCATCAATACCAAATTCAATCTAATTGGATGGGAATCTACGTCGCATTTGACGCACCACTACAAGATGAATCGACAGATTCGGCGGTATTCATTGGCGGCAAATCATTGCAGCTTGGTGGCGGTGGCGTTAGCATAGTAGCATGGACGACGAGATGATTGAAAATGAACACAACGGAGATCCCAGATCTGCAGCTCCGCTGGACTTGTAACCAATGATGTGTCTGTATTTCTGAGTGTTGAAGCGAAAATACTTTGGACACAGTGTCTCTGTGTGTGCTTATAGATTATTCTACACATTTGTAAATCTTACTACAGATTTGTAAATCTCAGTACATATTTGCACATCTGAAGACAGATTTGTGGATTTTTTACACATTTGCAAACCAGATTACACACACACAAGTAGTTTTGCACATTTGCAGATTGTTGTACAGACACACAAATCTCCTCACACATTTACAGTTTCATTTACACATTTTCAAATCCCCCTGCACACGCACAAATCGAGATACAGATATACAACTCTCCACACACACTTGGAAATAATAAAGCAACAATTTTGGCCCCATAGGGACATCCATTTAAAATGTAGGCAACGGCAGGAAAAAAGTGGTTTCTACTTTTACTTTTATACTTTAAGTAAATTTACAAGCCTTTACTTTGTTAATTTTACTTGAGTAAAGAAGGTTAATCAGTACTTCCACTTTTACCAGAGTATTTTTTAACACAAGTATCTGTACTTTTACTCAAGTACGGAAAGTGAGTACTTTTGCCATCTCTGGTCCACGGTGCCTGCGCCATCTTTGTTCTTAGTCACCGCTGTCGGGTAGCGGGAGCCTACCTGCGGCAGCTCTGACAGTAAATCCCATAATGCTTTCCGAGGAGAGCTCTCCTGTCAAAGCATTCCGGGATATACTGTATCTGACTCTTCTGAGGCCTTTCTTTTCTTCTTGTACACTTCCTAGACACATTTTCCCTTATGATCCTCTGCGATTTTCAAAGTGTTACCCACTCATTACTCCATCCACACAGTGTTTTGCCCACGACCAAAATCTAAAAAAAAAAACAGAAAAGATTCCCAAAGGAGTAAATCATGATAATCTAATGCAATTAAAATAACTCCAATTGAGGAAAAAGTTAAAACGCTTAAATGTGGTTTATTTAACATCTCTTTCTTCAAAAAGTCTGCTAGTTAATGACAAAATTTGTGATAATCACATTGATTTATGTTGTTTTACAAAAACTTGGCTGCAGCAAGAGGCTTATGTGAGCATAAATGAGGCAATGCCTTCTAGTTATTTAAATTTTCATATTCCCAGAAATTCTGGGCGAGGAGGAGGAGCAGCAACAATCTTTCAGTCTGACTTACTGATTACTCCAAAGGTAGTTAATAATTACAACTCTTTTGAACTTTTAACCATAAGTTTCCCTCATCCAAATTGTAAAGCAAGAATACTTCAACCCTGTCCTTTCTAACCACTTTTTAATAACCTTCAGGATTACTTTAACAGAGTTCTTATCCACCAAAAGATTTCACTTTAGCAGATCATTATCACATAGTGCAGTTATAAATTTTAAAGACTCTGTTTCACTTTCTCTCTCTTCCGTGTCGCTGAGCAGCGCTGCAGAGGGCAAAGGTTTAGTTTATTCGTCTTCACTGGTTGATGAATTTGTTGATGGGATTGCTAGTTCTCTGTGTACTGCCTTAGTCAATGCAGCCTTTTTTGAAAAAAATAAAACTATAAAAATAGAAAGCTGGCTCCCTGGTTTAATGCAGAGCTACGCACTTTGAAGCAAAATGCTAGGAAACTGGAGAGAAAATCGCACTCCACAGGCCTGTGGGAATCCTTCTTAGTCTGGAAAAATTGTTTACTGCTGTATAAGACGACCCTTTGTAAAGCAAGAGCAGCATATTTCTCCTCATTAATAAAGGAGAATAAAAATAATCTTAGATTTATTTTTAATACAGTTGCCAAACTCACCCAGAGCCATAGCTCTGTTGAACCATCCATCCCACCTGCTCTTAGCAGTACTGATTTTATGGGATTCTTTCTAAATAGGATTGATCTTAATAAAAATAAGATCATTAGCACTCCACTAACTACGATTGGTTTATCTCTGGAAGGTGGGGCAGCATCTGAGGTAGCCATAGACTCTTAACTGGGTTTAAACTGCTTTGATCCAGTCAAACTGTCAGAGTTAGCATAACTATTGTCTTCATCTAAGACTTCAGGTTGGATGTTAGATCCAGTTCCAACCAGGTTATTTAAGGATGTATTCCCTTTAATCTCGTCCCCATTTTAGATGTGATTAATCTATTCCTGTTACAGGGATATGAACAAAGGTTTTTAAGGTTGCTAAAATTAAACCTTTACTTAAGAAACTGTATATTGACCCAGATGACTTGGTCAATTATAGACCTATATCCAATCTGCCTTTCTTATCTAAAATTCTTGAGAAAGTAGTTGCCAAACAATTGTGTGATCGCTTACACAATAATGAACTTATGAACAGTTTCAGTCTAGCTATAGAGCTCATCATAGCACTAAAACAGCTCTGGTGAAAGTGGCTAATGATATTATCATGGCCTCTGATAATGGACTTCTGCACTTGTCCAGTTGGATCTCAGTGCTGCATTTGATACAGTTGATCATAACAGTCCTTTAGAGAGACTTGAACATTTTTTTAATAATTAAAGGAACAGCACAAGACTAATTTAAATCTTATCAATCTGAACAATTTCAGTTTGTTCATGCTAATGACAAATCTTCCTCATGCCCAAGGGTTTCCTTTGGATTACCACAGGGATCAGTGCTAGGAATGCTAGGAATTCTCTGTACAAATATATGCTCCCAATCAATATAATTATCAGACAGCATGGGTTTACTTTCCACTATTCTGCTGATGATACTCATCTATATCTGTCTATACATCCAGATGAAGCTAAGCCATTACATTGATTACAGGTATGTCTTCAAGACATAAACACCTGGATGACTCTTAACTCTCTGCTTCTTAATGCAGACAAAACAGAAGTTATAGTCTTTGGACCAGAGTCTTTGAAAAATAAGATGATTAGTCAATCATTTCGATGGGATTAAACTGATTTCAAATAATACAAAATATTGCAAAAATTAGAAATATCCTGTCCAGAGGTGATGCTGAGAAACTAGTCAATGCATTTGTTACTTCAACGCTGGACTATTGTAATTCTTTACTATCAGGAAGTCCGAAAAAAACAACAACCTGTATTTAAAAGCCTTCAGCTGATCCAAAATGCTGCAGCCAGAGTTCTGATGAAAATTATAAGAGAGATCATACCTCTCCTATTCTGACTTCTCTTCATTGGCTTCCTGTTAAATCAAGAATAAAATTTAAAATCCTCCTTCCCACATACAAAGCCTTAAAGGAATAGTACACCCAAAACATGATTAGCCTTCATTTTCTACTCACCCCCATGCTGAACAACACTCTGGAGTACTTTTTTGATATCTCAAATGCATCTGGAGATCTGGGAGGCTTCTTGCTGTCTGCTGACATTCAAATAATGGAGGTCTATGGTGCCCGAGACAGAAAGGTCCATAAAGGTCCACAAAAAACATGTCAATATTCCTCCATACTGCTCGTCCAATGTATTCCAAGTGTCCTGAGTGGGTAGCATACAGAATTTACTCGAAACGAAGTCCTTTAGAATGTTTTTAGAGCATAAACAGTAGTGTATAGGATTTCCTGAAAGCGCGCACCTGCGAGTTCACGACGCTACGGAAACCGCGGCAGACCAAACCAGATGAAAGTGCGCATTCAGCTCGGCAAAGAACTCATGCTCTTCCTCAACACTGAAGTCCTCAGACATTTTTCTTTCGTAGTTTCTTTCTTTGCACAGGTAAACAGCACATTTCTTCTTCTACGCTTGCATTATCGGCAGAGCAGACGCTGAATGTGCACTTTCATCTGGTTTGGTCTGCCGGCTTCCGTAGCGTCGTGAATGCGCAGGCGCGCGCTTTTAGGAAATCCTATACACTACTGTTTATGCTCTAAAAACATTCTAAATGACTTTGTTTCGAGTAAATTCTGGATGCTACCCACTCAGGACATTGGACGAGCAGTATGGAGGAATATTGACACATTTTCTGTGGACTTTTATGGACCTTTCTGCCTCGGGCACCATAGACCTCCATTATTTGAATGTCAGCAGACAGCAAGAAGCCTCCCATATCCCAGATGGGAGACATATCTTTTAGTTTTAAGGCTCCTCTCCTGTGGAACCAACTACCAGTTTTAGTCCTTGAGGCAGAAACCCTGTGTACTTTTAAGGGTAAGCTGTCATGATTTAGCAGGTTACTAGCCCAAAAATGCAGAAACTCCACAGACTCTGAGGCAGGATTAAAGTCCAATGTTTATTTGGATCAGCACAGGGTTCTGCCCTGGAAGGCAGAGGAGACAGAGTACAGGTTAAACTCAGGGACTGATAAACAAACTGAAACTCACTGTTCGCTGGTTCAGACAGACTGGGTTTAACAGGCACAGAAAAGCAGATTCAGGAAGGCAAGGCAATGGCATGGAGAGCATAGCAAGGCAAGGCAGCACATGGTAGTACAAGGCATGGAAACACCTGGCAACGATCCGGCTCAGAGTGAAGCTATCAACCAGCTTATATAGGGAGAGGTTAATCAGCAGAGCTGATAGGAATCAGCTGAGCGCAGAGAACCAGCTCCCAGGAGAGGATCCATGGCGCCCTCTGGTGGGCAAACCTCTGGATCCCAACAGAAATAGAAGCCCAAAAGGAAGGGATCCACACAGCCCTCTGGAGGGCAAACCCTTGGATCCCAACAGTACCCCCCCCCTCAAGGGCGGATACCAGACGCCCAAAAACAAGAAAACAGAAAACAAAAACAACCCACCTAGGGCGAGCAGAGGGGGAAACAGGCATAGAGGGCCAGACAAAGAAACAAAACAGGGTCCAGAACTCAAAACAACCCACCCAGCGTGGGCGAGGACAGGGAAAGTCTCAGGTGACCGGCCGAGGGGCCGGCAGCAGGGCTAAGTCTCAGGTGGCCTGCCGTGGGGCCGGCAGCAGGATTGAGTCTCGGGTGGCCGGCCGTGGGGCCGGGGACAAGGCAGAGTCTCAGACAACCGGCCATGGGGCAGGGAGCAGAGCAAAGTTTCAGGTGGCCGGCTGAGGGACCGGCAGCAGGGCAGAGTCTCAGGTGGCCTGCCGAGGGACCGGCATCTCAGAAGCTGCAGGGGCCTTGGAGGTGGACACCGTCTCTGCTTCAGCAGGAAGCACCGAGGAAGACGCCCTCTCTGCTTCTGCAGGAAGCACCGAGGAAGACGCCGTCTCTGCTGCTGCAGGAAGCTCCGAGGAGGACGCCGTCTCTGCTGCTGCAGGAAGCTCCGAGGAGGACGCCGTCTCTGCTTCTGCAGCAGAGCAACAGGCTCAGCAGCAACCGCCGACTGTGGCTCAGAAGGGGGCTCAGAGGAAACCGCCGACTGCGGTTCAGGAGGAGGCTCTGAGGAAACCGCCGACTGCGGCTCCATCCCAGGAGCAGAGGAGACCACCGACTGTGGCTCCACAGGCACACAGGAGGCTGCCGATTGCAGCCCCAGCTCAGGAACAGAAGAGGCCGCCCATTGAGGCTTCGCATCAGGAGCACCGGAAGCCGCAGATCGCGGTTCCGAATCAGGGACTGAAGAGGCCGCCCATTGCGGCTTTGCATCAGGAGGAGAGGAAACCACCGATTGTGGCTCCACAGGGACACAGGAGGCTGTCGATTGCAGCTCCGGATCTGGGGCAGAGGAGTTTACCGGCTGTGGCTCCACTGGAACACAGGAGGCCGTCCCTTGCGGTTCCACATCAGGAACAGGGGTCCTTGGACGGCTCCAGATCTCCTGCATTTGACGATTCCATTCCTCATCTCGTCGACGCCATCTCTGCTCCATTTTACGATCCAACTCCTCATTACGTCGACGCCACTCCAGCTCCAACTCCTCATTACGTCGATGCCGCTCCTCTTCTTGTCGACGCCGCTCCAGCTCCAACTCATAATCCAAAAAACGCCGGCACAACCTCTCCCTCACGACCTGCTCAGAGGTCTCTGGACGGCACGGGGCCAACTCAGGGGTCTCTGGACGGCACGGGGCTAACTCAGGGGCAAAAGCGGCCACTAACTCATCATAGTGACGAACCAGCGCCTCCCACCCGGGAGGGAGCGGACGGCACTGAGCGGGCCTCACCAGGTGAGCGTGGAAGGAGTCTGCTGGGCTAGTCTGTTGGCCGGATCGTTCTGTCATGATTTAGCAGGTTACTAGCCCAAAAATGCAGAAACTCCACAGACTCTGAGGCAGGATTAAAGTCCAATGTTTATTTGGATCAGCACAGGGTTCTGCCCTGGAAGGCAGAGGAGACAGAGTACAGGTTAAACTCAGGGACTGATAAACAAACTGAAACTCACTGTTCGCTGGTTCAGACAGACTGGGTTTAACAGGCACAGAAAAGCAGATTCAGGAAGGCAAGGCAATGGCATGGAGAGCATAGCAAGGCAGCACATGGTAGTACAAGGCATGGAAACACCTGGCAACGATCCGGCTCAGAGTGAAGCTATCAACCAGCTTATATAGGGAGAGGTTAATCAGCAGAGCTGATAGGAATCAGCTGAGCGCAGAGAACCAGCTCCCAGGAGAGGATCCATGGCGCCCTCTGGTGGGCAAACCTCTGGATCCCAACAGAAATAGAAGCCCAAAGGAAGGGATCCACACAGCCCTCTGGAGGGCAAACCCTTGGATCCCAACATAAGCTTAGAATTTTACTTTTTGATAAAGTTTATAGTTAGAGTGGCTCAGGTTACCCTGAGCTATTTAGTTATGCTGCTATAGGTTTAGACTTCTGGAGGACATAGGGACCCCTTTTTAATCATTCTACCTCTATTCTCCCACTCAGCCTAATCTGTTATGCTCTCTCCACTTTTTCTTATAGTAGCTTCACCTCGTCTGTTGCTGTTTGGCTGTGACACCATCCTGGAGAGAAATATCAGCTGTGCTGCTGCCACCAACCCCTTTATTTATAGATGTTGAAGATCTGCCTGTTTTTTAGTGTAGTCTTGTTTCTATTACCCCATTTACACTACCCTTGAAAAACCGATCCATGCCGAGACCGGTCCGAGCTCAGATCAGTTAACCAGGCCGAGCTCGGTTCTGACGACCGTTTACACATCACGCTATCTCGTTTCCTTGACTCCTCGCCTCCTGCTGATGATCTGTGTTATTACTGCCAGTATTGAAGGAGGAAGTCAAGCAGTTGGTGGCGGTAATGCACCAGAAGTTGTTTGCCAACCGCCATAAAACACAAGAAGAAGAAGACGAAGAAGGAGGGAATCAAGCAAATCAAAATGGCGGCGCCCGTCACATTCAGAAAATTATACTTTATTATTATTGCTGTACTTCGGTGTTTGCGGAGGGTTAGGCGAAGACGGCAACCTTTCGTGGATTTAGTTGAGAAAGTCGGCTTTTGTTTATAGTTGTTCTTCTTCTCTTTTGTGTTGGTTGTCAAGCAACTTCCGGAGGGGCATTACCACCAACTACTGGAACTACTGAAATATCTCCAGACGGAGATGACATGTTCTGCTCATGCGCTCTTGTTATCAGAGAACCGAGCCAGGGAAAAACCGGGGCGAGCCCACCTCTGGAACTGGTCTGCAGTTAACTCGGTTCGGTTGTTTCTAGCTCGGTTCAGTTCAGTTTGCTTTCCATTTACACACGATAAGTTATCTCAGTTACTGAGCTTGGACCGGTCTCGGCACGGTTTTTCAAGGGTAGTGTAAATAGGGTATATGACTGTGACTGGCTGGATGTGTTCTCTTCATCCTCTTACATGGGAGCTGACTCAGAGCTTGTCTGCCTGGCAGTGTCTTTCCTGCACGGGGCCGCCTTTTACAGTTGCCTTTTGTATCTCTGCTTCTGTCTCCTTGAACCCCAGTCAGGCTCAACAGATGGCCACTCGCACTGAGCCCGGTTCTGCTGGATGTTTCTTCCTGTTAAAAGGGAGTTTATCCTCTCCAATGACACTACAAGCAAGCTTAGTGTAAGGGATTGACTTTGAGTCAATGAGTCAATACAATCAACTTGTTCTCCTTAGATAGAAAACTTTGAATCAATGCCTGTATGATCTGGTTGAACAGTAAAGTGCCTTGAGATAACATGTGTTATGAATTGGAGCTGTATAAATAAACCAAATTTAATTTAATTTAATTTGGTTTATTTCTGTTTTCAGGTATTGTGTTCCGCGCCTAGGTTGCGGAGTCATAGTGGCCAAAAAGTAGTTCTAATTGATATCAAGGTCCAACAAAGCTGCAGAAATTTTTTAAATTGTTAAAAATGTAATTGATCAACACTACCAAAACATGTTTTCTCCAGTACAGTAAGTTACTGGCTGTTTCTCATTGCAGGAGGCTCAGTGACAGTAGTGACAGTGTCGCATCCCAGCTGCACACCGTGAATGTTTCACAGAATTTCATATCCAAAACCTGAATTATCCCTTTAAGTTATGATGTGTTCAGCTGAGATAAGTGGTAAGAAAATGCTTATGTATGGCTGCTCGGCATTTTGTTTATCTGCTTTTGTTTGCTTAATCCATTACTCTGTGATCAACCTTGTGGTTTCTTGCAGACTTGATTTAACTTGATTATTTTCACATGACCTGAGATAGCTGCACCTGTAGACCCTTTTTTGGTGTTTGTAGAATGGATAGGGTCAGGATCCATTCCTCATTCTAGGTCGAGGTTAACTTTATTTCATGTCTATGATTTTTGAATTAAGTTTTTGTTCCAAAGGGGTCCAGGTTTTTTGGTATTTTTTGTTACTGCAATCGAAGTGATGGAGTTCAACAAAACAGAACAAATGTTTTCTAAGACGGCTTAGAAAGAAGACGAAGGGACTGCTATAAATAAAAGCATGATAAAAGCTGAAACAGTAAAGATGTAACACAATAAGGGTGTTTTAATGGACACCATGGGCACAGAGGAACAACCACAAATGAGAGACTGAGAAAGAAAAAAGGAGAGTGATAGAAGTGGCCAGTCTGAAGGCCAGATGCTGAAACAAAATTAGAGTCTATGGGGAAACTAAATGTCATTGTGTGAGTGTGCGCATGCATGTGAGTGTGTGTATGTTTTGAAGGAATTTGTTCCTCTATCAGTGGACTTGTGAGCCCTAAACTCCTCTTACCCCTGCAGACAGACACCCGCTCCCACCTCATTAGCAGCAGGACATGACATTTCAGGACCATTCTGGCCGGCCGATGGCAGAAGAGGAGGAGGGAGCAGACAGAATCTTTAATAATTCCATGTTTTGATCAGGTTCAGACTCTCCTGCTGTTAGAAGGGTTGGAAGAGAAAGCCCCTCTTAAACAAATACAAATAAAAATGAAAAAATGTCCTCATCTGCTCAACATTGCATAGCTCAACAAAAAACAAAACATACTTTTAAAAGACAGAAACAATCATAGTTTATCTATCAGCTTTCAATTTCTTTTCATGTTTTTGCTGGTTTTGTAACATTACATGTTTTTAACAACAGTTTTGTTTATTTATAAATAACCTAAAAACAAATGAACTGAACAAGTGAACTGAAATTTAAGTCTGAACTGATATCCAATTTATTTCAGCAGCTATGTGAACATCTGCATTGAGTCAGGTCGGACATAAGGCAGACGTGTCAGTCAGATAGAAGTAGTGCTTTACTTTGTGACAGCATACGTGTTGTCTCACTACAGTGCACGGTGGAAAACTTCTCACAAGGAATGATTGTTTATATTTAATGTGACGCTGATACATGTTTATATATGACCTTGTGCGATGTGTAATGCTGTTCTACTCGTGCACAAGTTTCTGTCCATGCCCTCGCTCGTGGACGGCATTGATCTCAAAGGTGCCTCAGTGCTCAGCCTGATTTTCTCCTCATGTGAAGCAAAATGTGTTTTGACTTGTTGGGCAGAGACATACCTCTGAGGAATGCGAGTGCTTTTTCAGGAAGAAATGCTGGGTAACCTACTTAACCCACATACTGCAAATATTGCAGAGATATCCGTCACAATTCGACAACAAGCCATCGTCTTCACCTATAAGATAAAGTCAGTCAAAGTCTTCCTTAAAACCAGTCAGGTGGAGGCTCACCTCTCAGTCTTTCGCCCTGAAGCTGCAGTTCCTTGTGCATGTGGGATATGTTTGCATGATAGTTGATGAACTCATGCGCAATAATAGTTAAATATACTTGCGCATATGTTTATTTTGCACTCGGAAGTTTTGACATAAATGTCAAAAAACATCCGGAATCACTAAAGTGACTTGGCAGATGGTCTTTGCATTAGGGATCAAATCTGACATTACCTGCTTCTGACACTGAGGTGCTTTTTAGTGCATGGGGCGCTGCATGATATGGAGAAAAAACAGGTGCAAATGCAGTGAAAGACATAAAAATGAAGTGATGCTTGATGCAAAAAACAAAATGACAAAACACACACATAACACCAAAACATGCTAGAATAATATATATATATATATATATATATATATATATATATATATATATATATATATATATATATATATATATATATATATATATATATATATAGCACAAATTCACACAACAGTTCACCGTATAGCACTTTACTAAAACAATATCAGACCGAAGCAAAACGAAAAAGCTGCTATGCCCAAAAACAGCAGGTGAAGAGAGTTGCATCTGAGGTGCATAAAATCAATGTTATGTACACATCTGCTCTTAGTGGTACAGTTTTCCACCATTTACAAGTAGTTTGTTTACTAACAATTATACACTTGCATTTTGAACATTTAAAATATTTCTAAATCTGTGCATCACCCATTCATTAGTTTTTCAAATTAAAACCATAGTGATTATTCTGATGCATAAAAATGTATTTAATTCTTAGCAGTTTTGCAGAAGCATGCTGCAATAATTCAAGATCTTCAAAAGGTCAATAGATCTCCATCAAATTTACATGGAAGGTTTTGACAGTCAGTTGCAGTTTACTTTATCAGGTTAGAAATATGAATGTATTTTCAAAATGAAAACTGATTTTTTTTATAGTTTTTGCAACCTTTTGTTGAAAAGTATGCAGATCTTTTAACACAAATACACGTAAGCATCTGCAGAGCTGCTGGTGCTGGCTGGAACCCAGCTGCTGGTTAATTACTGTGTTAATGTCAGTAAGCTGATTGGTCGATCAGGTCATTTGAAGTTTATCAGAAAATCCTGCAAGGCTCTATGAGTCACTCTTTCAACTCAGATTTTGTTCTTCTCGGTTTATGAATACATCCATACATCTGAGATTTGAAAAAATGCCAGAACTATTCATAATACCATGACCTTTTCACATCTGTTCATAATGAATTTAGTTTTATTGTCATTTTGTATACACAGATTCAGCTTTCAGACAGTAAATGAGCAGCAACTTAGCAGTGAAATAAACATTTCACTTGTGCAGGCTTCAGTAGTTTGTTGTAGAACATTAAAGAATAATTAGCATAATGAAGACCAAATCAAAGCCTCCCTTCAACCTTTTGCCACATTTCAGGCCTCAAACATTTATATATAAAATTTAATTTTTCAATCATGAAGTGGAATGAAATTGATTGGATTTTAACTGTTTCAGCAAATAAAAAGCAGAAAATTTGGGTGTAAAACACTATTCAGCTCCGGTGAGTTAATGGTTTGTAACGACACCTTTTGCTGAGATTACAGCTCCAAGTTGTATGAGATATTTCTCTATCAGTTTTGCACATCAAGAGACTCCATTTTTTCCTCATTGTTGCTTTCAAAAAAGCTCTAGCTAAGTTAGGTTGGATCAAGAGCATTTGTGATCAGTTTTCAGTTCTTTCCACAGACTCTCAAATAGATTCAGATCTGAACTTTGCCTTGGCCCTTCTAATGCCTGAATATGTTTATTTGTGAACCATTCCATTGTGGATGTTGCTTTAAGCTTTGGATCAATGTCTTGTAAAAAAAAAAAAAAAAAAAAAACAATCTCTTTCCACAAGTTTTCTTCCAGAATCGTCTTGTATTTGGCTCCATCCATCTTCCCATCAATAGTAACTGTCTTCCCTGTCCCTACTGAAGAAAAGAAGGCCCGAATCATGATGCTGCCACCACCATGTTTGACAGTGGGGATGGTGTGTTCAGGGTTATGAGCTGTGTTGCTTTTACACCAAACTTTATGTTTTGCCAAAAAGTTTGATTTTGCTGTGTCCCCCAGGTGGCTTGTGGGAAACTTCAAAATAGACTTTATAAGGACACTTTAATGATATTGCTTCCTTCTAATAGCGTAAATAACGGTAAGCAGAGACAGCATTTGTTTATGGGCTCACAACCTCTTAGGGGCCCTATCACTGATACCGATAGGCCCCCTATGCAATTGTAGACTAGAATGTCTCTTTGTAGATGTAATGCTGCAAAAAATTCCTCTTAAAACCACCTGATACTGAAGTGACCAATCGTACCGGACTGTATTCATACTGAAACACATGCCAGATTTCAACATGATGGTGAACCATTTAAACACGACACGAATAGCAAAGCAGACAGTAATACTTTTAATTACTATGTTAAAAACTGTGTATAGTTCATTAAACGGTTGGCAAAAAATACACTCATGTAATATGCTTCAAACTGCAAAAAATCTTAAAAGAACAATGTGTTTGAGTATTTTATTTTTTACAGTACGACTTAGAATTTTGGGTAACCCATTTATGGAACTTTCACCATATCCTGAACCGTTATCAGATGTTGTAGTTCATATGGGGCCCACCCAGATAATGTTGCTTACTCGCCTAGTATTGTGTTGTAACGCCATTGCTTCCTTCCATAAGGGCCAGAATTGTCCATTCTCTGCAGATCATCCAGAGGGAACATGAGCCTCTTCGCTGCATCTCTGACCAGTCTTCTCCTTGTTTGAGATAAAACTTTAAATGAACTTCCAGGTCTTTGTAGATTCACAGTGGTCTGATTCCCCTTCCATTTCAATATTACTACTTGCGCAGAGCTCCTTGGGATGTTTAAAGGGGGGGTGCATAGTGAGCAAGGTATCTGCTTTGGCTAGCACTAAGCCAAGTGTTGAAATGACTGCAGGTGCCGAGGGGGTTTTCGTGAGTCTCTTTCCCATTGAAAATACCAGGTTATTTTCAAACATGGGTGGACCTGCCAACAGTCGGTATTTGGATCCCTTCACATTGGCAAAAATAGCTGAACTAACCCGGCAAGCTGCGTCGCCTCCATCCCCCCGCCGCTGTGTGCCTTGCAGAGTTATTGTTGATGCTGTCAACAGTGCCACAGGTATCAGGAAAGTAAACATTGGAAAGAAATATATAAGGCAGCCAGGGTGTAGTAAGTGGGCTTTGATCTGCACGAATCTCACTTACCAGTGCTGCTGTCATGTTCTTGATGATAGGCCTAATTACTAATTTCATTCATCTGCTTATCTCAACCCAGTTCTCATTACTGTTCATCTGATCGATGAACGCCCCTCTCAAACCACCTATCTTCTTAAGAGGAGGGGCGTGAAGGAAGCCATCTATGTTAAGAGACAAAAAACAACTTTAAACAGAGGTGGTGGACTCAGATTCCAGCTTCCAAAAACTTTTCAAAACAATTCAGTTATAGAGATGATCCCTTCCAGGTATCACCACAACCCCCACCCCATCACAGAGGAACAAAGTACCTCCTCTCTCCAGCCAGATGTACAATCCCTTCTTTAACGACTGACCATTCACAATCATAGACAGGTTTCAGGTATTACAGAAGACAATCCCAACTTTAACGATAATCCCCCCTTCAACGACCAACCTTCAGAATCATAGACAGGTTTCAGATATTACAGGCTAACGATGGAACCAAACGACCCACTTGTCTGTTTCAATTTGTATGTTTCCAAGCAATACAAGGCCTTGTCTATATAAAGCCTCAAACTCACTGTGGATCCAGTCATTTGAATTGAGAAAGTTTCCTGGAGGGGCAGCGAAACGTCTTCAAACCTTGGAAACCAAGTCCAGTGGATTGTTTTTTAAACTTTTACGGAATGACTATGACCTGGATGACTGAGAATCTTCATCAGCATACCTAAGAACTCAAATACACTGAAAAATAACTATTAAAAAAATGAAAATAATACAATGAAAACTCAAAGAGAAAAACAGAACCAAAACCAGGACAGATATAAGCTGCACCGTGGGCGACAGCCTTTAACTCTGCTGTACCTATCGACTATGGACTGCTCTCCCTGACAAATTAAGGACTGTTGAACACTAAAAACATTAATTTTTTAAGTCTGGTATTTCAAGTTTTCTTATGTTTTGTGCTTAACACTTTGAGATTTTGAGATGTATATTATAAAAATATTATTTTTTCATAATAAAATAGACATTGGGGGTACAGGCAATGATATAAATACTGGTCTAGGGGCTCAATAAAGCACTCAGATGCATTTTGTAAGCCATACCTAAATTGACTGGTACAGACACAAATACTGTAAGACTTTTGAGTCTTTAATGATAACAATGTGGACTTCAATATTTATTTGGAGAGCAGTAACAACCAACCAGCTGAGATCAAGGTGAGCCTGGGGCATTAGGATTTTATCTCTACATAGAAGGGTCTAAGGTCTGAACCACAAACTCTACTTTCAGGCTCCCTTGTGACCGTATCCAATTCAATTTAGTTTATTTATATAGCGCTAATTCACAACACGTCATCCTAAGGCACTTTACAATTCAACCGGATCATACAGTCAAATTGATTCTTTCTAAGGAAAACCAGTTGATGTATTGACCAATTGACTCAAAGGCAATCCCTCACACTAAGCATGCTTGTAGCAACAGTGGGGAGGAAAAACTCCCTTTTAATACGAAGGAATTTCTAGCAGAAACCTCAAGCAGAACCAGACTTAGTGTGAACAAGGCTGACATACAGGAAGAAGCAGAGATACAAAAAGCAACTGTCAACCAGCTCCACAGAAGGCTCCGTCTAGGAAACACACAGCCAGGCAGACAAGCTCGGAGCCAGCTCCCATGTCAGAGGACATCCAATTACCATTATTGTGTCTGACCTTGTCTATTGTTTAAGCCATGAACGCTCTCTATTAGCGTTGCATTCCACTTTAGGATGAGTAGAGAGGGGGACCTTGTGGAACCACATCCTGAGCCACATTTAAATCTTCAAACAGAAGTTAGTGTAGTGCGCCCTTCAAATAAAAAGATATTAAAAGCACTCATTATTTTGATCACACAATTCTTGTCACGAAACATGGCCTGGAAGCAGTATGCTTGGGGATATATCTATTCAGCAGGAAATGGAAAACATTTCAAACTCTATCCTAGTGGCCAAAACATTCTCAACTAAAAAATCTCCACATAAAGTAAATATCGAGCCAACAGGGGATTAGATTACTGCCATCTGCAGTAATTTGGGCACAGTTTTGATCAGAATATCGACAGGAAAATTGGAAAAACATGTAGAAAATATGTCAATATAGGGGGTAACCTTATCAAATATGTTGATAAAATGTTGAACAATTTTTAAATCTGTACAGAATACCCGTCCAGCACCATGTTATGGTCTGTGGAGCTTATAGATGTAATGAGACAGAGACTGGATCCAAAAAAACCCAGACAGGTTAGTGACGTTTCTTAGAAGATTTATTCAGAGGGTTAATCAGAAAGCGGGACTGGATCTGTGTGGGGAAACAGGCTGCAGGAAGACAGGCGGGTAGATTGAGGGAGGATTACCGGTTTTATCCAGGACGGAGAGGCAGGCAGTCAGGCGGAGCTTTTCAGAGTCAGGGATCCAGAGAGGGGGAAGCAGGCAGGCAGATTCAAACGGTTCGGGCAGGCTCGGAGTCGGGGGGCAGATCGGGTCGGAAACAGATAGGCGGTCAGGTTCTTCCTTGATGCTGGATTATTCGTAGCTGGTTGGCTTGAGATAATCTGGCACAGAGGACAGATCTGATGGGGCTTTTAAAGTGCTGGAAGCAGGTGACTCCAGTCAGAGCTGATTGCAGATGAGTGGAGCAGAGCAGGTGCGAGGACTCAGTGATCAGGCCAGAATCAGTGCAGAAACCATTACAGAACCCCCCCCCTCAAGGGCGGATTCCAGACGCCCTTTTGGGCTGATCAGGATGGGCCCTGTGGAAATCCCGGATCAAGGTTTTGTCCAGGACGAAGCGGGAAGGGATCCAGGATCGCTCCTCGGGTCCATAACCCTCCCAATCCACCAGATACTGGATACCCCTGCCCCTCCTCCTGGATCTGAGAATGCGCCTAACTGAATAGGCAGGACCCCCATCGATCAGACGGGGGGGAGGTGGGGGTCCGGCAGCGGGCACAAACCTTGAGTCTCTGACCGGCCTGACACGGGAGACGTGGAATGTGGGGTGAATTCTCATCGTCTGAGGGAGGCGAAGCCGGACAGCCACTGGATTGACCACCTTGGAGATGGGGAAGGGCCCAATGAATCGGGGTGCCAGTTTCTTGCAATCCACTTTTAAAGGTAGGTCCTTGGTGGAGAGCCAGACCCGGTCTCCAGGTTGGTAACATGGGGCTGGAGACCGCCGGCGATTGGCATTTCGAGCCTGGACCTGGGATGACTTGATGATGGCTCTCTTTGCCCTCCTCCAAGCACGCAGACATCTAAGGGCAGACAGACGGGCTGACGGTACTCTCGACTCCTTCTCCTCGACAGAAAAAACTGGTGGTTGAAAACCGTACACCACATAGAAGGGTGAGAGGCCGGTGGAGCTGGAGGGAGTGGAGTTGATGGCGTGTTCCACCCAGGGTAGGTTCTGCACCCACCTAGTGGGGTCGGACTCACAGAGGAGTCGAAGTTTTGTCTCAACCTCTTGGTTCATCCTCTCTGTCTGACCATCAGTCTGAGGATGGAAACCGGACGACAGATTAACAGTTACCCCTAACAAGGAGCAGAACTCCTGCCAGTAACGGGCCACAAACTGAGGACCTCTGTCGGACACTATGTCAGCTGGCAGTCCGTGCAGACGGAAGACCTCCTTAGCCAGGATTGTGCCCATCTCCTTGGCAGTGGGGAGCTTAGGTAGAGGGACCAGATGGGCCATTTTAGAAAATCTGTCAACAATGGTTAAGATGACAGAGTGACCCTCAGAAACTGGTAAACCTGTGACAAAGTCCATGGAAATGCTAGACCATGGCCGAGAAGGAACGGGGAGAGAGCGGAGCAGACCGGACGGAGGTCGCCTGGAGACCTTGGCCTGGTTGCATTGAGGGCAGGCAGCAACAAACTCCTTAACGTCCCGAGTCAAAGTGGGCCACCAAAACTGGGACCTGATGATTCTGACTGACTTAGTGAAACCAGGATGACAATACAGACGAGAGCAATGACAGACGTTAAGGACTTTATTTATCAGAGAGTCTTTGACATAAAGCCTGTCCCTGGGGCAGGCCTCGGGAATCTGTACTCCCTCGAGAGATTTCTTAACCTCCCCCTCCAGGTCGAGCCTCGTGACTGCACACCTAACGGTGTCAGGGAGGATGTACTCCTGAGCCTCCTTGGAAAACTCCTCCCCGGTCTCGAACATCCTGGACAGGGCGTCTGGTTTCCTGTTCTTGGACCCCGGCCTGTAAGATAGGGAGAAGTCAAAACGACCAAAAAACAGGGCCCACCTGGCTTGCCTGGGGTTAAGTCTCTTTGCAGTCCTGAGATACTCCAGATTCTTGTGGTCAGTCCAGACCAGGAAGGGGAGCTTAGACCCCTCTAGCCAGTGTCTCCACTCCTCCAAGGCCAACTTAACTGCCAAGAGTTCCCGGTTTCCCACATCATAATTGCGCTCAGAGCTAGACAGTTTTCTGGAGAAAAATGCACAGGGGTGAATGCGGCCGTCACTGGCTCTCTGACTGAGGATAGCCCCGACTCCAGAGCTGGAAGCATCCACCTCCACAATGAACTGCTTATCAGGGTCAGGGGAGACCAAAACTGGAGCTGATGTGAACAGGGATTTGAGCTGCTTAAACGCCCTGTCAGCCTGGTTATTCCAGAGGATCTTAACTTTGTTAGAGGTTAGGGCATGGAGGGGAGCACATACCTGACTGAACCCACGGATGAAACGGCGGTAGAAATTAGCAAACCCCAAAAACCTCTGGAGTTGCTTTCTGTCTGAAGGAATAGGCCACTCAGTGACAGCCCGGACCTTGGCTGGGTCCATAGAAATCTGGCCTGGGGAAACCATGAAGCCAAGGAAGGTCATGGATGTGACATGAAATTCACACTTCTCTGCTTTAACGAACAGCTGGTTTTGGAGAAGGCGAAGTAAGACAGCACGGACATGTTCCCTATGGGCTGAGAGGTTTTCAGAATAGATTAGAACATCGTCAATGTAGACAAAAACAAACTGCCCAATCATGTCACGGAGAACCTCATTAACGAGGTTCTGAAAAACTGCTGGGGCATTTGTTAGGCCAAAAGGCATGACCAGATATTCATAGTGGCCAGAGGGAGTGTTAAAGGCAGTCTTCCACTCGTCACCCTCCCTAATGCGGACCAGATGGTAAGCGTTCCGCAGATCCAATTTAGTGAAGATCTTGGCCCTCTGGATCTGGTCGAAGGCCGAGTTCATAAGGGGAAGTGGATAACGGTTCTTAACAGACACCTCGTTGAGCCCCCTATAGTCAATGCAAGGTCTGAGGGACCCATCCTTTTTCCCCACAAAAAAACCCAGCACCAGCAGGGGATGAAGAAGGACGAATTATCCCTGCCCTGAGTGACTCATTAATGTATTTCTGCATTGCCTGGGACTCTGGTATGGACAGAGAGTAGAGTCGACCCCTAGGAGGGGTTGTTCCCGGAAGCAGTTCAATGCTGCAGTCAAATGGGCGGTGAGGCGGTAGAGCTGTGGCTCTGGACTTATTAAAAACCTCTTTTAGATCATGGTAGTCTGCGGGGACCTTAGAAAGGTCAGGGTAAACCTCCTCCACCTCATTCTCTGCAATTAAAAGAGGTTGGGCAGACAACAAACAGGACTGAGAACAGGAGGGAGCCCAACCCATGACTTCCACTCTTCTCCAGTCAATCAGGGGATTGTGTCTCCGGAGCCAGGTGACACCCAGGACAACAGGAACCTGAGGGGAGTCAATGATTATGAAGGTCAAAGTCTCTCTATGGTTACCTCCGACTAGCAGTTCCACCGGCTCCGTGACGAGGTGGGAGTGGTTCAACCGGTGGCCATCCAGGGCGAGGACGCTGTGAGGTGACGGGCCCGGGAGGAGTCCAATGTTCAGACTTCTGGCGAACCCCTCGTCCATGAATTCAGTGTCTGCCCCAGAATCAATAAGAACAGACAGGTTATGTGCTATGGCTGAAACAGTCAAGGTAGCAGGAAGCAAGAGGTCTGGGGAGACAGAGAGTGTAGTGCGGCTCAGGAGGGATCCCCCCCCCCCTACTGAGCCTTGGCTTTTACTGGACAGGTGCCAATGTAGTGACCCACGGCTCCACAGTACAGGCAGAGGTTTAATTTACGCCTGCGAAGGCGCTCCTCAGTAGACAGCTTGCTCCTGCCCAATTGCATGGGTTCAGGATCAGCTGCGCTTGGGAGGGGTGAAGCCTCTGCTGGAGTAGAGAACGACCTGGGGAGAAACTGGTTAGCAGCTCGGCGCTCCCTTCGACGTTCCATAAGTCGAAGGTCAATCCGGGTTGCCAGATCCTCCAAGTCCTTTAGTGACCGTGGGAAATCCCGGGTGGCGAGTTCATCCTTAATTTTTTCATTTAGTCCAGTAATAAAAACATCCATCAGGGCATGCTCATTCCAGCGGCTCTCAGCTGCTAAGAGATGAAAGTCAATGATATACTCAGAAACTGACTTATCACCCTGCCTGAGGGTTAGGAGCCCCCTAGTGGATTCACGGCATGGTAGCACGGGGCTGAAAACCCTGATCATCTCCTGGGAGAAATCGTCATATGAGTGGCAGATATCAGAGTCATTTTGCCATTCAGAAGTTCCCCACAATCTTGCCTTACCGGTCAGCAGGGAAATTACATATGCAACCCTGGAGCGTTCAGAGGGGTATGCGGATGGCTGTAACTCAAACTGGATCTCACACTGTGTGAGGAAGGCTCGGCATTGGTCCGGATCGCCCCTAAACAGTTCGGGCGGGGTCAGGCGTGGTTCTGACAGCTGCGGTGAGCGTGATGCGGTGACAGGTGCTGACGCCTGCGGAAGTGAGGCGGCTGGAGGAGCCTGGTCGCGGAGATGAGAGAGGATCTCACTGACGCCAGCCTCTAACTGAGAAATAGATCTCTCCACGCCAGCACGCCACTGATCGTCTGGAGATGGATCCATGTTGGCCAGATTATTCTGTAATGAGACAGAGACTGGATCCAAAAAAACCCAGACAGGTTAGTGACGTTTCTTAGAAGATTTATTCAGAGGGTTAATCAGAAAGCGGGCCTGGATCTGTGTGGGGAAACAGGCTGCAGGAAGACAGGCGGGTAGATTGAGGGAGGATTACCGGTTTTATCCAGGACGGAGAGGCAGGCAGTCAGGCGGAGCTTTTCAGAGTCAGGGATCCAGAGAGGGGGAAGCAGGCAGGCAGATTCAAACGGTTCGGGCAGGCTCGGAGTCGGGGGGCAGATCGGGTCGGAAACAGATAGGCGGTCAGGTTCTTCCTTGATGCTGGATTATTCGTAGCTGGTTGGCTTGAGATAATCTGGCACAGAGGACAGATCTGATGGGGCTTTTAAAGTGCTGGAAGCAGGTGACTCCAGTCAGAGCTGATTGCAGATGAGTGGAGCAGAGCAGGTGCGAGGACTCAGTGATCAGGCCAGAATCAGTGCAGAAACCATTACAATAGACAAACATATGGAAGATGGAAATCAGCAGCTTGGATGATTTACGCTGGGAAATACTACAATCAGGTTCCACGTTACTGGATTTACCTCCCCCTCCTCTCTGCTTTCCCTGCCTGGCCTTTCCATCTTATTGATCAGTGTCTCTGACAGCATAACGCATATGAGGAAACGCTTTGTGATATTTTGGCAGGTGAGACAGATGAAGAGAAAGAAAAGCAGACCACAGAAAAGGGCTAGGGGTGGGAAATGAGGTGATGAGAAAAGCAGGAAGGAGGGGCTGGTCTGTTTGAATTTTCCATTAAAAGAATCAGCTGCTGCAGCCCAGAAGAATAGAGATGGATGAACAGATAAAGTAAAAAGGTGAAGATGAGTTAACACATCTCTATCAAACTCTGACGCGCCAACAAGCTCTATTCAGAATCAATGAAAGCTCCTTGAATAGACTGAGATGATTCCTTTAAATCCAAACACCTGGGTAGCCAAGGCCATCATGAGTACAGGTGTTTAGTTTGGATGACAGGAAGCTGCTTTAAAATGTAACTTTTTTATTGTATTTTAAGCCCAAAGCATAAAAAGGTAAATGCTGCAAAATAGAAGATAGATATATGCAAATGCATATCATGAATGAGGGGAAGAGTGACCATAAAAAGTGGATTTCTTTTTTTATCTCATATCCAGAGTTATATGTAGCTGTGTATATGTATATATGTAGCATAGGTAAAACATGATCTCTTTTTACATATCTCTTGTTGGTCCCATTTTAATTCCCACCGCAAATATAAACACATGCATCAATATGGAGCATCTCTACTTTTAACATGAAAATAAATGTATATCCAGCACTGCCTGCAGTCTGTCTGTTCATAAAGTATGCGTTTTTTAAAATGAACCAAGCACTACGAGTCATACTGAACCTGCTTTACTGTGAACATAACCACAGTCATACCAGCTTTGGTCTGCAGAACCCAAAATTTCATATATGTGTCAGAAGAGGATGGAATGAGACTTGCAACCTCAATATTGTATAATCACAAACACAGAGATTTGGTCCATTTAACAGTTTTGCTTAGAAACAAAAAATGATTTGTCGATTTTTTTTTTCTACTTTCAACTAACTGAATAGCTTAAAAAACGCAATCAGGCTTAAAGTTTTAGACTAGTTGTCTTGAGGTAGCACTGTGTTGTGATGGCACCTAAATTTTGAGAACATAATGAATTACTCAGTAAAGACAGTGCTGATCTTGATAAGGACAGTAATTGCAGTCTTGTCCATTGAAGCGTCAGGGAGGAACCGATAAGTGACTGTTATGTGAACACAACATGTGGACCACCATGTGGATCCAGCATCTACACCGCAGCAACTGAAATGCCTCTCACAAGTGGCAGGTTGTGTCACAAATTGAACTCTGGCTCGGAGATGAAGACCAATGACAGAGAGAGAGAGAGAGAGAGAGAGAGAGACAAGAAGGTGACAGGAAACAAGACAGGTACAACAGCTTTGTCACATCAAACACACAATTTGAATGTTTGTCATAAACCTCTACGAATAATGCAGGAGCTCATTTCTCAACTAATCTGACATCTAAACATCTAAATACCAGTTCTAACCTTGCCCAGGCAAGATACCATGAAATGATAAGATTACTATCTTTTTCCAGTGAAGGGGAAGAGGGAGGACTTTGGTCAGTTCCATTATGAGCAGCTTGTTCAGCCACTGGCGTAACTTTCTGAAGGACTGGTGTGGAGTGGACATGTCCCCACCTAATTTGAAATAGGTGGGGACAGTCCCCACCAATATTTTGTACATTTGAGTTTGGCTCATTTACCTTAGTCGACAAAAGTGCCCTCAGGACGCGCCGTGCTGTGTTTGTTCTGAGAGTTTTCAGTCAGCGTTTCCGTCTCGCTATTCCGCTGCTCCTGAGTTTCGCCTACTGATATAACATCATTGGATCCTACGTCCATGGCTCCACGTCTATCGCTATTCACTGCATACACAGGAGCTACGTGATTGGAAGACAGACGACACACAGTAGCACTCATTAATATTAACCAGCAGCTACTTCGGGTTTTATTTAGAATAAAAACGTGGTAGACAGGTTGGTTTCAAAAGAAAGATGCCACCATAAAAAGTACATACGGAGCTTTTTCAACAACAAAAAAAGCAACGGAGTGTAAGTAGCCTTGAAAATTAGTATTATGATGTAATAAGTTTGCAGGAATTTAAATAGTGTGTTCTTTGCTAGTTTAAAAAAAGCAAAACATCTCAGTTTTTTTCGGTCACAGTTTTTTTCCTGTTTTTATTTGTTATTTATGTTGCTGATGTTTCTGAACCATTACAAAAGAGCCACTTAAAGGAACCAGTCTATCCAGGCTACGTTATAATATTTTTATTTTGTTACTGTTGCATTCTCAGCAATATGAGAGCACTGAATAAATGTATGGCATTCAAATTTGTGTTTGGGCTTATTTTTAGCTAAATACAAAAACCTAACGTAAGCCTTCAAATCCTGTAACTGCTGGTTCATCATCCCCAACCCTTATAGCAGGGGTAACCAATTAAAAATCAGCCGGGTGCGAATAAAGAAAATCATTAACCAGTAAAGGTCTGGGGACATTTTTAATGATCTGCTACTTTAAACAGAATTTAATACTCAAATAATATGAGGTGTTTATGCATCCATTTTATACATTTAATTTTTTTAATAAAATAAAAAGTAAAGAATTTTTTTCTATTTTTTCTTCAATTGAGCAACTGACTAAAACACTCTGCTAATAGAATAAGAGAATTTGTCGTGATCTGGCCTGTTTGCTCTCCCTTAATTAGTCATTCCTTTCACCTGTCGTTTTCCCTCCCTGCCTCAATTATAATTTATTCCTCTCACCTGTTTCCTGTTGGTTATATTCAGTTCAGCCTGAGCATTCACTGCCAGATCATTACTTGTCTTTCTGTTAGTCTTTCTGTTCAGTTTTAGTTCATGGTTCATGTCCTGGATCCTAGCAGCCAGTGGAAAGAGGGTTTTTGTGTTTGTCTCGTCTCCTGATCGTACACTGTTCCTCCCCCGCGGAGTCCTCTGGGTTTTTGGCTCAATGTGTGGGGAGGTTCAGTTTTTATCAAGTAAGCCTGGCTCCAGGGAGGAGACCAGTTTAAAGTCCTGCTTCAAGTTCCAGTTCCACGTCCTGTCTCGGCTACCCTCTTCCACTGAGCCTGCCTGTCTGCACATGATCCTGTCTGCTACTGTGCATGACCGCCTGGCCATGCTTCTGGTCCCAGTCAGACTCTGAACCCTCCTGGGAGCCTGTGGATGCATGGAAGTCTGGATCCTGCCACCTGTTTCTGTTCCTGCCTGATCTGGATCCTACCTGTTCTGTCTGTTCCTGTCTGTTCTGGATCCCTCACCAGGATCGGCTTCCAGCATGACCTCTGGGACCGCAGCACTTGGGGACATTCTTGGTCTGGACTGTTAAACCAGGTAAGTGACCAACTCAGATAATCTTCTGTCAGATGATCATGGTCACTTACCAGTGTTCCTCCCACTACAGAGTGTCTGAGATTGGGTGGTGCCCCGCGCCCCCACCTGCAGTGTCCGCGAGCCACAGCTCCGCTTTTGTTTTGTTTATTTAATAAACGTTTGAACTTTCCTACTGACTGTCTCTCCTTGAATACTGGGTCCATCTGTCCGCGGTTCATGACAGAATTTGCATTTAAAATAAGAAAAAAATACCTGTAGTCTCTTATTTAAAATGCAAAATGGCTTTTTAGGGTAAAGGTTTTCATTCTATTGGCAGATTGGGGGGGGAAGGAGGCATGGAGTGGCCAGCCAGAGTCTTGATACCGGAGGCTTCGCAAATAATTTCTTGGAGTCAAAAAGTTATCAGCTGGAGCAGAATCTGCAAGCTCATCAGAGCTTCCTTGGGAGCAATAAACACAGGAGTATCTTCACACAAAGAAATTCAAGAAGTACGTCAAGGCTTAGAGGGCTTGACATAAACACTACGGTTAAAACAAGGTCCTCAGAGAGCTAGCAGCAGGCTCCTCTTATAACCCTCGGCCTAAGACTAGTTGCCAGTAGCTGTGATTAATCAGCAGCAGGTCGGCCCAGCCCAAGAGAGGAACTGTTCATTCCAGCTGCTGCCTCCCCCCCGCAGTGCTACTCTCGGCCTGGCTAGATACAAGGGGGTACCGCAGAATTTGACCGTCATCCAGATGCAGCTCTGGATAAGCCAAAGTGGACTACTTTTTCTGTGCTTCTGAGGCTTTTCCAAAAATTGGTCTCCACAACTAAATTTAAAAGATGGGCATAGAGAACAATTTAGCAGCAGTCTGTTTTCCCCCGTTAAAATATCTAGTAAGCTGATTTAGTCAGTTTTGTGAATACCGTAATTATTTTACCCACTTAATAAGGTAAATATGCTCACTGTTATATTATACAATTCCAGCACAGGAATGTCAAGTTAGGTAATGCGCAAAGCTGCACTAATAAAGCACTAACCATTAAGTCATTCAGTTTATTTTCTAATATGTCAACACATATTCATTACATAATAAAAGGATGTGAACACTTCACAGTTATGGCCCCCAATAATTACATCATTAGAAGAAATACATTAATACATCTTAATCCTTCTCAGAAAAACTGAAGAAAAGACACACACGTTTAAAGTAGTAATGTGACAAATAAAAGTTTGAGACACATACTTTTCAAAGCTCAATATTTGTAAGTGTGTAATAAGGATTCCTAATTATCCTTTGATCTTAAGTTAAACAATTGTGACTCATTTGATTTCTCCAATAAACCAAAGGTTTGTTCAAGATTGTATCATCAAGGTCAGGGTGTGCTCAACTCCTTCACCAAAAAGTATTTTTGTGGCAGAAAAAAAAACAGGAAACAAAATGAACAGACGTTAAATATCCTGCTGGCTGTATGACAGAGAGATGTAGTTTTGATGAGATGTCTTGTTTCAGCTTTCAGGAACCTTGACCTTTAGGTGAGAGAGCAGGAGAGCATCAGTGCATCTGACTGAAGAAATGAAAGAATATAGGAAGTGTATGGATACATAGAGAGTAACTGAGGAAACATATTTTTTAATATTTTTCATACTTTTTTAGGACTATTTTATGCAAATCAAGTCGTCTGTTTGCACACACGGCCAATGGCTGCTGGGTTCACCACCTGTCTGCTGTCTCGAAAAAATACTTGATATCTCACTTCTTGTATTTATATTAAGCCCCTTTGAAAAAACAAGGTAATTACTGCTGCAGGAGATCATTACAAAGCCATGAAGGCATGATTTTTGCATCTGTAGTCTCCTGTGAAATCTTTTTTTAAGAAACTAACACTTCTGATTGTTTTTCTGGGTAAATCTTTGTACTAAACTATTACAAGGTTACTGTTTTTCTCAAATGCTTTTTCCTATCCATATTTAGATACAACAGATGGACTGTCCTCATTAAAACCAGCTGTGTTTCAGTCTCTTACTGTTTGAATGGAACGTCTCTGCAGCTCTCTTGTTTGTGCCAACATCAGCAGCGCAGCAGCCTCATCTGCAGAGCTGCTGATCAATCTGGCCTAGATCACCTGTTCGTCCAAGCTTACTTCATTATCTTGGTTTAGTTTAAAGGAGATCACGAGGTTTATTATTCAGTCTTATCCAGACCCATGCAATCACACAGAGCAACAGTACATTTGGCATCGACTGCTTTATTTAAATACTAAATGCTACATTTCTATGCACACATTTCTTTAATGATATTTTACATGTTCTATAACTGTTTGTAATTTTTCTACGAAGGATTTTCCCTCTAAGGTTTGTTTCCAATCTCTGCATATTATATGCGCCTTCTAAGCCAGACTTCTGTGCTAAACTTTGTTATGGATTAATAATACGAAAGGGATTCTTGATAGATAAATAAATAAAATAAATTCTTGATTTTTTTTTATTTGGATGGGTTTTGTTTATCCAGCATAGGTGACTAAAGAACAGAAAAACCGAACAAATGTGTGGTTTGTTTGAAAATCAAAAATAAGGCGAAAGAAATATAGATATAGATATGTATATATATATATATATATATATATGTATATATATATATATATATATATATGTATATATATATATATATCAGAAAATCAAACTAAATCTTTCTTTATGTGGAGCTCTCTTAACTACAAAAAAGATAACATTTATGGATGTTGAAATTGAAAGAAAAACAATAAAAAAGAAAAGTAAGACAAAGGTTCTGCAAAACAGATTGTAGCAGCAACACCCGGGGTCCATTTCAAGGAGCAGGTTTAACAAACTCAGATTTAAATACGCAACTCTATGTTACATGATCTAGCCCAAGGTCAGTAACTTTGAGTTTTTCGCTTCACATCAGCTGCTTTGAATTAGTTCAATCAGCTCTAGGTCGGTCAACACTGATTTTAACACGTTTGTAACAAATATGAAGCCATTATCAGTGGAGTCCTGGTTCAACGAGTCACCATAACAACAGACAACAGGAAGTGTCTATTTCAACCCACTGGAACTAGAACTTTTAATGAAGAAATTAAAAAAGGAGAATGTCTTTAAAAGAAAGAGAAACAGTGCTACAGCTGCAAAGGAGAGGAAGACGGCGAAGGAGAAGATTGCTGCTCCAGTTAATATGTGGGTTTATATGAAGTGGGCTATGGCAGGTGGTTTTAACATTTATTAAAAGCACTCTCCTCTCTGTCGTTCCATTTATAGATGACTAAAATAAGATTCTTCTTGATGAAAATCATACTCCTAGACTGAACTGTGGCTGTTTTGTCATGTATCAGCTTGACTGAATATGTATTTATGAAATCTGTAATACATTCCTTCATAGTTAGACTAATGCAAATGAAGACCAGTAACAATAGGAATATGGATTAATTTCAAGACATCCAGAATATTCATTCCAGATGTTAAGAATGTAATTTTGACAAGCAAAAAAATATAGTATTTTATATAAAAAAAATATAGTATTTTTCAGATATCAGGAATAAATATTCAGTAAAACTAGTACCAAAATTGCTTGCCAAAGACTGTTGTAACTAGGGCTGGGCGATATGGAAAAAAAGCTTATCGATAAAAAAAAATGCATATTGATCGATATCGATAATTATTGAAAAGATTTGAAACCATATTTTATGTGCAGCTCTGCCTGGACTTTTTATAATATTGCTAAATGATTTAATTTTAATAAAAAACACAAACACAGACTTCGAATTAAATCTTTATTTAACCAACTTTTTTAACCATAACAGAATTGTTTTAAAGAAAAATAACTTAAGAGACCTGAGTTATGTTATTAAATACTGACAAAGAATAAACTAAAGTGACCATAATAAATATAACAAATAAATAAATGCCCCCCCACCGCCCCCGTTTCCTGCTTTAACCTGAGTTATTACTTTGAAGTTTCTGGACCCTCGGCATTTTTATCTCAATTGTTAGAACTACGTGGGAAACTGCCCAGAACCGAATATATATATATATTTTCCGAAGATTCCTCGGAGGAGAGCCGCGTCGGGGCCTACACAGCTCGTACTCCTGCGGCTGTGAGCGGCTGAGATGATTAAAAAAAAGTTGGTTTCGTTATCAGACTGGTTTTCACTGGTTCCCGACACATTTTCCAGATGACTGTGGTTTGTTTTTGGTCCGACTTGCCATGACCGAAATACTGCCAGACTGCCGAACTACAAAAACCTTTCTTTGAAACAATTTCCCCGCCTCTCCTTGCTGCACAGCTTCATGTGCTCTGTGTTGTGGTTTGAGAGGGCGGCGATTGGTGACGGCGTGCCTGGGTCCACGATTGTGATTGGTTGGGAGGAAGCAGTGACTAGCATAAACCTACATGCTAGGCTACAATGAGAAGGAAGGAAAACTGCGTTTCTTTTTTATCGAACTTTTATCGACCCTCTTTTTTTCTATTGCGCCACACGTCTATCGATCGATATATATCGTTATTGAATTATCGCCCAGCCCTAGTTGTAACCACAATAACATAACAGGATTATTTCTTGAATGGTGGATCAATGTATCTATTCAGATGAAATCATCTGGCTGCAGGTGAAGATGAAGAATAAAAATGTTCTAATGGTTTGAAACTGCATGGCTATCATCTCATGGGGTTCTTCAATTTGATTCGGTTTTCTTTTAAACAATAACTACTAAGTGGCTGTTTACAGTTACTTTGGATGTTATCATTCCAATAAATGGTTATTATTAGAGGTTATCAGTCCCATAAAATGGCTTCAGATTGTGCCAATGGGTTCTAGAGGTTGTCATCACTGACTGAACCCTCATCCTAACCTAACACCTTTTTACCCAGCAGAATTAATTAATATATTTATGTGTAATCTAAAAGAAATTTCAGTAGTTCTTCATGTATTGTAAAAAAAAAAAAGAAATGAAAATAAAATTATCCACATGTTGCTTATATTAAACAAACCAAAAAACAAGTTATCTCATAACCTGTAAACTGTGTTCTGGAATCCTCTCCCTATAAATATTTTATTCTCTGTGAAAAAATACCCATCATTCTTTAATAAGATTTTTGTCAAAGGGACATGCAAAGTTTGTACGGACCTAATGAATGATTTATTTATTTTTTTAATGTGCAAAACTTCAACAAAAATCTGACTAAATCAGAAAATAAAATAGTGTGATTGGCTGTAAGGAGAGCGGTGTCAGAGGAGACTCCGAGTTTACTGAAGAAAACCTGCTCTCGACCAGGTTAGCTCTGGGGAGAATGTTACTATAAGGCTGAGGAAAAAATAAGAGGTTGAGGAAACTCTCTTTGTGAAACGCGGTAAACTCAGAGTTTCCCTGATTTCAGGTTTAGAAACTTAGTTTTCGGTAAATCTACTTTGTAGAATGGACCCCTCAACAAAAAATCTGTGGTACTACAAATTATTCAGAGTAGATTACTTTAATCAGATGTTGAGGAGTTGGAATTGTATTCTGTTGTACTGATTCTAGGCTGTTATAACTGAGTGTGGGACCACTTTAAGCATTACCAGGTTTAGAAAATTCATGTTCCACAGGATAGAAAACATCAAATAATGATACAGCTTGATGTTACTTGATGTGGCTGTGCATTTTTATAAGGTCAGCCTCTTCAGCAAAGTGACATTTTTCTTCTGCTGAGCCATAACAAAATCACACCACGAGAGATACTAATAGGGTGGTTAGGAGGGTCTGTAAGGTTGGTTACTGAGAAAATGTGAAATTAAAACAATAAAAGTTAGATTAATTGTGAAACCAGTTTGAGTTTGCAGTTTCAAACTCAAGAGGTACAGTAAGACGAAGCAGGACCAGTTTTTCTTGGTAAACTGCTTTCATTCATTTATTTACCTATTCATTTATTTATTTACATTCATATTTACTTATATTGTAAACCCAAATGATTAATTGAAACATAAACATTTAAAGGCTATCATTTCTTTTGTTTTTTTCAGGTATACCATTTTTAGACCCTGAGGTTCTTTACCCAGGTCAAAGCCATGAACACAATAAGAAACATCAGTGACAAGGATCTTAAGCATTCTTAAATTCCACAACGGTCATTTAAAGCGGACACAGAATTTACCATAAACCCTTTAGTAAGTGATTTCAATTTGCAGGGTCAAATTTGTCCCTTGGTTCCTTTCCTGTTTTTTCTGAACCTCCTGACTCAGTCACGCTTATCTAGTTGAAAAGCAGAGGAGTGGAAGAGAAATGAAAAGGTAAACAGAGGTGGATGTGAGGTGAAATCGCTGTGCTAACAACCAAAACCATGGCAACGCATGGATTTTACCTTGAATCAAGCATATAAGATGTTGAGTGCGTTTCTCTAACAAGCATACTTTTAGACTCAAAACTAAGGCAATCTAATTATTCAGTTATCCATTAATCACAAAGTGTAACGCTTTAGAGTTATTTCATCTATTAGATGTTAAGAAATGATTGAAAATGAACACAACGGAGATCTAGTCCTATTGGCAGACATCCATTTAAAATGTAGGCAACAGCATGAAAAAAGTGGTTTCTACTTTTACTTTTATACTTTAAGTAAATTTACAATTTACTGTACTTTGTTACTTTTTCTTGAGTAAAGAAGTTTAATCAGTACTTCCACTTTTACCAGAGTATTTTTTAACACAAGTATCTCTACTTTTACTCAAGTACGGAAAGTGAGTACTTTTGCCATCTCTGCTGGTTTGTGTTCTGGATATTTATGTTTGGTTATATTAATAATAATATTTTTATTTTAGCTTACTTATAATTAGTATACAGGTTTCTGCTTCCTTTCTAGCAGAGGTTTGCAATACAAGTTTAGATGTAACCATCTCTACAGAGATTAGTTCTAACCATTTTTTATGGGCTCCACATAGATTAGGACTATTGGTACATCCTATTATCCTCAAAACTTCAATGTGGAAAGTTAGAGTGACTAATCTCTATGTTGCGATCCAGTCTCACTGATGTAACCGGAACTACTTGGCTCTAAAGACACAATGCTTTGGCGGAGGTTTTAAAACGGACAGTTCTCATATCAATGTTCTATTTTGCTGGTGGCTGTGTGCCGCTTAAGGCTAGACAAAGCGCTTCCAGTTGAAGGCTAACCGCCAAACAACCGGGCCCCCAAACGCTGTTTACCGAAGGTGCCATTAGAAGCTGCAAGACCGTGACTGCCTGAGACGGAGCAGCACCCAAGGGCTGCTGGAGGCTGCGGCTACAAGCTAACCTCCATAGCTAAAACTGGAGACGTACCGTGCTACCGTGAGTTATAAAATTAACCCCCTTGCAAATCGCCTCTTATTATTACATAGGATTGATACAAATCTCCTTAAGCTGCTGTTGGATGAACGGGCTGGACTGAAGAGGGGGTCTGCAGAACATCGCACTGAACTGAAGGCCTTCATTCCACCGAACCAAAACAGTAACATCATCCTTCACCCTCCTTTCATCTGATGCTTAATAAATGCTCTGCATGGGTGAACTAGGTAGAATAGCTAGTCGTTGGACCCAACCATAACCAGAACCCTTGTGGCCAGCTAAGTTAATGACTCTTTCAGCCTCATCACAGTTTAATGCATTCCTGAATCATTCTTAATTTTTCCACCATAAACTGAATGAAACTTCACTGTTTTGACTGCAGTTAACATCTCTGTGTTAGGGTTTATTCACATTCTATCTGCTGCTATTATAAACGACCCTTTCAAATGCATTAAGCATTAAACATAACCTTAAACCTCTCTTCCCCTTTTATGTCTTCAATTTTGCTTATTTCCAGTAGTATTAGTTTTTTACTTAGTTATTAGGTATAATACTGTGTGATTGTAGCTAATAAAGGTACCATTGTATTTTAACCCGTGGTCTTCTGTTTTAGCAAGAATACACCTACATTTCTTATTTTTTAAACAAGCAAAATGATGCAATTTGTACCTTTGCAGATGGGAATGATGTTTACATAATACTTTTTAACCATATTTTATTTATCAGTTAACTGCACTTGCTGAGAAACAAATCAAGAATGTGATACGTACTGTAACAGCTGCTACTGCTGTTGTGATTGGCTAACAGTTGCATCTATACTTAAAGAAACTGAATCTATAATATTTTCATGAGAAGCACTCTGCATGACTGCAAGTTAACTATTTGATTCAGGTGTGTAGAGCAAGAGACACATCTAAAAGTTACAAAATACTATGGGGATTTGAGCTTTAGACCACTGGTTCAGAAAACTCTTGTTAATTGAACACGTTGAAGGAAAATTAGGCAGGGATTATGTTCTCTGAAGCCAGAGTTACCCACCTCTTCTTCCTACTCTGGTTCCCTGTTCTCATTTCCTCAGTGCAACTTCAAGTACCTTCTCTTTACAGCACCCTCTTTCTAAACAACTCTCAAAAGTTTCTCTGTTAATCATCTCCTTCCTGCATTAAACTCCCATGCCTTACCGCTTTATTAACAATCCCTTATAAAGCAAAAAATCTGATAGAGGACAAGTTCGATATGCTTTTCTTGCCAATGTTTTTATTTCCCTATGTTAAATTAACTTAAAGATTAAACTGACCCTGTTTTGAATGTGTCACGTTAATTTAAGCAGTAAGTTCTTCATGTTTTTGGTGAGAATACTTTTTTTTTTTATTAAAGCTGAAACTATCTCTCTGGTAAAGAAGTCACAAATAAGCTTTACCTTAATACCATCGCATTGATGTTGGTCTCCAGCTCCTGAGCCACAAATAGACAGAGGGAGGTTAACGAATGAGCATGATTACCCGCTCTGATCAATGAGACTTTAAATGAAACACACTCATCATTGTGCCCAACCACACACCCCCTACCTCACCTCCCTGGGATCAGCTAACACAATGGTAGAGATAAAGCAAATGAAACACTGTCCAACTAAGTAAGAAGGAGGGATTGCATGGATAAAAGCAAAGAAGCAAAAGCAGAGGTATCTCACATCGGAAGCAAGTTCGATGTGTTTGTTCAGTCTTATGATCATAAATGGAGAGGGGTGTTAAGCTCTTATCCTAAGGTGTTTTCACCTATAAGTGTCTGTGTGGCAATTAGTTCAATACACCTAGGACCAACAATTTTTGCTCAAATATAGTAACACCTGAGTCATGACATCTTCCAGCAGTGACATCATGGTGCGGTAAGCCGAGCAATTATTTAAGATTTCGAGATGACTAAACCATTGAAATTCCCGAGAGCTATAGTTAAACTGAAAAGGCCCATATGCATGCCAGTTGGATGTTGTAGTACATTAGCTAAAAGTGAAAAAAAAAAAAAAAATTATTTCACCTTTCTGTTTCATGATCCTCCACGGATGGATTACGGTGGTTCAGGTTGTTGGATTGCCAATTTGAAGCAGGAGGATTTGCCATTGAACTTCTGGCCAGAGAAAAAACACGTAATATGTACCCATCATTTCGAAGAAGAATGTTCTCAAGATGTCTTGGATAATAGCACGTTGTGACAAACACCAAATAGAGCATTGGGACTGGATCAACAGCCGATCCCGCACCGTGACGTCAACAACCGACGGTTGGCAGTAGTGTTCTTTGACAAATATGGATGTCTCCAGTAAAGCACAGTCAAATGAAATTACTCTTAATTAAAAACACTTATCATTTATTGAACAGTATTTAATAATTTCATATTTAAAGTACTTTCAGAAGTTTGAATTCTGAATATGACCAGAGTTTTCCTTTAAGGCCTTGTCCATACGTAACAGGATATCTGGGGAAAACATCAGATTATGCCTTTCAGGGACACATAAATTCTGATATACATCCCTTGAATGATCATAAGAACTCCAACTAAAATAGAGATTTATAAATACTTTGGTTTTGATCATGTGTTTGTACAAACAGACAGTTATCAATGTCCAGTGCATCACAGTCCGTGACAAATATTTTTTTTGCTGCGTCTCAGATGTGCGACGATTGTTTATACTAATTAATTTCATTAGAGAAGTGGTCATTTTTAAATAAGAAATGTTTGCTTAAGAAATGTTTGTTTGTCAAGCCAAACTCATTGCTCAGCTCAGCTGCTTGGAAGGATTCTGACTGGTAGTGTCCCTCATGATCTGGGGTATTAAAAAAACTAAAGAAAAAAAAAACACTTATTTCTGTGGCTGGTTTGGATGAAGACTTTCTAAAAAATAAAATAAAATAAATCCTGCGTGTACTGTATAACTTGTAAAAAGTTATAGGGAAGATATACTCTTTTTTTTTTTTTTACCTGCTGCATGTGGACTTTACCTCAGTCTCCACATATTAATGTACATGCACTTATTTTGGTTAAATTTGAATTAGAGGAGGCTGAAATTTAACTGTTCTCGGACGTTTTTCGCCGGCATATGCAGTCCTCTCACGTGGGGAAGATGGCGGCTGAACAAGATAAACTAACATTGAAGTCCCTGATGAAGGCTATCCGTGAATCGAAAGAGGAGCTCACTGGGCATATAAATAAAAAAACTGATCACATCCAACATTCGCTTACAAAAATTGAACAGTCAATGTCAACGCTGGCTGAACAAGTACAGGAAATGGAAACCAGAATTGGAGCTAACGAAGACAACCTCTCCAACGCTCACGCTCGCATACTCAGAATGGAGAAGGAAATAACTTTCCTAAAGGAGAAATCAGACGACTTGGAAAACCGGAGCAGGAGATCAAATGTCAAAATTATAAATATCCCAGAAAAATCCGAAGGTACCGACATGATTGGTTACGTGGAACGACTGATCCCGCGGCTTCTCGGGGAGGAACACTTCCAAACCCCGGCTACCATCGAGAGGGCACACCGCCTGGGGCGAGCGTCGGAGCGGACCAGACCTATCCTCGTGAAATTTCTGAACTCCAGGGATAAAGACAAAGTACTTCGTTTGGCCAGGGAAAAGAAAACGATACAGTTGGATAATAATCGAGTCTCATTCTTCCCCGATTACAGCATTGAGGTGCAACGCAAAATGCTCGCTTTCAACGAGGTGAAGAAAAAACTACGGGAGAAAAATATTGAATATGCCACTCGCTACCCTGCTAAACTGAGGATCCGACATGGAGGTGGATTTAAACTTTTTTCAACCCCATCTGAAGTCGAGACCTTTCTGTCCACTGTTCAGGAGGAGGGATAGAATATCGCCTTTGCAAGATGACTGCGCACCACGACTATCAACGTTAAAACAAACTTACATAAGATAATTTATAACTACTGGCTGGCTTTCAAAGATTACGGTCAAGCGCACTTGAGACTGAAAACTCCATTGGTGCGTTAAGTAGATTTTGTTTAAATATTGTTAATATAGCTCTTTAAGGTTTTCTGCTGGAGCAATCATATCGTTCCTTTTGTTTTTCTTTTTTATAAAAAAGTTATCTGCCGGGGATACTACAACTGTTTAGAATGCGGAGTTATCCCACAGTTTGTTTGTTTTTTTTTCTTTTTATTTATTTATTTTTTTTATTTTTTTTCTCATCGTTTCTGGGAATTATACTGTGGGGTTTTGTTTTATTTATTATTTTTTTTTTTTCTCTTCATATTTTAGTGTTATTGAGATTTGTGGGACACTCTCTCTATGCGGTTCATTTTGTGAATATTGAAAGCTGTAAGTTTATGACTAAGGGTCAGAATTTCCTTTATTTTGTACAAATTAGGTGCATTTTATGTTGTCACTTAACTAGAACACTTTTTTCACATTACTTAAATTGAGTAGGACAGGACTTCTAAACTGTATTTCATTGAATGTTAGAGGGATTAACAACCCCATTAAAAGGAAGAAAGTTTTAACATACCTCAAGAAACAAAGCACAGACATCGCTTTTATTCAAGAGACCCATCTCACAGATATAGAACATTTAAAGCTGCGCAGAGACTGGGTTGGTCATGTATTTTATTCTTCTTTTTCATCCAAAGCCAGAGGTGTAGCCTTGCTTGTCAATAAAAATCTCAAATTTAGACTAAATTATATGGAGAATGACAGATACGGCAGATTAATTTTGGTGGACTGTGTAATAAATACAAACAGGGTAGTACTTGTATCTTTGTATGGCCCAAATTTAGACAACCCAGAATTTTTTAATGACTTAATTCTAAAACTGGCAGCGATTGAAGCTCCATGTATATTGGGAGGCGACTATAACCTGGTCCTTAATCCATCAATAGATCGTTCCTCTCCTAAATTTGTCACTCTGTCCAGATCTGCAGCTGCTCTGACACGGGGCATGAAGGAATTAGGATTGGGGGACGTTTGGCGTTTACGTAATCCATCCAGTAAAGACTATTCATTCTACTCCAATGTTCACAATACTTATTCAAGAATAGACATGTTTTTAACCTCGCACTCACTTTTGTCACAGATTAAAAATTGTTCTTATTTAGCAGCCACAATTTCAGATCATAACCCCATACAGATGAAGTTAGAAATTCACCAACCTGTTTCCTTTTCTTCTAGATGGAGATTCAGAGAATACCTTCTCAGAGACCCAGAATTTGTTACTTTTATGAATTCCAAAATAGATATGTATCTAGAAGTAAACTTAAATACCTCCTCACACTCAAATATATGGGAAGCGCTCAAAGCTTATATGAGGGGACATATTATTTCATATGTCTCATATAAAAACAAACAAAAAAGGGAACAGCTTTCCCAAATAGAAAAAGATATAAGAACTTTGGAAATTGACCATTCAAGAACAAAACGTCCAGGATTACTTAGTGCTTTAAAACAAAAACGGATTTTATATGACAACTTGTGTACAAGTAAAGCTGAGGCAGCAATGGCTAGAACAAAATATCATTTCTACGAATTCGGCAATAAAACAAGCAAACTACTGGCGTGGCAGATAAAAAAAGAGGACAACGAAAAAATTATTCAGAGTATCAAAATGGATGATGGTAGACATTTAGAAAATACAAAAGACATAAATTTGGAATTTAGAAAATATTATCAATCGTTATATAAATCTGAACTTCACAAAGACAATGTAGATATAACAAAATTTTTGAATCAGTTACCTTTACCCAAGATCAATATAACCGATAAAGACATATTGGACAGTGAGGTAAGTGAGGAAGAGGTTCGCCTTGCTGTTAAATCATTACAAAATAATAAAGCTCCAGGGCCAGATGGCTTCCCAATTGAATATTTTAAAACTTTTTCGAATAAATTATTAACTCCCCTTACAAGTATGATTAAGGAGGCATTCCAAAAGACAGTACTTCCTCAATCATTAGAACTGGCAACAATAACATTGCTTCCAAAGCCTGGAAAAGATGTACAAAAGTGCGGTAATTATAGACCCTTGAGCCTTCTCAACTCCGACTATAAGATCTTGTCTAAAATAATAGCATCTCGACTGGAGAAAATAATCCCAAAAATTATTCATGCAGACCAAACAGGCTTTGTTAAGAACCGACAGGGAGCGGACAATATTCGGAGGTTGTTTCATGTTATAGATGTTGCTAAAAGACAGAGGTACCCCCTGGTAATACTTTCTATGGATGCTGAGAAGGCGTTCGACAGAATTGAACCAGATTTCCTTTTTGAGACCCTGAGAGCTATGAATTTTGGTGAAACCTTTATTAGATATGTAAGAACACTTTTTAATAGCCCTAGATCACAGATTTTGACCAATGGGGTTCTGTCGGACGCCTTCTCGCTCTCTCGAGGTTGTAGGCAGGGCTGCCCAAGTTCTCCTAGCCTATTTTCCATTGCTATAGAACCATTAGCAATTGCTATCCGTTCTGACCCATCCATTACAGGTATAAACATAGGTACAGAAGAACATAAAGTTGCGCTGTATGCAGACGATCTATTAGCATTTATATCTCAACCGTCTAAATCCTTTCCTCCCTTACTGGCATGCCTTGGGACATACAGTGCAGTCTCTGGCTACAAAATCAATTACTCCAAAAGTGAAGCGTTTCCACTTAATATTACAGAGCAGGAGACACAATTGCTACCTGGTTCATTCAAATGGTGCATAGATGGTTTTACATACCTTGGTGTTAATATTAGTTCCTCGTATGATCAAATTTACCGAAAGAATTACCCACCATTACTTAATAAAACCAAAACAGAGCTGGAGCGATGGATGGATCTCCCATTATCTTTGATTGGCAGAGTTAATTCAATTAAAATGTCTATATTACCTAAATTTATTTACTTATTTCAATGTGTCCCAATAAAAGTCCCAATTAAATTTTTTAAGGATCTGGATAAAGCTATTTCTCTATTTTTATGGCAAAAGAAGGCCCCAAGAGTTAAGCTTCTTACACTACAGGCTCCCTATACTAAAGGTGGATTAAATCTTCCAAATTTCAGAATGTATTACTTAGCCTCCCAGTTCCGTACTTTATGGATGTGGATTCATTCTAACGACTATGATGTGAGGTGGGTCTCGATAGAACAACAAGAATTAAAATCCATTTCATTAGCAACCATCACCTTTTTGAGTTCAAAAAAGCAACTTTCCACAATTTCATCAAATCCTTTAATCTTAGCTACCTACAATGCATGGCTTCAGTTACATACTCTCTTGAACATTAAGATACAATTGTTGGTTAACACACCACTTAAAAATAATCCCAACATCCCCCAACCTTTAGCAGATGGTATACTACAAACTTGGATCAGAAAAGGTATTAGGTCAGTTGGTGACCTTTATACCAACAATGTCTTTACCAGCTTCGATCAATTATCTGAATTATTTGACTTGCATAGGCATAATCATTTCAAATATTTGCAGATCAGACATTGGATTAAGAGTCAAACAGAAGAAATATTTCCAAACAAACCAGAGGAAACTCTGCTTGAATCATGTCTATTAGATCCCAAACGTATTACTACAAAAGGACTTACTTCATATGTTTACAAAGCTGTTCTTGACTCTTCACCAGCTTATGACAAACACTCAAAAAAATCTAAATGGGAGTTGGACTTAAGCTGCAACTATGATGATAAAAGCTGGAGTAGATTATTAAATTCATCTCAAACCATATTAACATCAACAAAACATAGACAAATTCAATTTAATATTCTTCACCGCATATATTATACCCCATATAGGTTGAATAAGCTGAATGCTAGTATCACTGACAAATGTCAGAGGTGTAGGATGTCTGTAGGGGATCTTCTTCATATGCTTTGGAATTGCACACACTTGCAAATCTACTGGAATAATGTATTCCAGGTAACTTCATCAGTTTGTGGGCTACCTTTAGAACCTGACCCTAGGATCTGGATACTTGGAGATGTTATGTCTTTGAAATTAAATTCCTGTAAGAAATACTTTATATTACTAGCATCATCTGCAGCAAAAAAGTGTATACTTAAAAATTGGAAATCTATGGAGCCTCCAAACCAAAAACACTGGATCAACGAACTGTTGTCGTACTCCACTCCTGAAAAGATTCTCCATTCAACACGGGGGACATTGGCTAAGTACGACCAGATATGGACTCCCTTCCTGGACATTCTTACTAGCCTTGACCTGAGAGACTGATCCGGTTTGATCTTTGATGTCTTGTTTAATTCCTCTAATACTCTTGTTGTATTCTTTATTTCTTAATCTGGCCTTTTAAGAATATGGATACTACTAAATGTAATGTTACTAAGTGTGTAGCCACATAGAGAGATTGGGTGGGCTGATGTGTTTTTTTTTTTTTTTTTTGGCGGTGGGGGGTGGGGGGCTCAAGGGGAAAGGGGGAGGGGAAAGGGAAAAAAAGGGAAAAAGAAGAATAATATTGTATCCTGGATGTAAATTCTGTATGGACATACTTTCTGAATAAATATATATATCTAAAAAAAAAAAAAAAAAAAAAAAAAAATTTGAATTAGAGAATTGTACCTCCAACACACACTTTTTATAGCCATAAAAAAATCCACAATAGACAAAAATCATCAAAACATCTACACTTGACTAATTTTGTTTTTAAATGGTATTTTGGTTAAACGTTTCACTGTTCAAGCAGAAGTGGTTCATTAAACCATCCATCCATTTTCTGATACGCTTATTCCTGCTGGGGTTGCAAGGGGTGCTCATGCCTATCTCCTTAATATGTCAACGGGCGAGAGGCCGGGTACACCCTGGACAGTTCGCCACTCCATCGCAGGGCAACACAGAGACAAACAACCATTCACACACACATTCACAGAGAATTTAGAGAAGCCAATTAACAGTCATGTTTTTGGACTGTGCGAGGAAGCCGGAGTACCCGGAGAGAACCCACGCATGCTCAGTGAGAACATGCAAACTCCATGCAGAAAGACCCCAGGCTGGGAATTGACCCGGAACATTTTTGCTGTAAGACAGCATTGCTACCCACTGCGCCACTAAGCAGCACATCAATAAACCATCTGTTCTAGAAATAACAAAAGATACTTCAACATAATAACAATGTAACAAGAGTTGAATTTAAAAATTAAAGAGCTGGATTGAAAAAAAACTCAAAGCAATTGAGACAGAGGATGGAGGCGAGAGAGATGATGAGGAAGCAAAAGAGAAGGAGGTAGTATCCAGTTAGAATAAGAATGCTGAAAAAACAAGAAAAAAACAGATCGAAAAACAGAGAGGAGACAAAAACAGGCTGGCAGGGACACAGAAACAAGGACAGTGAATCGGAGACAAACAGCATAAACAGGAGAGAAAACAGACAGGATAAGGATGTTTAGGGGCAAAAATGCATGGAGGCAAAAAAGGATCCCTTTTCAAATGTCCTTTAAATTATTTCAATGAATTTATTAGTGTGTGTTTGTTTATGTGTCCCCATATGTCCTGAAAAAACACTACTGTGTGTGTGTGTGGGGGGGGTTATGTGGATGGATGGATGGATGGATGGATGGATGGATGGATGGATGGATGGATGGATGGATGGATGGATGGTGGGTGGGCGGACTGACGGACGGAACACATAGTTTACTTACTGTACTATGTGCCACAAAACAGATTTTATTTTTAGCAAAAAAGATCTTCACAGACATCTACACAATTTCTCCATTGTGAGACAATAAAACGATTTCCTATTATGGCATAATGGGGTTTTTGGACATTTGAAAAGAGTCCTGGTGTTATATACCGTACATCTTAGACCAAGAAGGCAGGGGGAGATATTCTGAGTGAGCCAAGTTGAGGGTTGGAATGAATCAGAGAGAAGGGGAAAAAAAGCTGCAGGAATTGTGGAATTGGCTGTCAGAGCACAGCTATCTTTATTACTTTTCTTATAAAGCTGTTTGAAATGGACAAAAGGAGAGTGTGCTTTTGGCACATTTGAGTCCAGCCACCCAAGGCTACCAGGAGGTGTTTGTGTGTGGTTATACTCTCAGCGCACTCACATGGCAACACAGCGTTCATGCTTGCTGATGGGGTCCTTTCATTGTGTCCCAAGGCTCAACCTTCAGAGAGCATGAGAGCAGTCCAGGCCTAACGGGACTGAATAGAAAACTTGCACAAACGTGCATGTCTTCACGTGCATGTCTTCCTATGCCTTGTCTCCATATTTTCCAACTCCACTACCAGATTTCTACGCTCATGGTTTTGCTGTCCTGTTGTTATTGTTGAAGGCACAGAAGGTTTTAAGGTATAAATGTAACTTCAGTCTTTCTATTTGCATTTTGACTTTGGCTCTACAAGTATTGTTAAAGAAGAACCTTTAAGGATATTGATTCATGTGTAAAGATATTTTAGCACTATCTTTAAACCAAGGCGATACATTTTCTCAATAAGTTTCAGACCAGTCCTTCTGTCTGACCATGGAAATGTAAATTTGACAAATGGGGAACAAAAGAAAAAGTTCTGAACTAAAAGAATCTATCAAAGGTGTGAACAATATCTGAAAGTCATGTCTTTCAAAAAAGTCCACCCGCAAAGACCTTTTATGACTTGAAAAATGTATCCACTCGGTCCAAAGCTCTCAACAAGCAAATATTTGGGAACCACCCATTTAGCAGTTACTGTTGTTTTATCACAGTATCTAAGAAATTAAAAACTCCTTGCTGTAACCTTGGTGTATCCCTGGAAAATTTTGAAATTTAGATTCTGAAACTGTATTTCCTGGATAAAAAGTAGTTTTAATATATTTTTATGTGAGAAAGTACACCTCGAATCATCGTTTGTACAGTCAATTCGTCAAGATTACAATCCTGCCTTGAAATATTATTTCGCAGTCAGAGGCGCACAGATCCCCACATACCGTCACTAGGAATCCCCAGCAGCAGCTGCCTCAGGCCTGGCCGCCTCTTGGGTGATTTCCCCTAGTGATCGTGGCAGCTGGAAGTAGATGACATTTTAACTTAATTTAGGCATTAATAAACAATTTCAGTGGAGTGATCATGTCGGTCAGCATCAGCAGCGCTGTCTGTACCCCTGCCAGCTAACAGATCAGCTTCTTTGCTTGGGTTAATGTGGCGCGTTGAGACGAAAAAAATTAATTTTTCAGACTTCAGCATCTGCTGCTTGTGAAATTTTGAACCGGGATATTTAGGGCATACCAAAGCCATACATCCCAAAGGAATGAAATGTGGCAAAAGGTTGAAAAGTTCAAGGAGGCCGAATGCTTTCGCAAGCCACTGTGTGATGTCTCTTGTATTACACATTAGACACTCTGTATTATCTCAAAAAATTTATCTCAAGAGGAGGGGACAGTCTTGATCTGAGATCCGTGAAAAACAGGATGAATCTTTAAATGATACGGCAGCCTGAGGCAAACCGCAGAGCGACTAAGCGCACTGCCTGAATTTTAAATAGGCTGATTAATAGAGTATGCAATTAGAAGCATTTAGGTAATACCATGAGTTGATAGCCAAACCTTTTGTCCAGGTGAGTAGTGGAGAGCAGGAATCCTTCTCCGATTGGCCAGATTTTGATTTGTTTCCACTGACCGGTTCAAGGCAGAAACCGTCAGGTTCCGAACCCATCTAAAAATGTCATGGTCTTGGTTCTGTTGTTCTTTACTTTGCTCCTTGTTTTCTAGTTTTATTGGTTTAATTCCAGTTTTGTTGTAATTTCTAGATTTATGTTAGTTCTCATGTTTTTCTGTTGTCCTCTATTGCCCTCTTGTGTGTGTATGTTCCTTTCCCCTTGGCTCCCTCGTTGTCTCCTCTCACACCTGCTCCTTGTCTGCTCGTTAGCCCTCCCTCTGTCTCTCTCTGCTATATATGCTCTCCCTCTGCTCTCACTCTTTGTTGGTTCCTTGTCTTTGCTGTCCTCCCATGCTGTTGTCCACCTACCTCATCTATCCCTGGCTCCTCGTGTGTTGTTTCCCCAGATGTCTCCATAGTCCTGGTTTGCTTTATATTTTTCAGATTTGATTTCGGATTTTTGGATTTCCGCCTCTGTTACCTCTGTTTATTTCATTAAAGCTCCAAGAAATCTCCTCAGCCTCTGCCTCTGCATTTGGGTCCTCAAACCACCACTGAACCCTGACAAAAAATGCAGAATCTGGTGTTTGACACAGGTAACTGCAATGTCCTACTCCTCATCTGGAAACAGGGCAGGTTGGTATGCTAGAGAGGACTCAAATGGTGACACACCAGGAGTAGATTAAGGGTGACAATTATCTGCACATCTGACCCCAGGCAACTGAGTACTCCATGATGATGGGTGTAACAAACAGAGGCAGCCAAGGGATGCCTGAAGCTCCTGGTTCATGTACACGAATTGACCATTTGTTTGAGGATAAAAACCTGAACTGAGAGCAGTCTCGGCCCCCAAGGAAAGATACAATTCTTTCAAGACCTAGAAGAAAAATTGCAAACCCCTCTCCGACACACTTGCATAAGGGATTCCATGAAGACAAAAAAACATGCCTAGTCAGGAGCTGAGCTGTCTAAAGAGAGGATGGAAGTCGACAAAGGTGGCAGGCTTTGGAGAAGCAGTCGATTATAGTGACGATGGTGATGAAACTCTTAGATGGTAGTAGTCCACTAAGGAAATCCATTAACAGAATGTGCATTTCAGTCAGTGGTGTAAAGGTCTACAATAGACTCCAAAAAGAGCTGGAGCAATGACAAAGCATAAGTCGGTTTAAAAAAAGGCTCACACTGATGTTTTTCAACATGTACCATGATGACGGAGGTAAATCTCGCTGTGGGGTGCAGATGGGACCGGTGGGGGAAGCGGTTGGAGGGACTAAGTGGTTGGAATGTGGCACTGATGATTGGGGGTTTTGGGGGAGTCACAATCTCTGTGTGCCGATGTACAAGGGCGTAAATGTGGGTTTTGGCCTGATGTGTTTGTGTAGGTATGTATATCTTTGTTTACATGTTTGTATGTAGATGTGTATATTTATATAGTATATATATGTATATAATAGTGTTTTGTGTAAATATTGGGGGGGAAAAAACAAGTTTAACAGGAAGGTTACTCTATTTTAAGGTTATTTATTGTTAATTAGAGGGAGAGGGGTATGAACAATAAGTCTTACTTCATCATACCCCTTTTCAGACAATTTACATTAATCAATGTTCTCTGGCTGTATATACCGACAGGTTTATTTGGTGGAGGCTTTTGTTTCCATTTATGTTTAGGTGAATTTAGTTAGTTTGGAAATTGGTCTTTGGTTTGGTTGATGTTTACTGCTCTTTTTTGTGTGTATTTGATTGATTAATGTATTGTTGTTTGTCAAATTGTCTTGAAATTGTCTGAATTTTATCTGAAATAAGTTCCTATTCGTTCATTCAAAAGGCAATATGAGAAAATGGTTGAAGAAGACCACTCGGAGGCTGGTTACTAGTTTTGTTGTGGGCACAAACAGTAAAGGCAATAACATAACATTTAGCATCCTTATATAATGTAGACCACCAGAAATGTGAAGGGGCGAGAGTTTGATTGATTCCAGGATGGCAGGAGAATTTCAACGTGTGGGCCTAGTGAATGAGGCAGGACCGAATGAAAGTACGAGGTCCAGTGCCAGGGACCAATTCGACTGCTGAGCATCCAGGACTTGATCCTTTATTTTCCACGATAAGGCACCCACAATACAGGAAGGTTGAATGATAATTGAGATATAGGGTTCCTGGTAACTGCTCACGGGGCAAAAATTAGTTGAAAAGACATTTTAAAGGTAACATGATTTACGTCTTAACAATCTACATCTGGTTGAAAAGTGAAAGGTGAAAAGTCATAATTTTAATTTTCAGATAGTTGAAAAAACTGGGTTTGCAGCATCTTTTAAAATGTCTGTTATTGGACCAAAGTGGGATAAAATTACAATGACTAAACAGCCCAATTTTCAACAATGATTTTTTTTGACTAAATCAAGGCTATTACAGACTGACCAGATTTAGCCTAAAAACCTGTGTCTAAATGACATCGGGTGTTTGGGGGTCAAAGTATTGCCTAGACAGGGCATCAGGTTTGGTATTTTTACAGCCTGTGTGGTAAGAGATTACAAAGTTAAAACAGGAAAAGACCAGAGACCATCCTGATTGCCTAGGTTTCAGATGTTTTGCTTCTTGGAGATAGGCCAGATTCTTGTGGTCAGTCCACACAAATAACCATAAAAAGCCATTTTAGGGCTAAGAGCTCTCTATAGTCCACATTATAGTTTAATTCTGCTTGAAACAAACAGAGGGAAAAAAAGGTACATGGATGAAGTTTATTATCGTCAGAAGAATAAACTTAAATAAAATAAATATATATATATATATATATATATATATATATATATATATATATATATATATATATATATCAAAGGCAACAACTTCAAAGACAAACTTTTTCTTTGTATCTCGCTGAATCAGAATCAGGACATTGACAAACCTTTCTTGCACTCCAAAAAGGGCCCTTTCAGCTTTAGGTTACCAAATGAAAGTTCTTATGGAGGATGTAAGGCTAGTGAGGGGTTGAGCAGTTTTACTGAAGTGGATCTTCTGTAGAAGTTGGTGAATCCTAAAAAAACATTGTAGTTGTTTGCAAGTTGAGGAAGTAGGCCAATTGAGAATGGCTAGAACATTTTCTGGATCTGTCTTACCCTGCCATCTCTCAAGAATGTGTCCCAAAAGTATAATTGATGTGGCATGAAACTCAGAGTTTTAAGCTTTAACAAAGAGTTCGTTCTCTAGAAGACGTTGGAGAATTTGAAACATGTTGATCTTAGGTTAGATAAGGGGCTGTAGAAAATCAGAATGTTTTAAATCAGTTTTTATACAAATACAAACTGATTTAAAAAGCCTGATTTTAAAAGCCTAATTTAAAACAGGTGATGGAGGTGATGAAGATTGAGAACTGCTGCACACCCTAACAGAACCTTAATATTTTAATATTGTATCATAAACTTACTCAAATAACAGACAAGTGATCTAAACCAAGGACCTAAATTCTACAGAGATCCTATGGTCTGAGGTGGAGAGCTTTAAAGATGACCCACGACCTGCATGCTCAGTAAACAAATGATGCAAAGTCATACAGGTCCCTTTGACTTGTTGGAGGACAAGAATAACTTTGGCCCAGTTGACAAAACACAATATTTTCATGTCTGAATTGACTCACATTGAAAGTGTAAAACTACTTGGAAGTTGTCAACTTTTTTTCTTATCGTCCCTAAAGTAAAATAGCCAAAGGCATTGTGAAAAATGTGCCGATTACCCCTTTAGCTCAGTCTCCATTTGATGAGATATCTATGCTGGACTGCTCAGGTAAAACCAGACCAGAACAGGATCTCCTGTGCTAAACTTGCGACCTCGACTTACCTTCTGCATTTTCTCTGAAGGCTAAATTACCTCACTGGACATTACTAAAAGGCTAATGTATGTCACCACTCTATTAACCTTCCCACTCAGCTCCATTTTCTCCCGGGATCATTAGTGGATTTCTTACAGGGGCACTCACTAGCTGCATATATTTTAGCCTGACAGTACTTAAATTCAATAAATGCCTTAGATATTTAATGTAAATACAACAGTTGCAAATAAAGACACATGAGGGAAGATAGTGAACAACAAGGCAGGGGCAGCAGAGCTGTTTTTTTGTTGTTTTATTTTTTACATCTTGGATTCTTTACCTGCAATTCGAAAATTTCTTTAATCAGTCCTCATTTCGGCCTACTTTCCGTCCAAGCTGCCAGAATGTCTTATTCTTTGGGATAGATTTAGTAGTTAGTAATCAGATTGCACGCGTTCTGAAGACAGTTGCAGTTCTTTGCACTCAGGGTATTGTTTTAGTGCCCAACCACTTTCACTTGTTAATTTTTTTTTTATCACATCCATCAAAACTGTCAAATCCTCCTGGCTTAAAATGTCCTGGCTTAAAGAAAAATAATTAACTCATGAGCCAATGGTCTTTTTTTCATTTTTACTGGTATCTCTGTATAGAACCAATGTTTAATCTAACTTTTAAGTTTTGTTCATCAGCTGATTATCCCCTGGATGATATTGTTGGCCTTCTCAGCATGCCATCTAGCTCTGAAGGGGCCAACTAATTACCTACTGTATTAATCTAATCCAGAACAACAGCTGAAAAAATGACTGGACATCACTTTGCTAATGCAGTGAGGCTACCCGAAGATGCTTTGGTGCACTAACTTCGATGGTCTCCATGATCTCCACAGCTGGTAAGAAAATGACTGCACTGATTCAAATTTCGTTCAGAATTAAGGAAATCATGATGCAGTTATGAGTGAGGTATTATACACTTAAAGCTACAGTGTGTAATAATTACAGGGATATACAGTCAGAAATCTAATATATTATACATAACTATGTAGAATTCGTTATTTATAATTACATAGGAGCGGGTCTCGCAGCCATGAAGGCAGACATCTTTGCGCTACGGCAGCGCAGATCCAACAAACTAGCGATTGCGAGATCGCCCATTACGCTCGAAAGTAACTACGGCAAGTTGAGAGAGATGAACTGAGACGGTACTGAACACACAGACTAATGAAATACTATCTGTAAAATTATCTATGTAGACAAACCTCATCACTTGAGAAGGTAGGTGATGAGGAAGTCGAGGAAGACATTTTGTCCCGTAACGCTCGCCGTACTGTTGGGGGGGAGAAGCGGTGGGGGGGAGATGTTCATGTTGCTGCGGTCTGCAGTCTGGACGCTAGATGTCACTGAAAATTACACACTGTAGCTTTAAAGCTGGTTTATACCTGATGCATGTATGTTCCCAGTGTTCTTGCACACCTCGCTCTTCTAGCGGGTCAAACTTCACGAGTTGTTTTCCGCAAATTCGGTCAAAAAAACAAAACTAGCCGGCCTCCTGTCTGCGGCGCTGTTTCCGGTCAGCTACAATTTGGGAGAGAAGCAGCGGAGCGTCTCTCAAGGGGGCGGTGACGTCTGGAGCCGAGGTATTGAATTGCACTCATTGCACTGATTTTGTGCAGTATTTTTGCAGTATTTTTTGATGCAACTTTTCTACTTCTGTTATTTACTGTTGTTTCTAAAAAAAATGCATAACGATGTTACAGCTTTTATTGATTTATTTCAAACTTGAAACTTTGTTTAGCCTGTAAGGTCTAAAAAAATTTTTTTTTTAAATTAATCGATTAATTTAATCGAATCGTGGTGTATTCTCGAGTACCGAAAATAATCGAATCGTTGGGTCAGGAAATCGATACTGAATCGAATCGCCATGATGGGTGTGATTTATACCCCTAGTAACAACGTAAAAATACTACACTACTGTACCTAAGTAGATTTTGGAGTATTTTATGCTTTCCTTGAGTAAAACATTTTTTGATAAATTGAATAGGGCTATACACACTCAGTATCTGTTCTGGTTTAAGAGATGTGGCACAAACTTATGCAGTAGGACTTTACTTTGTAGCTGAGCTGGTTGTTTTTTTTATTTTTATTTATTTGTTTTCAATAACTTTTTATAAACTGTCCCAGTCAAATGTGGAAATCTGTTTAATTTGTGCGGCACAGAGACAATTGTAAAAATAATAATAATAATAATAATGTAAGTTTGAGATTAAAAAGTTGTACGCAGACGGTGTGACCTGGCTTCTTTGAGTCTAGACAGTTGTTAATTTTTTTAATAAAAATTTTTTGATCAAATTTAATCGCAATTTTTTGCGGTTTTAGATGTTTGCTAAAAAAAAAAAGTTGTTGCCCTGTGCAACTTAGTTCCTAAAAGAGTCACATTATCTCTTAGCCAGTGTTGTGCAAAAATAATGTCCTGCAGATAATGAATAGATGGTTAACTAGAACTGGAGTTATAGTTAATTATTATCCTATTCAACATCGAAGGCCAAAATCAATTTAGTGTTCTTAGGTGGATAATTATAGCCCTGAGTTATCTACTTACCGGTTGTTGATCCAAAACTGGAGGGTTCCGGGACCGGCTGTTAAAATCCAGGTATCCACCAGTCTAGTGGCCCCGGTTAAGTTATCAGCAAAGCTATTAAATTATCAATAAAGAACCTTCTATCTCTGTTTATTCGCACTATTACCCAAGGAATCGAGTTACTCTGAGTGATTAACCCTCCGTTATATGAACGACCAAAACCACTACAGATTAACCAATGATGTCTTTATTCTAATAATTCAGGATTACAGAAATCTAACATCTATGCAAACACTACACACTACTAGAAAACTAAACACGAGGTAGATTAAATGACTAGTTCAAAAGAGAAATAAAAGACAAATCGAAAATAAAGAATTAAACGAGATAGAAACAACGGAATAACTATTACTGGCGTCTGAAATTGTCTAAAATACGCCAGATATTAATACATTCATTAATGTCCGCTAGCAGCAGGTATAGTGCAATTGATCAGTGTAAACTAATACATCCAACTTAAAATCAGCAAATGATTAAATGCATTAACAAGCAGCAGGTGTAATGATAACAGTGCAATCGATCATGAACATTAATACATCCAGCTTAGTATTGGTAAATTATTGAACATGTATTAACAATAGCAGCGTTCAGCAAAAACCCTTTTTGCCTGGCAATGTAGTGATGTGTGTCAATGGTTGTGGCTAAATGGGGACCACCCCCCTTTGTTCTCCACGCGGTGAGGGGAACAAAGAGAAATGGGGGGGGCGACCTGTGATCAAGATGGCGGCGACCACGGGACCCCACGTGGCTGAACGTGATAACTTTATCTCTATCTCAAAGCAGAAACAACGGAGACGACAGGAAAGCCAAGAAAGAAAGAAAAAGCACACACTTATTTTAACCAAATAAACAAACCCTTAATCAGCACAGATAAAAAAAAGAACATCAGCATTAATTAAAAACCCTAAACTGCCTTTCTCTCGCCTGAGCACAGCAATTCTGATGCATCAAAAGAAGGTAAATCGATTTTACTGTGAGATGCGTCGTCCGAGGGAGGTTGGCGTTTCCACGGCAACCGCAGCTTGGTTTCTGTCGGGCAGCGCTTCTCTGCCACCGGTCCGCCCCTTGGGAAAGTTCAGTCAGCTCGGGCCGCAGCAGAGGGGTTGATCTGCTCACGAGTTGGAAGGAAGGGATTTCAGGAGGTGATCTTAGGAGGTGATCTTAGGAGGTGATCGGCAAGAGCGTCCTCTTAACCGATTGGTCCAAGAAAAGGGGAGAACGAAACTCCGCGGTCAGCTTCAAAGGGTTTCTATCTCCCAGTCAGCGCTGTTGCTATGCACGATGGAACACTGCGATCCGTGACTTTCGATGCAGGAAAACGAAAGCTACTTCCAGTCAGCTTTCTTCTGATATTTCACGTGAAATGGGCCTCTCCTGACGGGCTGCAAACCCATGGAAAAAGAGAGAGAGTCTTTTCGCGCTGCGCTTTTTAACCCATGGATGACGTGCGGGCACTTCCTGTCTGCGCATCGGCTGATTGGTCCGTGCTGTGAGTAACGTGGGGGTAGTTCCATTGTGGACAAGAACAAAGGGGTAGTTCAGGTGGCAACGGAGATGGTTTAGCCCACTGATTTAGTTCCATGTTGGTAATATACCTCAACATATTCCCCCCTTTTAGCTTTGAAGAGTGGATATCCGTTTCAGTCTTTAAAGCTAACCCAGTTTATTAATCCATATTGCCAACAGGGTTGCGTGTAGGTGTCCACTGTGCAGTTGGCCGTTCGTTAGAGGTGGGTGCTGGCTCAGGGAGAGGAGGCAGGTGCTCGGCGAGTGTATTGCTAGCTAGCTAACTAACCTCATTGTAATGTCACCAAACATTGAAACACAGACATTTGTTGTACATTAGCAACCATGTGGCATTTTGGTTCAGCATATTTGCTTTAAGCAAGAGAAGGGAGGAAAGAAACATGCAAAGGGGACAGAGATAAAAAAACTCACTAAACTACTTGTGATTCATAGCCCGTCATTTTCCGTTTTTTTTTTTTTTCTATGTTTTGACGTTATGGCGCTATGAATCTGGGGGCCACATAGGTGAGGTGCTCGACTTTATGCTGTAACACCTTTATCTTTTGGTATGCCTTATACGTCATTATCGTAGTGATGACCCAACCGAAGATGAAAACAATGATCGGAATAGACATGGTGTGGGTATTCGGCCAGGCATTGTCTTGACGATAATGGAAAAGTGGGGTGGAGAGTAGTTCAGATGGTGTGAGGCTAAATTTAACTAGCTGAGTGCCTGCTGCCAGGAGTTGTTTTTCAATTTCGACATCAATACTGAAGTTATATCCTTTGAAGACATCTAGAATTTCAATTTCTGAGTCGTATCGCTCGACATTGAGATGGTGTAAGACTATGTCACCAATGTGGATCACGGCGCCTTGAGGAACTGAAACCAACATTGTTTGATTGGGAAGGTGAATTCTAGTGACTGTGTCGTGTAGTTCGTAGGACAGCAGTGCTTCGGTAGCTGGTGTACTCACTAGCCATTTATTACCTGCGCGCTCTATCATTGTTTCTACTCCTGCATCCTTTAGAGTCATCTTAGCTTGGCAGTTTTGTTCTGGGGATTCGTTTCTAAGTCCGCAGAGGCGGTCTGTTACATCTCTAAGGAATGGGTTGCTGGGGCAGACCCAGTGGATTTCTTTAGTTTTGGTGCATAAGTCTAGGTTAGGGACCAAATAAAGCTGGGGGTTGGCGTCGTTGAAAGCCAACATGGACGGAGTTTTTAGGTGGACGTGGGTTTTATCTCTCCAAAATCCAACGTTTAGTACTGATTTTAGTCTATACACATTAGCCCTTTCAATGATTGGGAGATTTAACATGAATCCGATTTCTAAGTTATCGGGATCTACAAAGATTGGTATTGCACTACCTAAGCTATAAGCCAGGTGAGTTTGCGGTGATTGCAGAGCACCAGTGACAGCGGATTTCAGCACATTCTCTACTAGTTCCACAGGGACTAAGTAAGGAGGGATTCTTCCTTCAGCTAGGCTGTTTACCGATTCACCAACCTCTTGGATGAGATCCTGCATTAAATCTCTCACAACTTGCGTGTACATTAGATCATTCTTTACCACTTCTGTCAGTGTTTCCAGTGCATGCATGGTGTTGTTTATAAGGGCAGAGTGTAGGTTAACCGTGACTACTGTGCCTTGAAGTGTTTTTGTCTGGATGTTCAGTAGTTTCTGTTGTATGAGGAGCCTTTGCTGGATTTCTGGCATCTCAGAGTCCAGTTCTTGTACATGCTTTTGAATTGTTTTCAGACTAACAGCATTTGCCGCTGAGAGACCTATGGAAAACAGTGATCCGACCGCGGCCACGGAGGCTATGAGTCCGCCTAAAAATCTTTTCGGGCGTTTACTTCCGACGAGATCCTGTTCAGTCACCATAAACTTTTCGAGTTGTTTAAGAATGTGGGTTGTGGTATGTTTGGCATGGTTCACTGTGTCATGGATCTGACTGCCTTGTTGTCGTCCTTCTCCTATCTGAGGCGGTAGTTTAATGTGTTTCCGGTACACGTCCCATGGATCGAGTCGGACGAACACCCGTTGTGTATGGAGTTTACAGTGTGTGATAAGTAGTCCAGGTGTGTCTTGGAGAGCGGTGCCGGTTGGAGGTCCTGTCTCTATTACACTGGATGGTTGGCCCATGGTTGATCCCAGGAGGAAGCCGATTACCCAGAAGATCTCCATCTGTAATAGAGAGACCCGAATTATGACGGAGTGTGTACAGGTTATGTGTCTTTTGGCCCTACTTATTATGCACAACTTCAGTTCTATGCATCTTTTCTTTCCTCCGTGGCGGTGTCGCGTTTGGTTGGTTGGGAGGAGGATTTGATGTAAGGTTTTATTTGATTCGCATGGACCCACCTGTATTCAGGTGCTTGCCTGGGTTTGGAGGTCCTTATTCTATAGGCCACTGGTGAGAGTTTTCCCACGATCTCGAATGGTCCAGCCCATCGTGGAAGGAACTTTTTGGCTCGGCCGGGTGGTTGAGCAAATTTGAAGTAGAAAATCTTATCTCCCACTTCATATTCTGTGTGTGTGGCCTTGCGGTCATAGTAGGCCTTGGCTCCTTCCACGCTGGCCTCTAATTTCTTTTGGGCCCATGCGAATGTTGCTCTGAGATGATCTTTCAGATCGGAGACGTATTGATGTGCTGTATAGGCAGTCGTGACGCTAACATCTTCTGGCTGATAGATAAGGTGTAGCGGAAGAGTCATTTGCCTGCCTGTCATCATCTCGAAGGGCGTAACGCCAGTGGATGTCTGCGGTGTGGACCGGATAGCCATCAGGACCAGGGGCAGTTTGACGTCCCAGTCCTTAGCATGGCTGTCAACATATTTTTTTAGCATACTAACCACTGTGCGGTTCATCCTCTCCACCTGTCCTGATGACTGGGGATGATATGAGATGTGAAACTTGACCTCAACCCCTAGCATCTCGAAGAGTGCCGTCATAACGTTCGAAGTGAAGTGGGTCCCTCTGTCTGAGTCAACTGACAGTGGGAGGCCCCAACGGCTGAACACATGGTTCAGCAGGAGAACCGCAGTGGTGGTAGCTGTGTCGTTGGGTGCGGGTAGGCACTCAACCCACTTTGTGAAGCTGCAGGTTACGGTGAGGAAGTATTTGTTGCCTCTTGCTGATTTCGGAACCGGTCCAACCCAGTCTATCTGTATGTGTGACCACGGGAATGTAACCCCCCTTCGTTGAAGAGGAGCCCGGTCAAGGGGCTGGACCGGTTGGAATTGGCAGCAGGTCAGACAACTCTTCACATACACCCGTGTGTCATTTGCCATTAAAGGCCAGTATGCCACCTGCTGAAGCGTGTGTAGGGTTGCTTTGTAGCCTCTGTGTCCTCCCACAGGCGAATCATGTGCGTGAGCGAGCATGATTCCTCTGTGATCCGTTGGAACGACCCATCGGAGTGGGCCGTGTCCATCTTTGGAGTAGACCCAAAGTAGAACCCTTTTTCTATCTTTAAGTGGGGTAAGCTATGACGAAACGCCTTTAGCTCCTTTGATTCTCCAGTTGGTGATGGTTGATTTCCAGGTGACTTACCATTGCTTACCAACTCCTTGATGGCATGCAGGGTCGGATCTTGGTCCTGCATGGTACACAAGTCCTGGTCACTTGGTTTGCGTCCGAGGCAGAGCATCTCGTTAGCGTTTCCGGGCTTGTTTTGATTGGCTCTTACCTGTTGTCGTGTTATGGCGCAAACTGTGTGGTTTTCAACAGGCTTAGCCCAGTCCTCACGAAACTCCCAGGGAGTTCCACTTTCTGCTCCTAGCCTGGCAAGGCGGTCTGCTTCGTCGTTTCCATCCTTGTCTTGGCCCAGGGTGCGAGAATGTCCTTTAACCTTTTTCCAATAGATGGTCATGTCGTTCTCTGTGGTGAGTCTTTCGCATGCTAGGAATATATTTGAGTGTTTGACTTCTTTATTCCTAGCATTCTTCATTCCGTTAGTTTTCCAAACGGGTAGGTGGGAGATGAAACTAAGCCTAGCGTAGTTGGAGTCGGAGCAGATCACCAGCTGCTTCTGGTTCAAGGCGGCTGCTTGTTGGATCGTGATGAGGATCGCTGCGACTTCAGCATATTGGCTCGTTTTCGCTCCCAATTGGTAGTGGTTTGGTTCGGCGGAGTCGATTCCTGTCCAAACTATACCTACCCCGGCTCGGAGTTGGTGTTCATGCATGAACGCACAGCCATCGGTATACACTCTTGGGAGCCCTTTGCATATGTTCTCGTCATAATAGCGGTGGGCTGAGAGCGTTGTTCCCACAGCTGTGGGTGTGTCAGGTTGGGGTTGAGGTGTATCGCACTCGCAGTGGTTACATCCGGCTAACCCCTGTCCCAACGCCATCCGGTTGTTTTGACCGTATCTTACCTCAATGTCGTAGCCTTGTAACGCCATCATCCATGTCGCGATCCGGCTGTTCGACACTCTCCCTTCCCTCAAACGCTGACTGTTAAGGAAAGTTACTGGCTGGTGACATGTTTCGATAATCACCTTTTGTCCTCCTATGTAACTGCGGAAGTGTTCTACCGCCCAGACTTTGGAGAGGAGGGCCTTCTCACAGTCTGAGAATTTTATTTCAACCTCGCTTAGTGGTCTGCTCGCGTATGCTACGACTCGCATGTCCTGGTCGTATTTCTGTCTCAGCGCTGCACTCAGGCAGTGAGATGAGAAGCTGGCTTCCAGATAGAACTCACGGTCCTTGTCTGGGTATGCTAAGCAGGAGGCAGACACCAGCTTCTGCTTCATCCATTGGAAAGCCTGTTCCTGAGGTTCTCCCCAATCGAACGGAGTGTCTTTGCGTAACAACTCGGTGAGTGGCCTCGCCATGTCTGCATAGTCTTCGATAAACTGACGGGAGTAGTTGCAGACCCCGAGGAAGCTCCGGAGTTCGGAGAGGTTGGTCGGGGCTGCTATGTCCTGGATGGCCCTGATTCTGTCGGCTTGAGGTTCAATGCCGTTTGGTCCGACCGTGAGCCCTACGTAGTCCACCTTTTTCCTGCACCACTGACCCTTGCTTAACGCTAACTTGGCTCCTGCAGCCGCTAGCTGGCCTAGAACGTGTCGGATTTCCTCAAGATGTTCTTTGAAGGTTCTGCTCCTCATTAGGATGTCATCGACATAAATGAGGTTTCCTCGTTCTGTAGCATCGGACATCGCCTTATGAAGGAAGATGTTGAACTCGGCTGGTGAGTTGGAGTATCCGAAAGGACACCTGTTCCAAGTATATTGGCGGTTCCCAAAGGAAAACGCCAATTTATACTGGTCAGCCGGGTCCACCTTCATTGTCCAAAAGCCATTAGCCACGTCTACGGTTGAGAAGAAGCGGGCGTCTTTAACTTTTGCCAGTTCTTGGTCTAAGTGGATCATGGGCCAGCGCGAAAGCGGTACCTGCTTGTTTAAAGCACGGTAATCGATGGTGAGACGCCATTTTCCTGTCGGTTTTAACACCGGCCAAATGGGGGAGTTGTAGGTGGAGTTGCATTCCCGAATGATGTTTTTCTCTAGCAGCTTATTGAGGATCTCTTGGATCGAATCATAAGCGGCCAGAGGAATCTTATACTGTCGCACGAAGGTTGGGGGCGCGTTTGGTTTTGTGGGAATACGAACCGTGTGCAAATCTGTAACCCCGCAGTCGTTAGAGTCTCTAGATAAGATGGTCTGGAACTCGTAGAAAAGATCCCTGAGTGCCGCTTTTTCAGCTTCAGTGGATAAAGCGTCGGCCTTCTCTAACTGTTGGTTTACTTCGTCTTCGAACCCTGGGTACGGCTCGGGTTTCTGGTTCTGCCCTTCAGGTTCGGTTTGGCTGTCTCTTGTGGAACGGGCTTCTAGCGAGTACACTATCAAGTTCCCTTCGGCTTCAAGGGTGGCGCCAAACAGGGATTTGACAGGCAGCGCCTCATCCCTTCTGACAGTTATCATTTTCGAGGGGAAGGTGGAGGCACTGTCTGCGAAATCCTGTGTGGTGATCAGGGATGACGGCAGTTCTCCAATGACGGGAATGCCCAACTCGAAGTCGTGGAACGAACTATCGATTAGCACCCCGAGGGGTTTAGCGGTTTTTAGTGGGATTGGGACCGCGGTTGGGTTTTCAACCAAGAGGTAGGTTGAACGATTGTTCAACTCAAGCAAGGGATTTCCCCGGACAACCAGATTCAGTTCGTGGAAGTGAGGCAGAGGTTGGAAATGGACCAAGGGGTTTTCCATTTCTTGACCTTTGAGGATGACTAGCCGGACTGGGACACCAGTGGTATATGCTGGTATCAGCATATCTGTTTCGCATGTCACCTGACAGGCTTGGGGAATGGTCTGCCCTGACCTCATGACCTCGGGTTTTCCAAGGAAAGAACATGGTGGTGTTCGGGCCCGGGCCCACAAGACTTGGTTGCATGTGTCCAGTTGTACCCCTAGTCGGACCAAGAGGTCGGCGCCGATCAGAATCGGAGTGAGTGGATGTTCCACGATGCTAAAAGGGTGCAATATGTGTTTGGGTCCGATGTTTACCCTAAGCATACATACCCCAGTAGCCTTCATGAGTCGGCGAGGCCGATCGTCTGAAAGTAGGTGGTGGCAACGTCTTATTTCAACCAGGTCAGGCTTCGCCTGGCATAAAGAAAGGTACAGTTTTCTGCTTATGGCTGACTTTTCCAACCATAGGGCTAGGACCGCATTCGGTTTGAAGACGCCTTCCAAGTGAATGCCCTCAGTCAGTGTGAGGTTGAAGCCTTCATTATCGGAAGGTGTGAGAGTGCAGAGGAAGGATTCATGGCTGCGGAAAGATGCGCTTTGGTTGTGCGTCTGTGACCTTGAGGCTGGAGCCCCAAAAAGTGGTTCTGCAGGAGGAAGTGGTTGTGTTTGGTGTTTCGCTGACTCGCTTGAGCAGGTTACCAGATGGGTAAGAACAAGCTGTTTCTCTGTCGAGGGGAACGGCTTTGGATTTTCCACCTGAGCCCATAAGTGTCCCTGGTTGCAGTCAATGAGTGGGGCCAACCTGTCCAGCAGGTCTTGGCCCACAAGAAAGGGTTCTGTATCCAATGTGCAAATGTAGATAGGATGGATTAGAGTCATGTCTCGGAAAGTGACATCTAACCACACCCGCTTGGTGATGCATGACTCATGCTGGGTGTAGCTGGTGATCCCTACGTTGCAGGTCTCCACCTGGAATGGCTTTCCAAGGGTTTTCATGGCTCTCATCACCTTTTCGAAAAGCATGGCGCACATTAGACTAATTTCTTTTTTTTTTCTTTTTTTTTTTTTTTTGTCAATCAATCAATCAATTCAGTTTATTTATAAAGTCCCATTCACAACACATGTCATCTCAAGGCACTTCAGAGTTCAATCAATCAATCAATCAATCAATCAAACAAACAATCAATCACACTCTAAGGTTTCCCGGTTCTCAATATTAAATCAGTTTTGTTAGACAAGTCTGTATTTCATTTTTTTTTTTTTTTTTTTTTTTTTTTTTTTTTACAGTGTCCTGTCTGGCAAGGTGGCAATAAGAATAATTGTCTTGATGCCAAAAGGAGCCCAACAGATTTTACTTTCACAAGTGTAGCGGTATCGCAATTGCCATACCGCTCCACTTGTTTCATGTATATAAATTGCTTTATTATAATTATGCAGGGAGTTTTACAGTTCATATGGACACTGCAATGTAAGTAGAGCAGAAAAACAGAAGAAGAAGAAGGAAAAAGAAAAAGAAAAAAACAGGACAAAAGATGAAAGAAAGAGGAGATAGGAAGGAGACAATGACAAAACATTTTCAGTCTGCTTCAACACCTGTAATGAGATGGAGAAAAAAAAAAAAAAAAAAAGAACAGCACAACCAAAAAAACATGGTACGAGATATACAATAAAGCAAACACCTTGAAACTATCACTAAAGTAATATTATTAAGTCTGACATGTACTCTGTGTTACCTGAAGACTAATTTCTGAACCTGTGTCCAGAAGAGCATCAGCAGTGACGCATCCCCCTATTATGGCAGAACAATAAAGGCGACGTGCGTTTTTAGTGAGATGGAGCTCACCCAAGAACTTCAAGAACGGTGTTTTGTGTAATGGAGTTTCGGAGGATTCACCTGGTTTGAGGGGGTGTGCTCCCCACTCAATTCGGTAGACCCTTTTGTTGGATGGGTCTGAATCCACGCCTAGTCATGCGGACGGAGGTTTTGGGTTTGGTTTGTTTCGGGTATCGGTGGGATTTGTTGGCGGCTGGGATGTGTTGGTCATCTGTTGCACCGTTTCTGTAAGTAGTCTGCGTAAGGCGGCTTCCATTTCCCTCATCATCTGTTGTTGTCCTTTCTGGTCTGCATTCTTAGGCCTTACCTTCTTTTCAGGGTGGCTGTCAGACTTCGCTCTGTCTGGTTTAACTCTCACATTGGACTCCTTACCTTCTTTTCCGTCTCGACTCCATCTTTCTCTCATCCTCCCTTTCTTCTCCTGTGGGTTGAACTTCTGACGTCCCTTGGATTCGTTCCTGAATCTGTTGTCAGAGGAGGGAATCTCTCTTCCCTCCAGTTCTAGGTCCTTACCTGCTTCGGCTCTGACCTGTAAAACCCTATTGCTCCGGTCAGTTTCCTTGTTGACCCGAGCATGTGTTTCCCATGCCATCTGAGCATACTTCTTTATTTCCTGCATGGTAAGGTTTCTGGTTCGGCAGTACATAGTAACATCGTATTTGATGCTCTCATGGAGATTGTGAAGGAACAGGTATCTTAACGTGTGGTCTTCCTCCTGTCCAGGGGCGCTCCGCCCCTGAAAATATGCAGCTCGTAAACGACGGTAAAACTCTCTCGGCGACTCATTTCTTTTCTGTTGTATGCCGAAAGCACTGAACATCGCAGAGCCTGGATCAGTGTGTACAGAGTATTCCTCTCTCAGTGCTTGACAAAGAGAGGAATAAGTGTCTCGGATCGCGGGCCTAAGGCTTTCTATGAACACATGCACGCTCCTTGAGGTCGTCTTCCATATTAGCTTTAACTTTTCCCGGGCGGAGGGACGAGGTAAGTCTAAAAGACAGCGTTCTACCTCTCTAAGGTAGTCCTCAATGGTGGATTCCGTGTTGCTGGGGTCAAAACGTTCTATGTCGTGGGCGAGGGATTCGAGTTGTCGCATCCGTAATCCCTGTTCTGGGACTGGGGCTGGACCATCTGAATCCTCATCTGAGAGCTCTAGCCAGCTACGGTCGCGGTAGGGTGGAAAGCTCTGCTCTGACCTCCTTGGAGGCGGGTGAGACCGCTCATGGTACACTGGTGGGCCTGTTGCTCCATAGCCGCTAGGCCATGGCCGCGGCTCAGTGCGGGGTCGCTCATCAGTGTCCCATGGTTGGTCGTACAGCTGCCTTTGTGGCAAGGGTGTGTCATAGCAGATCGTGCTTCGCGTTTGGTCTGACCTGCTTGTCGCTCTATAACTAGGACCTGGCATGCCGCTCAGGTCCGGCATCCTCTGCGGTCTAAAGCTGTTCTGCTCTGTGGAACTACGCACTACACAACCGAACCTTCCTTGCTCCCTCATGCTAGCTCTCTGCTCTGTGGAACTACGCACTACACTACCGAACCTTCCCTGCTCCCTCATGCTAGCTCTCTGCTCTGTGGCTGCCAGAGGAGGATCTCCCCTGGTACCCCATTTATCCAACGTATCTAAAGCAGGGATGGGTTCACTTTCTTCTCTCTTAAGAGAACCTTCTGTTCTGATCTTCTCTTCTTCTGATCTTTCGTCTGACTCTTCGTCTGACCCCTCGTCTGACCCTTCATCCTGTGGGCAGGGAGCAACCCCCCTTTGCCGTTCTTCCAGGAAGTTAGAGGTCACCATCCTATCCTCTTCTGCTCTTCTTGCCCTTCCTTCAGCTTCTGCACGCATTTCTTCAGCTTCTGCACGCATTTCTTCGGCTTCTGCACGCAGTTTTTCGGCTTCTGCACGCAGTTTTTCGGCCTTCACGCGCTGTTCTGTTTCTAACTGGGACTTCCTCTGATACAGCAACGCAAGTTGACCAAGCACGTTTGCAATAAGCATCTCTTTCCCTGGCTTCTTAGTTGACTCCATTAGCTTCTCAATCTCGCTTTCACAAGCCTCTAGATCCAAACTACCAAGGGCTCTGTGTTTGTCTTCTGACAACGAAATCAATGAGCTTATTAAGTTCTGGGCGTCCATTTCGATGGATGCCGCAGAAGCTCCCACTGCTTGCTGATCCTGATCCCTATCCATTTGATTCGCTAGGGGGGGGGAACACAAAGCAGGAAACGCAGCGCACTGGCTACAAATCGCTAACCGTGTTAGCACTACACGCACTAAACAAACACGCTCCGTTTACTATAGGTTCGTTACCTATACGGCAGGTGTAGAACGTGCGGATAAAACAATACGCAGGTTGCTTTCAACGTGCGACCTCCTCTTTAATTTGACAGGTTGCCGATTTGCTTTTAAATCTGTGGGTTTCTAATGGTTTGATTCACTCACCTTTCAGTAAGTAAGATTGGCTGGTTCAAAAGTGTGTATATGTGTATAGATGTGTGCGTGTGTATGTATATATGTGTAAAACACTGTTAACAAACAACTCTTGCACACAAAATGGATAACGCAGTGTTAGAAAACCTGGCAGAAGTGGTAAAAGGTGGCAGCAGCTGCACAATTAAACCTGAGGTTTTGTTTCTTTATACCTGCAGTTTAAGTTTAACCACTCTCCAATTGTTAAAACACTGTTTGTCCACAGCACAGAAAGCAATAGTGAAACAGCATGAAAGAAAGAAAAATAAAATTTAAGAAGAGAAAAAAAAAACAAGTCACTCCTTCTCTACACCATTCAGCTGCAATTTCAGAAGCCACCACCAGGGGGAGACAAGGTGCCTTCGCCTGGGAATTTTCAAACTGTTGTTGCAATAACACGCTTACGCCACTAGATGGCACCAAAGAGAGCACTACACAATTTGGGTCTCAAACACTGGAACCAGCTGAGTAATTGTAATTACATAAGCTACCACTAGGGGGAGATGACAATCTCTGCCAACGTGGCCTACACTGACCCAGTCGCTGTGACTTTAAAAACCCTTTTGTGCTGCACCAATCCACAATTTGATCTCACGGCTTCAGAATAGCAGCAACCAACAAACAACGCAGCTGAAGTCCCAAATCACCAATTCTCTATTGGATTATAAGTCTGAGATTCAATTAACTGGCCGTTAAATCTACTCAAACCCGCTGGACTCCGTCACTGCAACACCACAAATACACCCGGTCTATTTTAGCAGTAGTAGCGCTTTTAGCTGTTTTTAATTTCTGGGTGATTTATCTGTTATTCATATAACGGAAGTTTCAATCTCAGGCCCACCCAGGGACAACGCCAATATGTTGTGCAAAAATAATGTCCTGCAGATAATGAATAGATGGTTAACTAGAACTGGAGTTATAGTTAATTATTATCCTATTCAACATCGAAGGCCAAAATCAATTTAGTGTTCTTAGGTGGATAATTATAGCCCTGAGTTATCTACTTACCGGTTGTTGATCCAAAACTGGAGGGTTCCGGGACCGGCTGTTAAAATCCAGGTATCCACCAGTCTAGTGGCCCCGGTTAAGTTATCAGCAAAGCTATTAAATTATCAATAAAGAACCTTCTATCTCTGTTTATTCGCACTATTACCCAAGGAATCGAGTTACTCTGAGTGATTAACCCTCCGTTATATGAACGACCAAAACCACTACAGATTAACCAATGATGTCTTTATTCTAATAATTCAGGATTACAGAAATCTAACATCTATGCAAACACTACACACTACTAGAAAACTAAACACGAGGTAGATTAAATGACTAGTTCAAAAGAGAAATAAAAGACAAATCGAAAATAAAGAATTAAACGAGATAGAAACAACGGAATAACTATTACTGGCGTCTGAAATTGTCTAAAATACGCCAGATATTAATACATTCATTAATGTCCGCTAGCAGCAGGTATAGTGCAATTGATCAGTGTAAACTAATACATCCAACTTAAAATCAGCAAATGATTAATTGCATTAACAAGCAGCAGGTGTAATGATAACAGTGCAATCGATCATGAACATTAATACATCCAGCTTAGTATTGGTAAATTATTGAACACGTATTAACAATAGCAGCGTTCAGCAAAAACCCTTTTTGCCTGGCAATGTAGTGATGTGTGTCAATGGTTGTGGCTAAATGGGGACCACCCCCCTTTGTTCTCCACGCGGTGAGGGGAACAAAGAGAAATGGGGGGGGCGACCTGTGATCAAGATGGCGGCGACCACGGGACCCCACGTGGCTGAACGTGATAACTTTATCTCTATCTCAAAGCAGAAACAACGGAGACGACAGGAAAGCCAAGAAAGAAAGAAAAAGCACACACTTATTTTAACCAAATAAACAAACCCTTAATCAGCACAGATAAAAAAAAGAACATCAGCATTAATTAAAAACCCTAAACTGCCTTTCTCTCGCCTGAGCACAGCAATTCTGATGCATCAAAAGAAGGTAAATCGATTTTACTGTGAGATGCGTCGTCCGAGGGAGGTTGGCGTTTCCACGGCAACCGCAGCTTGGTTTCTGTCGGGCAGCGCTTCTCTGCCACCGGTCCGCCCCTCGGGAAAGTTCAGTCAGCTCGGGCCGCAGCAGAGGGGTTGATCTGCTCACGAGTTGGAAGGAAGGGATTTCAGGAGGTGATCTTAGGAGGTGATCTTAGGAGGTGATCGGCAAGAGCGTCCTCTTAACCGATTGGTCCAAGAAAAGGGGAGAACGAAACTCCGCGGTCAGCTTCAAAGGGTTTCTATCTCCCAGTCAGCGCTGTTGCTATGCACGATGGAACACTGCGATCCGTGACTTTCGATGCAGGAAAACGAAAGCTACTTCCAGTCAGCTTTCTTCTGATATTTCACGTGAAATGGGCCTCTCCTGACGGGCTGCAAACCCATGGAAAAAGAGAGAGAGTCTTTTCGCGCTGCGCTTTTTAACCCATGGATGACGTGCGGGCACTTCCTGTCTGCGCATCGGCTGATTGGTCCGTGCTGTGAGTAACGTGGGGGTAGTTCCATTGTGGACAAGAACAAAGGGGTAGTTCAGGTGGCAACGGAGATGGTTTAGCCCACTGATTTAGTTCCATGTTGGTAATATACCTCAACACCAGCGTCATGACGTTCTGCTCATGCTTCCAGGGGCATGTAGCTCTACATAGATACTTTCCATACACTCGTTCTCATAGGACAGAAAGAGGCTTCTTGTCATGATTGGTTACAGAGTAAGCCCAATATGCAGAACACAAACGGAAGCTGATGAAAAGTTTAACAAGGTTTATTGTTGCACAAGCACATGAATATTTCAACTGGAACTGGTTCAGGCCTGGGGGCAGGTTCACTGGAGTCTGCAGAGATGATAGTTCAGTTAGCGCAGGGACAGATGAGTTATGAGACTTTGAGTTAGCTGAAGAATACCTTGAAGGAGTCTGGGTTTCTCTTTAAGAGAGAGGTTACTGTTGGATCCAGAGACTGTTTGTTCAGCAGAGTCCAATAACTGCTTGAGCGTCTTACTTCTGACTATGAGGGCAGACCTTGGTTTTGGGTTTCCAGCTCTTAACCAAGAGCTGTGGGGGAATCCAGAGAAGGGTCTTCAGGTTTGGCTCACGAGGGTAGGCTCGGCAGGTTAGAATCTTATCTCAGCCAGAGATAGCAAAGATTCTCAGGTTTACTAGGCTCAGGTGCTAACCAAACTAGATCAACACTGCGGCGTTGAGGCAAGGTCTGAAGGCAGGTTATATAGTGGTGGATCCTATGATGATGAGATGGGCCACAGGTGTGTTGGGAGCTCAGCTCAGGAGGACCCACGGCGAACTCTGCTGGAGGAAGGTGGTACAGCTCCAGATCCCAACACTTCTAAAGAAGACAGACTAAGCAAAACTCAACTTTGTGCATGGTTTTAATAAATAAATTGCATTATAACAAAATATTATATATTAATATAGGGATTTATTAAAATATAGTCATTTGCAAAGTATTGTATATTGTATTGTATATTGTCTCATCAATTAATGTAGATGTAGTTTTACAGCCCTCATTTCCCTGTGCTTCACATATTATTCGCCCAAACAAGTCAAGCTTAATGCAGTTTACTGCAGGAACGATCAAAAGACAGAAAATGAGAGGTTAGATAGGATTGTTTTTGGTTATTTTCCAGGTAATATTTTCAGTCTAAAATAATATATTTTAATATCAATTATGATAAGCAGAATAAATGACAAAGAAAGGAAGATAAATAGAGGCAAATAGAGCAGTTGCATCTCTTCCCAGTTGGTGCTGGGCTTTAAAAACACAATGAGAGGGTTGGGTTTGCTAAGTGGTGATTGATCATTGTGTTGGGGTGTGTGTGCGCGCGTCTGTCAGGAGAAAACATGGTGATAGTTTAACTGATCCCGTCAGACACACACAGCCATCTCACTTTCTTGTCTTTGCAGTTATCTGTCTCCCGTTCTTCATCGCCGCCCCCCCTCCTCTTCTCCACTTCTGGGTGAAGAGTGGATGTGCTCTGTGTCGCCCTTCTCCAATCTGCCTCCTCAGTGTGTGTCCACTGCTGCCATGGACACAGCACAGATATACCAACACACACAAACATACACATCATCTCCTCCTACAACCTCCTTCCTTTTCACCCTCCCTACCTTATCTGTCTCTTCATTAAACCTCAACCATCTCCTCATCGCCTCCTGCTTAGGTCTCACTTATCAGAGACGCTTTCAAAGCACAGGAGGGGATCTGAGGAGAGGCAGGTCAGATAAGACCTATGAAACAGGACTGTGCGTGAATCAAAATCTAATCTTTGTTTATGAGTAGCTTTGTGTGGGCCTCCTGTGTGGGTTTGAGTGTAAAAGTGTGTTTTCTTTGACTGAACCGAACTGGTTTGACCCTCTGCCTCAAAACAAGATGATTACACTGAAACAAACAAGAGGATGATTCTGATGGGATGAATGTATACAGCAGGGAGAAAAAAGCTAAAGCAATAACCTTTACATTTATAATGTATATAATATAACCAACACATTCTAAGAGCAGATCTGTGTAAAAAAAAAAAATGTCTAGACAAGTTCAGGGGTTAAAGATACAGTAGCACAGTATGGTATCATGTAAAATTCCATCCTTACTCTTTAAATCGGTCTTGGCCCTACAACCCCTGCCAGAATAATAAGTAATCACACAGATTATAAAATGCTGACAATGCTGTGCCATCAATGTCCCATGCTTCTCATTTCCTCAGAGAATGTAGCATTATGTTGTGTTGCGTTCCATTGCAGTGGGTCCGTTGTGATGAATTGCGTCAAGTATAAAAAAGCACAGGTTAAGGTTTGAGTTCTGAGACAATAGAGTACAGCTTACTGGTGATGGTAATCTGTTACAGTGCTCCAAAAACAACACGACATCGGGAAGTGGGGAGAGCTGCTGCCTGCAACTGTTGATGGATTACTTTTTCAACTTACCCTCAGTGCTCTTTTTTTTCTGCTTCTCTCCCCCCCTCTCCGTGGAGCCCAAATATATAGCAAGTGGTAAGATTATCGACATGTATCCCTGTGTTACATGTTTTCCTACATCATGCAAAAGTGCCAGAAAAAAATGACAACAGAGTAATAATTGTGAGCATGTTATTTTGATCAATTTTCCAACAAAGAACAGCTTGGAAAAACTGCTTGTGCTAATTCTTTTAGGGTCTCTGGGATTTTGCTGTTTCTGGTGCCAGTGAGCTTCCTGTCACAGATAGGATCTTTGCGGGTGGCTGGTCTGACCCTTTTGCTGCACACCTCAAAACATTTTTCTGTCAAGATGATTAGCACGTATGATCGTATCTCACTTTGCGAAATGATTACTCCTGATGGTATTCTGGCCAAAGACATAAACCAGGAATATCTTTCTTGCTAAAAATCTTCTTGTGAATCTCACATTTCTTCACCAAGTTGGATGTTGGAAATACCTACCACCTGGTCAGAATCAGAGAAGGAGATGAATGGAAAACTGCAATCAAGACCTCCTAGGTCATTTTGAATATCTGGATGATATCCAGATTTTCTCCAGGACCTTATTTGAACTCAAGATCAACGTTTCAAGTTCTCCAACGTATTGTAGAGAGCCAACTCTTTGTCAAAGATGAGAGGTTGTCATAATCAGCTCCATCCTGTTTCCAATTAGCCTCCATCCGATTCACCTGCTTACCTGACTATATAACCAGCTCTCAGACCAGTCCCTGGTGCCAGGTTATTACAAGCCACCGGTGCGTTTAATCCAACATTCCTGTTACCTGCCTGCCTGATTCTCTAAGCTTGCCTGAACCCTATCAGACCTGTCATAGCGTGTTTTTGGATTTCTGACTTGTTTTCTGTACCCTGATCTTGCTCTCGGATTCCTTCCTGGATTGTCTCTAGAGGTCAGATCCACCTAGCTTTGACTCTGGACCTGTTCCTGGACCCCGAACTCTGGTTTGTGCCTTTGTTCTGCTTGTCTCTGTTCTAGCGGCCTGACCCTGTGCAATTTCTTGGACAAACAATTAACTGTCAAAGAGGGATTCCTTCAAATCAGCCTGGACAGATTCTGGAATCCTCTGATGTTCCCCAGTAACATCAAACGCCAACCAGCATCTTCAAAATCTGAAAGTTTATTCTCATACACCGAGAAGAAGTTCCGGATGCTGACTCTAGTAAATGTCTTCTGACCTGCGTCAGTTTCACATTCCAATATACTGTTAAAAAATTACCTTGTGTTTTTGGTAGAATTCTGGGTCGTCTATTTTCTGGTCACTACTGAAGTGATAGTTTCAATATGATTGTCCCATATCAATTACGTTTTTGGGACACATTTTCGAGAGGTGGCAGATGAAGACATATCCGGAGACAGTTTTTATCAACTCTCAATAGGCCTACTCCCTCAACTCGCAAGCTGCTATTTTTTTTTTAGAATTTGCCAACTTCCACTGCAGATTCATTAAAACTACAGTCAAACTGCTCAAATCCTCCCTAGACTTATCTCCTCCATAAGACATTTAATTTGGACATCTGAAGCCGAAAGGGCTTCTTCATAGCCCAAGAAAAGGTTTTTCAATCCCCTGATTCTGATTTAGCCAGATCCAGAGAAACTGTTTGTACTTGAAGTTGATGCCTCTGATTGAGGGGTTGGTGCAGTCCTTTCTCAAATTTCCCTTTAACTTCATCTTCTCTAACTGTCCAGGCTCCAAAAAAAACAGCCAACCTGATGCCCGATCTAGGCAATACTCCTGTGACCAGTGTTGTTATCAAGTCTCGCTGATGTAGCTGGAACTACTCCCCTCTGAAGGCGCACCCTTCGGCAGAGCTTTTAAAAGATGGACAACTTCCTGTTAACTTCCTGTTTCCAGCAGCTGTTGCCAGTTACTGGATGTGCTCTCTTCATCCTCTGACATGGGAGTTGGCTCTGAGCTCATCTGCCTAGCTGTGTGTTTCCTGGACAGGCCGCCTTTTACAGTTGCTTTTTGTATCCCTGCTTCTGTCTCCTCGAACCCCAGTCGCCCTCGGCAGATGGCCGCTCACACTGAGCCTGGTTCTGCTGGAGGTTTCTTCCTGTTAAAATAGTTTTTCCTCTCCACTGTCGCTACAAGCATGCTTAGTGTGAGGGCTTGCTTTCGAGTCAATCAGTCAATGCAATCAACTGGTTTTCCTTAGATAGAAAACTTTTAATTAATTTGACTGTATAATCTGGTGAACTGTAAAGTGCCTTGAGATGACATGTGTTGTGAATTGGCGCTATATAAATAAACTGAATTGAATTAAATTGCATTCCACGACAGCAGCAACTCCAGTAGGATGTGGAAAGGCATATGAGTGATCACAGACTACAACACTTATTTAATTTTCAGTTTAATTTGAATGTATTTGAATTTGTAATTTTTTTTTAGATTTTGAAAATTATTTCAGCTGTTTCAATTTAATTAATTCAATTTGAATAAAAGAAATACTTAAATTGAAAGGATTCAGATATTCACTTGCAATGTTTTGTGAGGTTTTGTTCCTAATCTTAATAGATTGATTGCCAAAAGATGTTCCAAAGTAAAATCAAAGAAGTGGCCTACCATGACTATGAAGCTGATCCCAGTGGGAAATTAGTCCCTATCGATGTAGGTGTAGTGACAGCCATGCCAGTCCAGGGACTGACTGCAGTTGTACTGAAAGTTGCCTCAGTCAATGACCGGCGTACCTGACATGTAACAACCATACCATGCATATTGCTTTAGGTGAATAGACTATATCAATTAGGCTATGTATGCTATGTATGCTTCTTTTCTTTACAACTCAACTACTGCCGACAGCATACCTGGGGGGTGTTCAAGGAGTGTGCAGGTCAGCTGGCCGGTGTCCTCACAGACATGTTTAACACCTCTCTGGACCAATCCATAGTACCAGCATGCTTTAAGTCTGCCACCATCATTCCAGTCCCAAAGAAGCCCCAGGTCACCTCATTTAATGACTACCACCCTGTCGCACCAACTCCCATCATGACGAAGTGATGTGAAAAGCTGGTTAAAGAACGCATCATCTCCAGTCTGTCCCCAACATTCGACAAGTTCCAGTTTGCCTACCGATGAAACCGCTCCACTGAAGACGCCATCTCCTCCGCTCTTCACCTGAGCCGGATGCTGTTCCTGGACTTCAGTTAAGCTTTCACAAACATTATCCCACAGCATCTGATAGGCAAACTGGAACAGCTGGGCTTCAATAAATTCCTCTGCAATTGGCTGCTAGACTTCCTCACAAACAGACCTCAGTCAGTCTGGGTTGGACAGATCATCTTTGATGTCATCACTAGTGGCGGCTGGTGGAGTTTTCTCCAGGGGTGGCTATAAACTCAAAATAGACGTATGCCAAAAACCAATCAAAAATATACTAATATACTATATATATTATACTAATATAAGTTATCACACCAGTATATTTATATGAATGCCAACAACAAAAAACATTATATAAACGCTTAATAAAAACTGGCTTTGTGAGGGCAAATCTGTGTTTTGCATTGTCCAATATGGTGTCACAAATCTAAAAAAATAATGCACCAGTTTAATATTTGTCAGCATTATATTTTTTTAATATATAGAAACTATTTATTTTCTGACAATGTGTTTATTTAACAGCAATTATGCAACTTAACAAACATCTATTAAAAGTACACTATATTATATTATTTTCCATGTGAATTCCAGATCGTTAATTTTTCTTTGTCTTTTCTAAAAAGTGCTTCAAATCAGTCCAACCTGTCTTTCTCTGTGCTGGGTCCGATCCTGACATTTGAAAAACGAGGCAGGCAATGCAGAATAAAGTGTTAGCCTTGCTAAATGCAAGCCAAGCCTTCTTGCTAAACCAGGTCCTGGAAAAGAACAGTTCTTGCGCCATGTCTCTCTCGCTCTCTCTCTCCAATGCATCTCCGACTCCAGCAACTCGACCCAACAATCACTTCCTGTCAGCTCGGGGCACCCTGAGCTCTCCTATACCTTTGAGCTACTGCACATGTACAACTTTTAATGAGAGTCAATGGGCAAATATTTTTGCACCCTAGAGCGGAAATAATCATTAATCTGACGAAAAATGGAATGACATTTTACTAGTCATTAAAGATTAAATATGTATTTTGCACATTTAAAAAATACATATTAATCTATTTTGAAATATTCTGTCAATTTGAAATCTGTCATTTTATTATGTATTAATCAGGGTCATTGGGTGGGTGGGAAGGTGCCTTAGCACCCTCTATTGGCCAGTTGCCACTGTTTATTACCTTAAGCACAGGCCCCCTGCTGTTTACTGTGATGACACGACTGAGTACCCAGGTTCAACACCAATCCCATCATGAAGTTTGCAGACAACACCACGGGGGTGGGCCTCATCAAAGGCCACAACGACCACAACTACAGAGAGGAGGTGGAGCAGCTGGTGGGTAGGTGCAGAGATAACAGCCTGATCCTAAACGTGGAAAAGAAGAAAGATCATCATTGACTTCAGGAAGAACAGGCCTAACCACTTTCCACTGCTCATCAACAGCTCAGCTGTAGAGGTGGTCAGCAGCACCAAATTCCTGGGGGTGCACATCACAGACCCCATCACCTGGAATGTAAACACCACCGCACAGAAGCGCTTGTACTTCCTGCGGAGGATGAGGAGAGCCCTACTGCCCCCCAACCATCTTCACAACCTTCTACAGAAGCACCATAGAGAGCGTTCTGACCAGCTGTCTCACTGTGTGGTGTGGAGGCTGCAGTGCCTTAGACTGGAAGGTGATGAAAGGTGGTGAAAACAGCAGAGAAGATCATCGGGGCTCCTCTTACCTCCATTAAAAAGAATTCCATCCCAGCGCTCCGTGTCCCGAGCCTGTAACATCATCAATGAACCCTCACACCCCCACCATGGACTGTTCTCCCAGCTGCCCTCTGGTAAGAGGCTTTGCAGCATTCGATGCAGGGCCAGCAGGTTCTGCAACAGTTTCTTCCCCACTGTCATTAGACTGCTGAACTCTTCAAAAAACTTTAAATCAAGTCACAGACTCTGCATCACACTTACAACAGCAAACTAAAATACTGCATATTTGCACTATATATATATATATATATATATATATATATATATATATATATATATATATATATATATATATATATATATATATATATATATATATATATATATATATATATATATATATATTGTTCTTGAAATGCTCTACACCAGTGGTTCCCTAATGGTGTGCCGTGGCACACTGGTGTGCCGTGAGTCAAGTGTGGGTGTGCCGTGGAATTTTGTGACAACCATGTATGGTTATTACAATACAATAACAGAAAAATAAAAAGCCTATACGGTCATGTCACTACTTTTTTTGCATTCATTTTCACAAAACAGAGGCAAACTACATTAAAATAATCTAAAAAGAAAAAAAAACTCAAGGAGAACTCCCTGACCACGGAGATGCGCAGGTAGGAATTATCATCCTGTGGCGCAAGGCTTTGGAACAGGGCACGATGGACATGTTCCCGCTGGCATCAGCTGCGCCGCAGGCAGCAAAGGAGCGCGCATTATATGCCGAACACCTTCAGAGTTTAAAAGAGAGGTTTGAGCGCTACTTTCCACATGTTGCTGACGTTGAGGATTACGACTGGATCCGAGACCCATTCAACCAGGAATCTTCAACAGAAAAACTGACAATGAAAGAAAGAGAGGGGTGCGGACCGCACATTAAAACTCAAATTTAGTGAGCTCCCACTGGATCAGTTTTGGTTGGCTTCTGCATCAGAATACCCAAACATCTCACGCCACGCAATTGAGCAACTTCTTCTTTTCCCCACTACTTACCTGTGTGAGCTGGCGTTCTCTACTCTGGTTTACATGAAGAACAACAGGAGGTCACGGCTCTCTGTTGAACAGGACTTGCGTGTGGCCCTCTCCTCAGTGCCACCAAGGATAAAAAAAATCGGTGCGCACCGACAGGCACACGTGTCTCACTAATTTGTAAGCAGACAAAATATTTACAACAGCACACGTTTCAATGCTGATACAAAAATGTTACATTTATTATTTGTAGTTCAGGACAATGGACAGTGCAGCTTCCTTGCATTGACAGTTCTTTGTGCTTAATTTCTGCTGAATTTTCTTTGCTTCGTTTTTAATTTTGTGAGCCATGATTTAAATAGGCGTGTGGCTGCTTTGATGAAGCCTATTTTGATGAAGTTTCAAATTAAATTTTGGAATATTTTGTTAACAAATATTTCATGAGTAATATTGTTGTCTTGTCACAATTTATTTTGAATTAGTACATAATTATAACAAATATTCTGCTAAACACGATGGATGACACAGGTTTTAAATGCTCTAGCACAATAAGTGCACCTTGAGATTTTTACTTGTCCTTTGGTGTGCCTTGGGCACAAAAAGTTTGGGAACCACTGCTCTACACTTCCATATCAATGCGTTTTTGTACCATGTTTTTTTTTTTCACACACTGTTTACATTTGATCCCTGCTGCACATTATGGAGTGAAAATGTTCATTTCACTGCTAAGTCGCTGCTCATTTAGTGTCTTCAATCTATATGAAATGGAATTTCATTCTGTATACACTCTGTGTATACAAAAAGGCAATAAAAGTTGTTTAAGTCTAAGTCTAATGCAGGGCACTGAAGTCAGCGTTAAAGCCCACACTTTACTTTCCCGACTGTTCTTTCTGATTTGCAGTTTTCCTGTTCATAGATGCTGGAATGAATGTTTAAAGACCCAGGCTTCATTCACGTTTACTGCTCTCTTTTCCCTCAACATCCTTTTCTGTCAATCATCTGCCAAAAATTATGTAGATTTATTTTTTTTAAAACAAACTGCAATTCCATGCATGCATCCTCTACATCATCTGTCCATCCCTCGATAAAAATGAATGACCCCAATCTAATTTATTGTTGCAGCATTTTACACTCTCTCACACTCCTGTCTTATTTTCTCCTTCTTCTGCATCATTAAAGCTTGACCTGACAGAGAGGCGTGTTTTTAGATATTTAAATATCTCCATACTTGTGTGTTCTGTGTCCTTGCTTCTGCGTCAATATGTCAACGCTTTCACAGGGAATTTTTTTTTTTTTGTCTGTGTTTGTGTCAACAAGCCCTTAGATGGTAGGATATGTGTAAAATAATACAGGAGGAGGATGTGGGGTCTGTAATGAGCTGCCTTTTCTTTCCAACTCTTCAACCTTGAACTGAGCAGGGCTTGACTTTCTGTGCTGACCTAAAGCAAAAAAGGACATTATTTTGGCAGATGTGTAGAGACTGTTTAAATGTATTCAGAAAAAAATAAACAAGCTGTAGAACTTTAAAGGTTGTATGCAATACTTATTTAATACAATTCAATAAGGTTTTTAAACCAACACCATGTGCTGATTAAAGTTAAGGAGACAAAAATCAAGTAATGTGCCACAAGACTGTGGCTACAATATAGCTTGCCACCATTAGTGTGTAACTGTTTGATTGGGTATATTGATATATTTGGTGTAAAATGCTTTGGAGTCCACTGACTTTAGACGGTGACATATTTACTTACTTACTAAACGGTGACAGGCCATTTACCATTTAATCAGACTGCTAGGAAGGTTGGAGAGAAACTGGTGGCCAGTCAATTTGCAATGCAGGAGTTTAACATTTTTCAAAACCTGTAAAGTTTCTCAAATGCAAATTAAAACATTTTGTGTAAATATCACCCAAAATCAAAAATCAAAAGCACAATTAATGCTTAATTCCAAATGGACTGTTTTCACCTGTACCAAATAACACTTTAAAAACCTCAAACCCTATCACACACTATGAAACAGGAGACTGCATTTGATAACATGGTCTAAACGCGTGAAACCTTCGAGCCAACACAGGGCCCTGCAGAAGCACAGAACAGGTATTACATGTACATCCTATGGGGACCACTGCTGGGCAAATAGAGGAGTGGGCGTGTTTTTATATGCCGACTTAAAACAGGCTTCAGGTGGAAAATTGCTTGTATTTGCTAAATTGCAAAAGGTGTTGCACTTTTACATTTTATCGCAACCTTAACTATGATGGTCTTAAACATGGCAAAGCTGAGTCAGAAAGAAAACTACACAAAGGATGATGACCAAACATTCTGAATAGCAGCTGATGTTCTCAGATTGATGAAACCGGAGTTTTAGTTCATTTATTTATTCACTACTGATTTACTGTTGGAGTATTCAACTCATTGTGGCAGTAAAAAATGAAGCCTGTCTGAGCTCATTCATATACTGTAGGTTAGAGAAACTGCTGCAACCTAGAGCTCTATATAAACCTGGATGGTCTTAATGGGGGCTTCATGGGTGTATTAGGATCATAGTTTAACATTGCAGAGGAAAAAAGCTGCCAATGAGTTTAGAGCATGCACAAAACCTTTATAGTGAGGTCATAAAGGTTTTACATTGTTGGGGTACATTGTTGGGGTGATGGCCGTTATATGTGCTGGTCAGGAGGTAGAGCTATGGTGGATTAACTAAGAAAATAACCATGAAGATTCGTTTTTAATTTATCATTCTCTGCTATGAAAAGCTTTTTCAAAATCTGTTTCTCTTCTCTTCTTCCTTTTATGATGGGAACAATGGACATGTTTATTTTGTGAGGGAATTTTTGATTACCCAAAAAATATCCAGGTTTGAGTGGACAGGGCCTAATTGATCTTAAACACTCTGCTCTGTTTTAAAGCCAGAAATTACAATGAGAGAAGAGACAGTTAAGAACAAAAATATCTCTCTTTTTTTATTTTCTGTTGAGTTAAAAGTCCTGACAGGTTCAAGGTTATTCATTAAGGCAACAAAGATTTACAAAAGCATTTCTAAGAAACAGCATATGCCAACAGTCGAGCATGTCCAAAAGGGTTGAACTAAGGTCTTCATATACTTGTAATTTCTGAGCAAATTATATTTAACAAAACCTAAGAAAAATTTCAGGATGGCTTCTGACATTTCAAAACCAGAAGCACAAAGGTGTGTAACACTTAATGAAAAACAATGGCATGTTTGGATAAGAAAACACCCCCGACATAAAATAAAGGACAAGTTGGTCCACTAGAATATAGAGCTGTAAAAAGTAGGGGAAATAAATGAAAAGACAGTAAAAGTGTTGTCAGGACGCAGAAGGTATTGGTGGTTGGTGGAGAATGGTGGATGTGGAGACAGAGCGGGAGGTAGATAAAGAAGGAGGAAAGATGATGAAGGAGAACAGGAACGTGTGATTTGGCAACAAGGAGGATACTGGAGCCGATCTCACCCACCACGTTTTCTCACCTTCAGACTCCATTGTTAGATTCTCACATCCTGATACAAACTGATTGTGAACAGATATAAATATAACTCATACATTATATTAAAATATCTGCAATACTGCTAAAATCTTATGGTTTCAATTAGGCAGCAACCAAAGCTTGTTTTGAATCATATTATGGTGACGTGAGCACTACAATTGAGTATGTTAGTATTTAGATACTAAATGCTTTATATTTTATAAATGTCAAAATGTAACCATTAAGCGACTTTTTATGAAAAATAAATAAGGTGTTTATTTCTAACACATTTATATTTTAATAATTGTGTAAAATATGTCCAGATATACATATATAGATATAAAGATTGCTAGTCCGGATTTTGTAGTTTAACAACAAATATTTCTAGTTTTTCAGTAGATTTTTTTTCACATATTTTAACCTGAAAACATTTAGTATTTACTTTGGTCTGTCTCTGTGAGGCTTATTCTAGATATAAGATTAACTCTATAAGATGCGTTTGAATGTTCACTCAGTTACTAAGATAATCCCAACCTTTATTTAAACACTGTATTTTCATCTGTTGGAATACTGAGATGCTTTCCAACTCCTTCTTGGAATCAAGAATATTACCTGAAGACAGTATAAAGTCCCTCTAGTTAGTTCTTGGTCTTTCCTGGAGTTTTTTTTTTCTCAGCCTACGTCAAGAATGATTCTTAAACCTGTCTAATTAACTGACTGAGCCCTACTGAGATGAAGGAATTCACCTTTCAACTGTTAGTTGCAGTCTATGAAAAATTGATTCTTGGGTCTACAAGTCATGGATGAACCACATAATTTGCAAGAAAACATTATATCCTAACCTTCCAAGCCAGACCGGTCACAAGTGAATAAATTATACATTTTTAACTCAAAAATGCTAATGTTTTGCAAAATAATTCATATTACACCTTTAAATAGTTGTGTTGAGTATTCAAATAAAGTAATATAACATAAGAGCACCACATTTCATTATCTAACAGATATCAAAAAGACACTTTGGAGCAACATGTTTGAGGACAATGACCTTAAGAGGTGGATACATAGGAAAGTTGTCCTCTTACAATCCAGAAGTTTTACATTCTACACCACAGTACCTAAATATCTGTGTACTGATATGTGAATATGTGCATATTTTAGAGAATGATTGTGTGAACATGACTATAGTGTAAAGCACTCTGAGTTTTCAGTATGACAATAGCAGCTCTATATAAATTAAATCCTTTTACCACTTCATGGTTTGCAACAACACTTCCTCTATCCCATGACCTTCCACAGATTTTTGTATAACTGAGAAAGGAATCCTGCAACAACCTGATCTCTCAACATGCTGTTCTGCTGCCCTGTGTGATGTCTGCTTAGGTTGGTGTGCTTCAGCTTCTCCATCACTTCTGTCTGACAGGGGGAAGTCAGAACTTGCTGACAGTTGCTGCATCGCTAATCAAAAGGAGGAAGTTCAACTGAAGACACTGATTGCTCTCCTACATACACCTGCAACACAGCCAATGAGTTTTGAACCTCACCTCCATGAAAGCTAATCGGCATCCAAAGTTCATCTTAAAAGGCTTCTGATCCCCAACTTGTCTGTCGCCTGGTGCGCAGGCGGTGGTTGCACTGTTTAACTTCATTCATATAACACTGTTTCAGCCCATCTCCAGCCCCTCCACCATCGTCGCTAAAACTTCATCAAAGTTTCATTACTTCCGGACTCTTACTGCATTCCGTGTCTCATTTCAACCGGTCTGGCACAAGACAGTCATGTTGAGCCTAGTTCTGCCAGAGGTTTGTTCCCAACGGGGAGTTTTTCCCTCTCCGCTGTGCCTTCATGCTTGCTCATCAGTGACAGGTGTTATCCAAGCTGGGCTTCCATCTTCCAGGTCCCTGAGTGAAGCTCTAGTATCAGCTCACGCAGTCCATTGGATTTCCCCATAAAGCTCAGCACAACCAGCAGTCTAAAGACTGATCAACCTCATCTATCTCCACTCCACCACCAGTTTCAGGCCTCGGGGTGAAACAGCCCTATTCTTTACTCCAGTTCATGCATATCTTTCAAAATTAAGTGTTATGTTTCCTGCTGAGATCTGAGCACCAAAGACAAATTAATATATCAATAAATTTCTTCTAATTTTCTTTTCTCTTCATGTGAGTTTTTCAGATTGAAATGCCCACACACACCAACACGTTGTGTGACACTATCCATTGACTTCCATTATATGTCTTCATTTCTATGGCCTAACCCTGACCCTTAACCTAACCCTCACCATTAGCAGGCTAGGTTTGTGCCAATTTTCTTTTTTTTAAATGAAAACAGGTCACAGACACTGATTTATGCCATAGAAACATATGGCAAGAAGATGGGGAGGCATGTAGCAAAAAATAACAAATATGTAGCCAAAAAAAAGGCCCTGAAAACAGGCTGATGTAAAAGACAGTCTTTACAGTTAATACAGTCTTTTGAACAAAGACAAGCATTTTACCCTACTGCTATAAAATGTAGTACAGTTAACATTAGATGTTAATTAACCAAGATAATAATGAACAATTTTCAATCAATACATCAAAATCAATAGACCGACATCACTAGATGGAGGTAGTCTATGCTCTAGAAAGTTACTTTTCAGCCTCTTAACAAAAATGAGAACACACACACACCCACCCACCCACACACAGACACACGATACTGACCTGTGGCGTACACAGACAGCAAGAGTGCCGTTACAGATTCCATTTCACCTCAGTAATCTGTTTTCTCAGCGTATTTCAGGTTGCTACTAGTTACCAGACACTCAACTTGTTTGTTGGTGGTGGGGCTTAAAGAAAAGGCACTAGCGTCACCCAGTGTATGAGCGTCTTTTTTCCTTGAGGAGCTCCGCTCTCGAAACCTATGGAAAATGCATAGACTGGGGGAAAATAGCCCCGCCTTCTCGCAGGCTGCAGCGGGATGTACTTGGAAAATTGTACCATGAAACCACATAGCGTTAATCTCACGTTAAAAAAATTATCGCCATTAAAATGGCCTTGCGTTAACGCGATAATAACGCGATAATTTTGACAGCACTAATACATATATATATTGTATATATACACCAACAGACACATGGTCATGGTTCCATCACTTCAGACCTAATGCAACAATTTCAGTTCCTTTCCAAAATACTGACATAAAAATTGTAGACTGAAAATTAACCCAATCCTAAATCAAGTCTGAGTGTTAAACTGTACAGATTGGTATTAAACAGAAAAAAACAACACTGCTCAAGAGTTTTTTCACCTGTATGCTCAAAATGTATCTGTCCTCCATCATACTGGTGTATGGACAGCTGTGCACTGCTGATCTCTTGTTCTTCCCTCTGAACAGTTCATACTGGGCAGCTGTGCTCAAGTTCTCCTCTAAACGTCCTACAAACACTCACACATAGAGATGATGGAGGAGAAGGCAATAACAATGAAGACAAACTAGGTTAAAACAGAGCATGTAATAGAAAGGAAGACAGATGGGCACAATTCAGACAGAGCTCAGGGATTAACTTTAAACAATTAAATGTAAAATATCCTTTCAGCTCAAATGTTATAGTTTTACGAACATTTGGAAATGGAAGTTCAGATATAGGCCTAAATATATTTAGGTGGTATGTGGGATTTATAGGATGTAGTCATTCTGTCATGAGGAGTGGAGGCTTCTGATAATTCTTGGGTATTCGGTATATTCTAATTAATGCGTTTTTAACACCATTTATTGCTGTTGCTTAGGTGTTGTCAGTTCCTATGTGTTTAGCTTCTTGCTAGTTTCTGGTGTTCTGTTTGTAAAAGACCGTTGTTTTTTGCTTCAGTTAAATCTGCTTCTCTGAATTTATCATTTATAGTATTCTATTCGGTTTGTCCTTGGACCTTGACATGTCAGACTTCAAAGACATTCATTTTAAAAGGAAAAACCCTGAAAGTTGTAATGACATCACATTCACAATAGATGTTATTGCATCAATAGTAGTAAACTTTTCTACCTTGATTAGTCGTGTTTCCATTCAACTGGAATTTGAATTTTAAGAGAACTTTTAATAGTTTGAAAATAATGGATGTGCAGATTTGCAGTGTTTCCATTTGTATGAAGCTAATTAACCAAGCACAGCTAAGGCATACTTCGTCATCGTCCACATTACGTTGTAGCACATGGCTGTAGCAAACAGGAAGTAGAGGCCTCAATCCAGCACTGATCACAGATCAGAAAAGCAGGGAATGTTTTTTATGAATGCATTGCTATAGGGGAAGTTGTTCTTATCAGTTAACCACGTGTCATGTAGTTAGTAATGGCAATGCTGCTTCCAGCTGTTTATACTCACATAACAGGAACATCTAGGAAGACACCAACATCAGGAACAGTTGATCCGTCATGTCACAGTTTAATACATAATAGCTGATTCCAAAAAAAGTGTTTCCATTTACCGTATTTTCACGACCATAAGGCGCACCGTACTAAAAGGCGCACTCTCAGTTATGTGTCCCATTTCTGTATTTAACGCACACATAAGGCGCACCGGACTATAGGGCGCGTTTTTTATATACAGGTACATGTCCTCTACTACCTTTAAATACCTCTACTGCGTATTTAAAAATACAGCGGGGGCAAAACTGAGTATGACTGTGCCTTATTCATGTATTTATTACAAAGTATTAATCAAACCTGGCAGCTGGCAGTGAGACAGACACATCGCAGATGACACAGCGCTATGATCACTCCTAAATTAACTTAAAATCCTGAAACCTGCCGACAGAATATGTTCGCTTTTATTACCGGCATCCTGGTGCCTGCAGTTTAAATTATTTAGATGAAAAACACCTGCCAGCAGCCGCGGTGAACGAAAGGATTTCTACTGTCGGTGCACCGCTGGTATGTGGGGGTCTGAGCGCCTCCGACAGAAATAGATAATCTGGATGAACTGACTGCAATTATTAAGTTTTCAGGTGGACTTTCTCACTTAAAAACATATTAAAACTACTTTATTCCCACTGATCACAGCAAATATAGCTGCAACATTTAGATTATTTAGATGAAAAAACACCTGCCAGCCACCGCGCTGAAGAGGAGGAGACGCACCCAGAGGCTGCTGTTGAATTAAGTTTTCAGGTAGAAAAATAGAGCGGGAGCAAAACTGAGTATGATTGTGCTTTATTCATGTATTTATTACAAAGTATTAATCAAACCCATCAAAGTCATCATCCTCTGTTTCTGAATAAAACAGCTGCGCTAAATCAGACATGCCAATTTCCCCTTCTGCGCTGTCAGAGTCACTTTCCGTGCAGCGCGGCTCCTCAGAAATAATGCCGGCTTTTGCAAAAGCTTGTACAACAGAGCCAGCAGACACGTTAGTCCATCTACAATCCATCCGCAAACGGTGGCGTAACTTGCCCGGCGCTGCCTTCCACTTATCCTGAAACTGTGGTCTCCGTCTGTCATCCATCGCTCCCACGCCGCTCGCAGCCTTACTTTGAACGGCCGCTTCACACCGATGTCGAGCGGTTGAAGTTCCTTTGTCAGACCCCCGGGATAACGGCGAGCACAGCGTTCATTGATTCACCTTTTTTTTCACATCGGCTGTGAGATGGGCACGCAGCGATGGTGATGCGTGGAAAAAAAACACCTGTTCTCCTCACATAGGCTACACCTCCCTCAGCCACGCTTTCATCATCTCATCAATCCAGCCTTTTTCATTTAATATCATATGTCATCAGAGCGCTGTGTCTGTCTCGCTGTCTGTCTTACCATTGGTAAGGTATTCTGCTCATTTTAATGTTTTATTGATTGTGTATGTCCAAGTCTGCCCCATCTGCACTTTGTGTGATTCCAAACAGGGACAACCAGACTGCTTTCCTCAGTGATTAAGATATTTTACTTAGTATTCCTCCAGACGTGGATGAATTTTACTTTGTAACCATGTCTATCAGCCTGTCAGACGTATGAAATTACTGCTGAATTATGGTATAGCCCAACAAAAATAGAATTTGGGTCAATCGCAGTCCAAGCTATGCAAGCCCCTTTGCAGAAAATAGTGTTGGGTGTCTTTAGCCTCATTCACTCTCAACTAGCGCTAAGCATACAAGAGCCCACAGGCAGAAAACTGTGGTAAAAAGCCTTTACATTGGAGGTATGCCACTCCAACCTATTAGATCTGATGACAAGGGAATGCAGCAGTAGTCTTCCATAGTTTCCTTCTATGTCCTCTACCTAAGCTGCTTAGAAAAATCTTGATTACAGTCACCTTTTAGGTTATTTACCACACCTCTGCTGTATTTATACTCGTTGGTATTTATTTTCACCTGCCGGTTTGTTCCATTACACACTACCTCATTTCACCCTGTTCTCCATATCCTTTAATCTTTTGTTATTAATAAACACTTCTACTCTTTATGCCTTCTCTTAAAAATTTGTGTGCCCTGTAGTAAAACTATAAACTTGTGAAGCACTCAAGATTGATCATACTGGCAATTGTCGGTAACAATTGTTCAATACTAAAGGAAAACTTTTTTTCATCAACATATAAAATAGTTTAGGATGTTTTAAAATCATAAACATAATAAATTATGGCACATTAAAATACATTTCTGATAATGAGACGCTAAAAATCCTGCAGAGCACACTCTGAAAGAGCAGAGTAGAGTAAAACATTTTAATTTCAGTTTTAATTCTCAAAAATAGAAATACAACCCTGGTTATTCTGTTTAACTCTGTAATATATCTGTTTATTATACTAATAATAAATCAAGAAAGATTATTTGGAAAGGATTTTATGGCTGTAAAGGAAATTAATGTCTCTTTGCACTGCAATGATTGCAGTACCCATGTTTATTCATATTATTAATAATATTGCTGGTGTTATGGACTCTACAAAGGGGATGAGGTTTGATTAAATGTTTCACTTCCTCATACGCCTTTTCAGACATAAGCACTACATTATACCTATAATGATTATGTATGTCTTTGACAATATTTTTATATCAGATCTGTAATTTCTTTATTTTTTGTGTGAAATAAAGTTAATCATCATTCATATTTTGAAAGTAATGCATTAAATTTATATATTAGTTTTATTTTGCTTGGGTTGCTGGATGAGGAACAGAACTAGGGTTGCTTGGTGAGGGCCTGGGCCGGCTGGAATCAGTTTGCTAGGTGGGGGCACTGCCCAGCGATTTTAAGTCACAATTGTGAGGATTGAACAGCTCCTCTATCTGGTACCAATAAAACATTTACCTATTGCCAAAAGCAGTTACACATTTTTTCAAGCACTTGAACTGTTTCTAGAAACATTTAAGACCCAAATGGCAGTACAAAATATGCAACAGTTAGAATAGAAATGTAGATAATTCATAAAAGGTCCCCTTTAGAGAACTCTACATTTAGCCACTGCCTGAGACTGAAATAAATAATCAGATTAATCATTTATAATCAATTATTGAAATAATCATCAACTATACCTAGCAATAATCGATTAATCGCTAACTGGAGTATGGAGAATCTAAAACATGTCTTTAGCTGACAGAGGGACTCACCAAGAGCAGTAATTATACAAAAATTGTAAAAAAAAAAAAAATATAGGAAGCACGGCGCCACCTGTGTCCAGGCTACCGTCACCGCCCCCCCGCTGAATACCTGCCCCATCTGCCGGGGTTCCCGGATCAGCCCCGGAGCTGACAGCACCGTTTAAATGCCCGGTGTGTTTCAACTATGTGCTGCAACCTAGTCGACCAAAATCCCAGACGATTTTGAAATTCCCCCTGGACATTTTTTTAGGTATTTAAAGTAGGACATGCCCGGGAAAAGAAAGACGTCAGGTCCCCTACCATGTCAACAATGTTTCAGTGAGTGGGTGCTTGTTGCTATGATTCGTCCTTGCTCAGCAGCTTCTCTCGTTGTAAACTAACCAATCAGAGCACAGCTCATCTAAGTATTCATCAGCATACCATAAAAGGAAGAAAACCTGTCGTTTCATTCTAGGGTTTTTATCAGGCTTGCATTAGGGCTCATAAAACAGCAATACCCTATATAATCATTCTATGACCCCTTTAAGATATAAAAAACTTCTTCATCTGACAATACGCTCTTACCCAGAACTCCATAAGTGGAACTATTTAACGTTCATCTGGTTTAATTTAGTAAAAAATCCTCTTCTTTAAGGAATCATTGGATATCCGATTATTAATCTAGAAATTACTGTTAGATTAATTGGCTCCTCTAAATTCTCCTTAGCTGTGAGTGTGTGTGTGAATGTTTTTTTTTTGTCCTGTTTGTCGCTGTGTTGCCCTGCAATAGACTGGAGACTTTTCCAGGGTGTAACTCACCTCTCACCCATTGACAGCTGCAGATACTGACCTCTTTGATGACCTCAAAAGTTTTTTTCCTCTAGTTTACTAAGAATTCACACCAAATAACTTTTGTCCAAAACTCTGAAAAAAAATCAACAAATCAAAACAGCACAAAGAGCAAAGTGGTGGCTGATGGATGGACCGCTTCACTATAAACCCTCCCCAAACACATACGCGTGTTGTTTCACTATTCAGTGGGGACTTCCCATTTGATCTTCTTCCATCTAAAGGTGAGTTCTGTAGCCTAACTGTGACCCTTAACCCAAACCTAACCATTGCAGGTTCATATCTAACCCTAATCCTAACTTAAACTCAATTACACATTAGTCCTAAATTGAACGCATATCCCTAAGACAACATTTGTACCCATGGGGACCAGACTTGGTCCCCGCGATGTGCTATGCTTTATGAAAAATGGTCCCCACACAAACACACACACAAAGCTCCCACACACACACTCCTGTGAGGGCCGAGTCAAGTATTTTGCTGATGTTTTCCTCTTTTAATGAATATTAATGAGCGAATCTCTCCATCAAAACACAAGCAGTCCTCATTTATACAGAGGCCAATGTGAAGTCTCTGTCTCACCCTCAGACACACACACACAAATATACACACCCAAACCCTTAGCATTGTAAAAGTTATTTGCAGATTGATAAAAGGCAGCAAGAAAAGGAAAAAAATATAAAGGAGATCATGGGGGAGAAAATCTGAAAAATATAAAAACAAACATGAGTGAGTTTGGTTCCGATCTAATAAATGGCTTTAAACCAGTGCATCAGCAGAGAGATAAAGTTAATTCAGTAGAGGGAGACAGGAGGTAAACTGATGGAAAGCCGAGGATTGTTGGGCCAAGATTTGTAGTCAATTAAGTTGGATTTAGTGAGGCCATGATGAGATCCTTACTCACGCGGTGTTTTCATTTGAACCGAAGCTTCAGGTAAGCCTTTAAGTTTTCCTTCTCTCCGCCTCTCCTCTTCATATTTTTTTCATCTGCCCCACTCGTCCTCAGCGTCATTTTGGCTGAACAACCTCTGGTATTCCACAAAGAGCCACATTTAATCAAGACTGAAGAGTTTTCCATTGCCTCCTAGTTCAGGCATCAAAGAGAAAATGCTTCTGAAAGACAAAGAGAGGAGAATAGTTTTTTTTTTATCAGGTTATCCCTGAGTATAGCTTTTAGAAAAAAGGGTTTGACTAAAACTTATTTGCAATCTTCTATAAATCCCCCTAATTTTGAGAATCCAGTTTATTTTATTTACAAGTGAAATGAGCCCCCTGCTAAAATATTTCAAGAGCTTTTCCACATCCTTACCTTTACAGTAGCTATACACATCGGGCATATTTGGGCCTGAACCTTTTTCCACAACGTTGCAGTGTATTTTATCCACTGTTAAATGCACACAAAAAGACATAATACCGTTTGAGATTAGATCAAATTAAAATGTCTTTGTTTTATGCCATCTAGGATTAAAATAGTGCCTGATAACAATTATTTATCATCAAAATCCAACCAGAACCCTGCAGGATCTAAACAAGATTGTAAAAAAAAAAAATAATAATAATAATAATCACTTAAGGATGATGTGCCAACTGTTGTGATGAGAGACACTAATAGCTGTTTCTTTGGCCTCTTCTTGGCCAAAAGAATTGTCAATTATTTGTAGAGCTATGATTTAAATTTTTTAATATGTATTTTTCAATTATGATTTTTTTTCCCAACTACAGAAATATACAAAAGCTTAAACACCAGAAAAGATTTACACCAAGATTTTGCTGGTGCAATAAAAAATGTATTTTTTTAAGAACGTTTTTAAGTATGCATGTTTTGAAGCAGCATGGGACAAAACACTAGATGTCCCATCTGATAACAGAAGCTGCACTGTTGCAATATTAAGACTGAATGACAGGGCATTTCAGAAAGCAGTCTGCTAAGTGTGTGTTTAATAAACACATCAAGTCTGCCAAGGTTAGACTGTAGAATTGAAACATAACTGGCAGGACAGATACCAAGACCTGTCAGATAGGTGTGATGACAAGGAATTTAAATAATTACACTCACTGCAGCATACTGTAAAACCAACCAAAAAAACCCCCCCAAAAAAAACAATACAATGTTGCAAATCAGCATAAAATTGGCAAAAGGACTGAGGAAAGTTATTTAAGCTCCCACGGTAATCTAATTCTCTGTCTGTACTGCTGATCAAAATGAATGATCCTGCCAAATAAACAAAATGTCAAAAAAATACAAGGATACTTTCTACTGAATGGACTTTCAGGAACTCAGTCAGGGTTTGAAAATGACAAGCCTTCAGTGTGATCTCTGAGACAGACTGCTGGGTTCCCTGCCATGTTTCGTCTGAAGAAATCCGTTTGATTGGCTGCCAATAGGACATGTTTGCAGACAAACCCTCTAGAGATGACAGCATTTTAACAGAAGGTGCAACCTAAAAACTAAATATGGAAATACGATAGAAACTACAGCAGTTACTGTATATTTATAGAAGCGAAAAAATATTAATGGAGAATACATACCACTGGCTGAGAAATACTCTTTTTTTCCGTTTACAGTCAAGACTTTGAACTGTGGACACTGTCTTCTTGGCAGAACTTGAGGTTATCACCAGGAATATCTGCAAGCTTTTTTTTTTTTTTTTTTTTAAGACAGACCAATAATTTTCAAACAACAGGGTCAACATTTCACTGGTCTATTTTGGTCGTACAACCATTAAGCAGTTCTCTGTGATATTTTCAGATGAAATAACACAGATGGAAACACATTCTCTGATTCTTTGTGCACTGTACTACAGCCAGTGTCTGACAGTCATCCAAGACTTGTCAGAAAGATATGAATGATTGTGTCCCTCGTTCTTAATGATGCCAACAGGGGGGAACTAGTCCAGACTCCAGGCAGTCTATCTACATTCCAAATACCTCTAAAAGAAAAGATTTTACCTTCTGAGTCCACATCTTCTTAGTAAAGGCATCCACATGTAATCTTGATGATAATGTGAAAAATTTGATAGAAAAATGCAGGTCAAAGTAATGATTTCATTTTTCACATTTAGAGTGATTTGGTTTTCTTTATGCATATAGTGGGATCTCTTGTTTACCCAGAAATAACAGGAGACAAACAAAATTTTTTTTATCTTTATCCTTAATTTTCTTAAACTAGCCTGATGCACATGAACCAGGAGGTGGTTTCATATAATAAATGTATTTCCTTCTCTTTTTGTGAAAAAAAAAAATTGTTACCGTCTTCATGTAAAGCAGTGACTTTAATAGTGAACATATAAGGTTTTCTTGAAACTCTGGAATATTCTGAAAAACAGATGCAAATAGAAGTTTCCTGATCACAGCTAAAAATAAGCATTTTTTTTTTTTGCTTATAAGATAAATATAACTTTGTGCAACTTATGGAGAACCAACTCATCTTCCACTTTATGAACTCGGACTTGGCTGGACTCTGCTAAACAAAACCATTCTTTTGGTCTTCCTGACTTTCCTCAGAGGGTCTGCAGAGGTCTCATTACATCTGTCTTCTTCCATTTGTACACAGTCCATCTGTCTGTAAGTCCCTGCACACATGCCTCTATAACCCAACATCCCTAGAGTCCAATCAGCTCATATGACCCAGTCAGACTGACAAAGCGTCAGGTGCTGGATCCCCAGTTATCATTTACCCAAGCTAAGGTTTTGCTTTAAGAAAAAAATAACAGAATTATTTAAATTAGAAATATCTCTGAAATAATAATTTATGTATTTATCGGAAAGTTTATGTCTAAAATATTAATTAATACTTAGTATGAAGATGAAATTTAAAATATTATATATATGTTTCAACAACAAGGCCCTGGTGTTATAAATAAATAATAAACACACCTGCTACATGAACAACTGCATATTAAATGTGCAGTTAGTTAAAAATTATGTTTAAATCTAAACTATAAATGCTTTCAAGTTCTAAGGAAAGTTTTTTCTGCACCACAATTGATATTGTGTTACTTGTTGTAGTGATAGCGTGTTGGAGTGTGGCTGTTTTGATCAAGATGCAGATATCATTCAAACATTTCAATCAGGTGAACTGGATTTAAACTACATCTAAAATATGCAGGGAAGGTAGCTGAGGACCATGAACCATACCTTTGATAGAACAAATTTTAGAAATATAGCTCCTAACTTAAAACCAATTAGAAAATTATTTTAACTCACTTCTTTTCATTTTAGTAGAAAAGCAAGCCTGTAATTGGATTAACTTTTCTGGGATTTGGTATGTTGTGGTGACTATGTTCCTTCACCTTGTAACAGCAGGCTATTCTCCAGCACAAGAAGTAAAATCTCGCTTTTATCTAACTTTATGATACATCAAAGATCATCTCTGGTTTGGTTTGATGAAGCAGGATTTTATGTACAGCTAAGAAGAAGTGGTCAGAGAAGCCAATAAATAAGTTCCTGGGATCCCCTTCAACCCAACGCAGGTGATGGGAGACAAAAGGAGTGTCTCCTGGAAACTCCTGGAATATTTTTCCACCCCATGAATGAAGCTGTAGGAGAACTCAAGAGTTTCTTCAGAGAGAGACTACTGGTTTCAAGGTGTACAAAGAAGAAATCACCCGTTCTTGTCTTAAGATTTTTTTTTACCTTCTTTATCTGCATGTGCTTTAACTGGTGCTTAACTTTCACTGCATGAAAAGTGGGATTTTCGTCAATATACGGCACTGTAGATTGTCGTGGAACTTCAGGTTAGCGGCAGTTTACGGCAATTTGCAGGCTTCGCCGAAAACTCCCGTAAATTGTCAGAAATTGACGTGGAATTTCTTAGGCAGTGTTCCCCCCATGCCTCCCCCCCATGGAATTCTAGGGGAGGCTTTAACATGTAAATGAACATGCTGTGAGCTATACAAATGCAAACCAGGGTTGCAGGGGGGGTTTTACCCCCCCAGGGTTGCAGGGGGGGTAAAACCCCCCCTGCAACCCTGGGTAAGAAAATCTCTGATACAAAGAGATCAGGTATAGCCTCTTACATTTTAGCTTGAATTGATTTATTTAATTAAAGTATAGAGACCAAAACAGATCTTTAGCTGACAGAGCAATACATTTAGAGCAGTAATTTATTTTTTTTTATTTGCATTTAAGATAAAAAATAAAATGTTGTCTGTCAATATGCTCAATTCACATTTACTTAAGTGGAAAAGTTTCAAGAAATGATTCTGAGATGATTCACTTTATAACATGGCGCATTATCCTGTTGGAAGTAGCCATCAGAAGATTGGTACACTGTGGTCATAAGGACATAGGTCAGCATGCTAAATTGGTTTTAAGTGGCCCAAAGTGTGGCAATAAATATCCCCCAAATAGATGGTAGAAATAGATCAGGCTCAGTATAGCCTAATTATAGACTCTTACATTTTAGCTTGAATTGATTTATTTAATTAAAGTACGCTAGATTACTGTGTATGCAAATGTTATGTAAAAAAAATACACAAAATAATTTACTTCAAAAATTAGTTTTAATCAGAATCAGTTGGCTGTAATGGTTAATTTTTTTTTTTTTAGATTTCCACTTTTTTTTTTTTTTTTTGTTATTGAATATATAAGAAAACAATAACAATCTCAAATAACAAGTCAATAACAAATATTTCAATACAAGAAGAAATATCAAAACTCCTGCTTTTGAAAAATAAAATTAAATGCACAGGCTGGAACAAAGTATAAAATAAAATAAAATAAATAAAAATAAATAAAATAATAATAGTAGTTAAAGTAAATTAATCAGTGGGGACTACCAACTGAAATTCTTCAATTAACTCAAACAATTTAATTGCATTTAAATTCTGCATCTTTCTCAGACATCTTTTGAAAAGGGAAAGTTCATTTTTGAGAGCAGAGATTGAGAGGGAGCATTTTGCATAGCGACATTTATGGATATAATACTTTGTTACAATTATTAGAATATTGATTAAAAATTCCAAATTTTTTTTCTTTAATGGATAAACCGAATTGAATGTTTTGCCAGGAAATAAAATCTAAATTTATTGTTTTAGAAGACAGAAAGGTTCGAAGTTGATCCCATAAGTTTAATACTTCTTTACATTCATAAAAAAGATGTTTAGTTGTTTCCAATTGAGTTGTACAAAAGCCACAATTCTCAACATTAAACTTAAATCTCTCTCTTAAAAACTCATTTGAAGGATATATGTTATTGATTATTTTAAATTGTAATTCTTTATATTTAGGAGGAATTGGGAATTTCAAATAATTTGTCCTAATTTTGACTATCATAGATTTCTTAAAATTTTGTAAGAGAGCTGTGCTTTTTGTTCTTCCTGGGTACATATTATTTATAGAATATTGATTCAAAAACTTGTTGTTGCATTTATTATCTCTAATGTCCACCTGCTCAAATTCAATCTTATGGAGTCTAGGAATAAAGGAATTAGGTAAACTGTTTTTAATAGAATGAATGAGGACATCAGGGATACTACGTAAAACTTTCTTATAAATTCTTAGTGAACAATCGTTTCTAAACTTCCTGTTAAAATCCTCCAAACTTAGAAAATCACCATTACCATTTGGCAAACAATTTATAGGTGCATTACCGCCACCTTCCAGAATGGAGCGACGCGAGCTCTTCTCGCGAGTCCTTCCGTATAACAATGACGTCGTATGTGATTGGAGGAGCCTGATGAGCCTTCGGCTCCATCGTCCAATCACGTGTGAGCTTTTGTGCACTACGACTTCTCGCGAGACCAGCATATTAGCAGACATGTTTGTGTTACTATACTCAGAAGAACTTCATCTCCAGTTACCGTGTTTGTATTTTGTTGTTACGTGAACAATGGCTGCACGACGTCTCGCGTTCAACTCGCCTCCAACTGCTCTTAGTCCACAACTTTCGGCCAGCCCGCAGACTGACGAGAAGAAACTGCTGATTGCTATCAGCGGACTGTCTCGTCAGCTTGCCCAACATACTGCATGAATGAGCACCTCACTCTGCTGGAGAATTCGATGCACTCCAGGTTGTAGTCCATAGAGGACAAGATGGCGGCTCTGCAGTCGAGCAACTTTGCGGGATATACGAACTCGAGGAAGAGAAGACGGGTGCACAACGCCACGCTAGCGGTAAATATATGTTCGATTACTGGTAGCTATGCTAAAAGCAGCCTAGCTTAGCTAGGCAAGCTAAAGACAACCTAGCCTAGCTAGGTAAGCTAAAAGCAGCCTAGCCTAAAGCTTTATTAAAGTGTATTTTTTGTGATTCACAGAAAGCAGTACGCGTCTTAACAACTCTGAGACTAATTGCAGGCGCTATGAACCGGAGCAGGGGTAAGGTTTAAAGAATATGCTTTCATTCTGCGGTAAAAGGACATGGATACGGATGGATACCGACCATAGCTGTACTTTTTTTTTTTTTTTCACAGACTACAGTCACCTCACAATGAGGCGGTGACCTCCTATTTGCTCGGATTTGCACGATGTTGATAAAAACGACATTGTGTGTAAGTGACTCGTTTTAATGTTCCTTCCTTGTTACTGTGACTTGCGTTTGATTTTTTTTTTTTTTTTATTCATACCACTCTCATTTAATTGTTTTCCAGCTGCCTGTAAGACGTATTATGAGACGGTATGCAGGAGCTTCAGATACACGCTGCTAGCCAGCACGCTGCGTGCGGAGGCTGCCAGGCTATCTGCTCGGAGTCGGGCCAGAAGAAAGAGGGTAAGACTTTATTTGGTGACTATTTTTCAGGTGCATTGATAGATGTGTTGTGTCCATATGCAGTGCGCTGATTCATTGTTTTTTTTTTTCAGCTGCTGAAGGCGAGGCAGAGTGTGCTGGCAGATGAGGAAGTGGAACTCTGCAAGTCCGCCACCGTCGACCTCATGTCCGACGAAGAAGATGGCGTCGTCGGCGGTGTCTCTGGATGGATTGTACGGTCGCCGCCATTTCGTAGGCCGGATCTCACTGAACTCTGTGTTAAGCTGCATTCCCGGTTAGAAGCGATGCCGAAGTACAGGGCCACGCACAGTAGGCGTCTGCACATCGGACCTGCCTCGGAGGGAATGCTGCCTGTTACCTCCAACCCCGAGGAAGCAAACGGACCGTTCACGGAGTTGTAATTTTTAGATACGCATGTGTTTGGATACGCGTTGTATATAGTTGTGTGTGTTTTAATAAAGCTCTTTCTTTGCATAAACAGCTTCCTGGCAAATCTTCATTTCCTGTATAAATTCATTCATGTCCTTGATGGTAGCATAATAATTGTGTAGTAGTGTAGGATAACATAAATACACAGCATATGAATGAATAAATATATGAATATATATATATATATGAATGAATAAATATATATATATATGAATAAATATATATATGTAAATATATATATATGCCAACCAATCACGAGCGACTTTACTTGTTTAAAAAGAAGTGGTTCCGTCCAATACTCAGTAAGAAAATTAAAGCCTGGCGTGGCCACGTGTGGTTTTGCTGCCAATCACGAGCGATTTCACTTGTTTGAGAATAGTGGTTTCAGCCAATACTGAGAAGGTTATTCAAGCCAGACCTGGCCAGCCGCGCGGGTTTGCTGCATTCATATGCTAATTAGGGCCATTAGTACAGCTGATCGCTCTCCACATACGTCACGGTACGTTTCCGACAATTTGTGGCACGACAAACGCGGACAAGCACGGGTTGCAAATTGTCGGAAACTGATGAAAATCAGGCAGATCTGCGGGAGTTTACGGGGGTTTACGGGGACGAAAATCTCACTTTTCATGCAGTGTTTGCTGCAGGGAAATGTGAATTCTTCCATTATAAAACGTTTCTATTTCTATTCTAACTATTTTTGTTTTCACCTCTGAAACAATTTTTCTAAAATATACTGCTTTTCATGAGCAGCAGTGACATGCAATGTTTTATTTCTAGATAAATAAAAGAAACAAGTAATTATCCCAGCAAAGACGATTTACCATGAGAGTTAATTTCTCATGCAGCAGTAAGCTAATAATCAGAGCTGTGTGACAGCATATCCAGCACAATGCCAACTCGGCCTTATGGCTCCAAACTGAATGATATCCAACAGGACCCCTGATAATAAACATTGCCAGACTCTCATCTCTGTCTGCCTCCATTTTCTTCTGCTTTCGCTCATTTACTGTTCACTGTTCCACTTTCATTATTTACTGTCCCTTAGCCTGTCATTTCATTCATGTTGTTAATGGAGTGCAAGCTGTCTCGAAATGCCTTTGCTAGTACATCTTTTCCATTTCTTCAAAGTTTTGGGTTTTAAGCAGAAATTATGAATTTTAGCCAGAAAGACAATTTGTATTGTATTCCAAATCAGCCCATTTTATAATGCGAGAATAACTTTTTAAATTTGTTTTGCAAACTTAAGTTCTACGATGCAGTCTCAACTTTCTATATACTACAAGTCCCATTGATATAGGAGATTGTGTCTATGTCCAAACTGCTTCTAAAAGGCAAATCTCACAGCCTAAATGCATAAATCATATACAAGTTCTCACTTGCAAAATATTTAAAGTCTTCTGTCTTGTTTTAAACCAGGAAAAGTATCTAGTCCATAAGAAATTATTGTCACCTTTTGGCTGAATATAATAAATTAAAAGGCATTTTCCTAGAATCTTTTCTTGTCAACAGCAGGGAACAAAATAATCAAAGATAAAATATAGAAATTCTAAAAAAAATGTAGCAAATTTTTGGTCTGAACTTTTCACATGATTTAATGGAAATACAGAGACAAACTACTGGAGCATCTGTGAAGGTTTTTGAATGATTTTACAGTTCTTTTTAGATTTCAGATTAGTTTATGTTTATTTATTTGTTTGACTCTTAACAATTATACTGATAAAAAGTTGTTTTTTTTCATCCCTCCCTATTTCATCTTTAATTCACTTTCTTGACAACAGGTGTATAAAATCCTCCACTTTGGCACAAAGGCTGCTTCTAAAAACAATTATAAAAGAAGGTTGGTAAAATCTTTCTGGGTACCATGACAGGACAACCAGTGTTGTTGAAAAACAAATCACTATACACTAGAGCTCCGGAGACATTTTTCAAAATGTAGGCATAGTCTTGGGTTTCCAGGTTGCTAGAATGGGCATTATTCTGTAGGCTGTTTTTTTTTTAAAGACTTGGGCCCTGACCCTTACTGTAGGTCCTGCAAAATAAATTCTTAACTTCAACACACCCAGAAATTTAGACATTTTTATGCACCCAGCAACAGTTTTGGCATGACCTGCTTGCTCTTCCAAGGTGGCTATCCACAAATTTCCGAAGCAAGGCTCACAGTGTTAGATTTCCAACTTCCACAATAAACTTCTGCTCTTTTTAAAAAAATCACTTCTCACTAGATCACAGTTACCAAGCTAGTCAGAACCTGAACAGTCTGGCAATTTTTTAGACAGAAGCACTTATCTATCAATGGCTATTTTATTAAGGTTTTCAAGCCACTGCCTGGAACATGATTCTTCTCACTTTGCCATCCTTACTGCACATAGCAATTTGCTTTATGCATTAACATTAGTGCTGAGAACTTTATTTTGTTTACTTTTCTCTTTCGGCAACATTTGACCTCCTGCAAGCCTTTGTGATTTCTATAATTTTATGGATTCATTTTTTGGGTTTATTTCATGTTTCTTCACTTTAGACATGAAAATAAGAATAATTAACGTGACCTGAAGGACAAATAAATTGTAAAAAAGAAAACATGTAAAATGTATAAAAACTACTTTTTTTTCCTCTCAGGATCCCCTCCAGTATCGACAGTAGTAGAGGTTTAAAAGTTCCCCTGTTTCCATAATGGATCCTTGACTGGTCCAGTCCTTCACAAGACGGTAGGTGCATTACCCCCATGGTAGGTCCATGGGGTGTAAACTAGCTGCAATGCTTAAGGGTGGAGTTACAGTTAACACAGACACTCCCAGCATTTAGAGAGAATAAGCCTGGAAACTGGAGGCCAGTCGGCTGGCTTTCAGCCTGAACTGGAACTTTTAAACCCATACTACTGGACATGGTAACATTCAAAGCTGTGATCATTTAAAAAAAAAAACAAATCCAGTTTAAATGACATTTCAGGACAACATATAGTACAAACATGGACAAACAAGTTCAGTGCAGTAATTTTGAGGCAGAACCAAGCCAAATAAACATCGCCTGATTAATCATGTTATTAAACATTAATAAAGGCTATCAATGTAAGAGGGCCAGATGGAGTAACACCTAATAAGAAAAACTGAAAAGAAAAGCAGTCTGTGTCTGATATGTCTACACAAACCTCCCACCAGAGAGCAACAAACAGACCTTAATGAGAAAAACTGCTCCTCTGACATTGAACACGAACTACTCAACTTCCTTAAGTCAGGAGGTTTTGTGACAAGAAGAATGAACTGGTATTTATCAGTGACTAATACTAAAACCTCACCTAAAGCAAAGAAGAAACAAATGTTTACATGTATATAATTCTCTTGGACACCTCAGGTGCCTCTGGTTCAGGAACCAGATTCAAAGCGGAGGCTGTTAATGCTTTTGACTATCTTCCATGCTGCTGACCACCAGTATACCTTAACATTACTGACCATTGGAATCCCCTAATTTTCTTCAGAACGGAGATAAATTGAGGTACCGGGTCTGGCAGGACATTACATTTGATGAGTTTTTTCCAGTTAAATTTAGTCAGCTTCTTGTTCAAGTCTTGGGAATGTGATCTGCTGGATGACAAATACAGGTGCAATGTCCAAAAGTAGTTTCAACTAAACATGTATAAATCAAATGTCCAGTTTTAAGCTAATTTAACTTAATTATAATATCATTTACCTTATTTTAGAATTGAAAGATAAACCTTAGATCTCAAACATAACATTCAAATGAGTTGTGACTTCATTGCATACTTTTACTGTAAATGGTTTTCAGTGATTTTCAATCAGTTCTTTCTATGTGTACCTATTTAGTTTAGATATATCTCACCGGCTTATTTAATAATTTTGAATTTAAATCTGTTTAATCTGTACCCCGTCTCTTGCCTGTAGACAGCTGGAGATAGACACCAGCATCCCTCACGAGCCCACTTGGGATAAGCGTAAAGGAAAATAGATGGATAGATGGATGATTTATCTGGAGTTAAATTGTTTTGAATTAAGATATTTTTAATTTAAGTATTTGGGAATTTATGCAATATTTGTCCAGAGTCTGCTGGCCAACAATGATTATGCTCTAAACCAAAGATATCAAATTTGATAACCTAAAATGTATCCATTAGTGTACACATTGAAACACATGGATTTCTGCAGAATAAAGGTTGTGTTTTGCAACCTTACCAGCAAATCATGAATATATAAAATAATTCAAACTGAAAGTTATAATAGGTCTTTCAAATCAAGGGTAAAACCGTTGATTATTAGTTAAATGATTTTAACTTTTTACTGCTTTCGCACTAAGGTTCTTTAGCCTTTTACCCAAGGTTGGATTTATGGACCAGCTGTTATATCTTATATATCTTATGTCTTTCGCCAACATGGTCATTTATGCTACGTTCAGACCACAACTCCTGGAAGCAGCAAAAAGTGTGTGCTGCTTCATTTTTGATGCTTGTACAAGTTTAGTTCTGACACGCAGCTGCAGCATCTTTAAAGATCTAGCTTTGCAGTCGAAAGGTGGGACTGATGCGTGTTGAGAGGAGCTACGCTCTCCTTTCTTTGCCTGTGACAATGACGGATGAAATCGAAACTTGTTTGGCTTATTTCAATGAATAAGGCTATGTTCAGACCGCAGACACTGGAAGCAGCAAAAAAGCTTCTGCTGCTTTGTTTTTGATGCTTGTACACATTGAGCCGAAGAATGTACAGATGTGTTTGATGCTTCTGCGGCTCCTGTGTTCAATGGCAGAGAGCACCTTTGCTATATTTGCTGTGATCAGTGGGTATAAATTAGTTTTAATATTTTTTAAGGGAGAAAGTCCACCTGTACAGTAAACTTCATTTATGCAGTCAGTTCAAGTAGTAAACAAAAACTGGAGGTAAACTTGTCAAAACAAGGCTGTCATGATTGGTTTAGATATAAAACCTACATGCAGAACACCACTGGAGACTTGGTAAAAGATTTAACAGAGTTTATTAAAGGTTTCACACAATAACATTAACTAGATTCAGGTTCTGGTCCGGGCAGGATTCTCTGGCGTCTGCAGAGACGGATAGTTGGTTAGCTTGATTTGCAGATGAGTTAAATGGGTTTTCAGATGTTTCAGTGGATACCTTGAAGAGGTCCAGGCTTAGTTCTGAGAGAGGGAACCGGTTGGGTCCAGAGACTGTTGGTTCAGCAGAGTGTTTAAGCAGCAGCAGCGTCTAGCTTCTGACTTCCAGTGAAAGACCTTGGTGGGAGTGATTAGCTCTTTCCCTAAGAGCAGCAGGTGGATTCCAGAGTGGGAACTTCAGGTTTGGCTCTCTAGGGCAAGCAGGCAGGTTTCAGGTTAAGCTCATCCAGAGCTTCTCTCGAGAGACTGGTTTCCTAGGAGCGAGAAGACAGGCAGATTAGAATAAGGTTTTTCTAAGAAGACAAAGATTAGTAATTCAAAGGCTCAGGTTCGCTTAACCAAACTTGGCTAACACTGCGGCGTAGAAGGAAGGTCTGGCAGCTGCTTATAAAGGCCGGTCTCCTGATGAGCTGATGAATGTCAGCTGTGCTAGAGGGCTCCAGCCCAGGAGGATCCACAGCGCACTCTGCTGGAGAAGGTGGAGAATCTCTAGATCCCAACAAAGACAGGATAAGCAGTTGTGCATATTTAAATGTGTAACACAAGAAGAATAACAATAGAACAAAAAAAAAACAGAAAAACATACAGCCCTTTAAAACTGAATATAGTTGACCACTGCCCAGTGATTTGACAACACCAAGTTCACAAAATCAATCAGAACAGCAAAATTCTGCGGTTTTTGGTGAGATGAAGCATAATGTTTTACAATGTCTTCCATATTTAGGAATTATGTCCTCCTTGACTCAACTCTGAGTCTGCCCAGATGACTTAATCTATCATCTGCCATTGTTGTCCTAATGTAAGTTTTTATTAATTTAGGTGCAGAGAAACTTCTATTGCAGGAAGCAGGGCTAACTGGAATCACAGCTGAAATTTTGCTAAGCCTAAAAATTCATGGAAAACTTATTTTAAGGTAAAGAAAAACACAACAAACTCAAGTAGACAAGCTGGTCCCTCTCCCCTTTTCTCCCTTCTTAAAAGAGTTCAGTTTTTTTCAGTTTCAATTTAGTTTATTTATATTGCGCCAAATTCACAACACATGTCATCTCAAGGCACTTTAGAGTTCAACCAGATCATCCAGTCAAATTGATACAAAGTTTTCTATCTAAGGAAAACCAGTTGATTGCATTGACTCATTGACTCAAATACAATCAAAAAGAAGCCCTCTTATTTGAAGAAGCTCATGCTTAAGGTCTTCTAAGTCTGACTAAAATATTTTCCCGAAAGCAAGTAGAGGATTGGTTTTTAGGAATGAGGGGCTTTTGGGGTCAAGAGACTGCACTCCTTCCATTATCTCACAGTTCTTTTTGGAAAATCTCCTCTATTTCTGCTTTAAGCCAATCAAGTACCTGATAGAAAACTCTTCATTAATTTTAAACAAGCAAGTCCAGAAATTTGGAAAATGTCTTCGGCCATCTTTTGTTTTGTGCTTCAGTGACAATATTGCAGTGGTGCACAACTTCTTCAGTCTCCTTCCACAATTCACCAAACCTACTATCACTTCTGTAGCTATTTAATGTGTCTGTAAGAGAACCAACCACATCTATTGCTCTAACCAGATCAAGACTTCTGAATTGGAGCATTTCAGACAAGATTTTCAGATCCCCAAACACTTTACAAAAACTAAACAACAGTCCAGTAAACTGGAGGTCAGTTTGGGCTAAAAGACCCTTTGCATATATATTTTCCTGTGTCCACTATTCTTCCATAGAGAAATGTCTCGCCAGATCCTAAAAACTGCTGGAAGCCTGTCTCTCATAGTTATGCTGGTAAAGATTCTCAGTCATCCAGGTCATAGTCATTCCGTAAAAGTTTAAAAAACAATCCACTGGACTTTGTTTCCAAGGTTTGAAGACGTTTCCCTTCCCCTCCAGGAAGCTTTCTCAATTCAGAATGTCTGGATTCGCATTGAGTTTGAGGACTTTATATAGACAAGGCCTTGTATTGCTTGGAAACATGCAAATTGAAAGTGACAAGCAGGTCATTTGGTTCCATTGTTAGTCTGTAATATCTGAAACCTGTCCATGATTGTGAAAGGTCAATCGTTAAAGGGGGGATTGTTCACCTGGCTGAAGGGAGGAGGTGCTTTGTTCCCCTGTGATGGGGTGGGGGTTGTGGTGATACCTGGAAGGAATCAACTCAATAACTGAATTGTAAGTTTTTGGAAGCTGGAATCTTAGGCCAACACCTATGTTTAAGGTTGTTTTTTCTCTCTTAACATAGATGGCTTCCTTCACACCCTTCTCAAACCACCTATTTTCTTTATCCAAAATGTGAGATTTCTGGTCCTCAAAAGAATGTCCTTTGTCCACAAGGTGTAGATGTACTGCAGAGTCTTGGCCAGAGGATTCCGGTCTTCTGTGTTGAGACTAGTAATTTAAGTAGTAATAGTCATAGGTAATACTAACCACAGGCACTGGGGTGCAACGTCTCCCTTACTTCCCGTTAAAACAGCACTTTGTTAATTTCATAACAATAAGCGTACATACCAGCGAAGCAAATGCTTTTCATTGATCCTGTGTGCTGCTGCCGCATTCTGTTTCGGTGCCGTTTGGAGCATGAAGGACCTGCATGTCAGCTTAACCAATAAAAAGTGTAGCAGAAGCACGCTGTGTGAGGATACATTCAACTCCGCTGGGAATTCGATTGTTTTTTGTGTCCATAAAATTCAAACAATAATTTTTGTTCAGCGGGGTGGCAACCCTCTGGCTCAACCACTGCTGCAGCAAAGAGTTTGGTGTCAGTTCAGAAAGCCAAGTCTCTGTGAACAAGAAAACAGAAGATAAATAAGCAGCATTTTCTTTCCCCACCAGGAAGTTTGTCTAGTTTGTAGCACAATGAGCACTTACTGGGAGAAATGTCGCCCTTAGAAGTGTGTAGAAACTCTTGCAATAAAGGAGTCAAGAGCTAACCAGCTTTTTCCCCCTTTCCTGCAGCACATCCTTGGAAGTCAGTCCTTGATCGAAATGTCAAATATTTCCACTGTCAAAGCAAAAAAAAAAAAAAAGAACTAAATCTGCTGCAGTTGTTACCCCTACTGTATGTTCCTAAGCTTTTCTCTTGTAAAGGGGTCTGGCCCACAGCAGAACATCATATCGCTGCACCATCTTGAATATAATGTCACAATTTCTAATTCATTGTTATAATGAGTCACAATGTGAATGGTTTTGTTTTTGTGTGTGTTTCTTGCAAAAGGTTTCAGAATGCAAAAATAATAAGACTCTTAATTAGTCTCATAAAATCATGTCTGAAACATATTCCAAATACTTTCTGTTTAATTTTCTACAGCATGTGCTTCTTTTCTTTTGAGAGTGTCTTATTTTAAACTTTTTTATTCCACTTCCTTCTTGTGACTATATTTTTTTTTGCATTCTCCCTCTTCCACAGTGTTTATGCTAAGTATCGGTAATTACATTATTATACGCCCTATGAAATATAGTTTCGTTGACAAAATATGTGTGTATGTGTGTGTGCTACTGATGATGGAGAGGCTGTCTGTGTTTTTAATAAACACAATACTGCAACGCCTCACATCCTAACTGCCTTAGCATTGAACTAAAATACACAAACACACACCAGTGTGCACACATAAAGAAATACACAGGCATCTGCCAAGTCTGAACTCAAACTTGCAGGGAATTTATGTACAAATAATTACTTTTTAATAGCCAGTAATGTGATTTCCTGCCAAAGAAATATTCAAATGCATCTCAGGCAGTCCAGTATATTATCTGCCTGGAGCTACAGATTCGACTTAGGGGAGACGGTGCAGAAAAGACGGATTATTGTTTGTGTGATAATATTTATTTTACCCTTGTCGTCTGCTGAGGAAAATGGGAGGTAATGCCTTTGTCTCTCTGTCTTCTTTCTCATTCTTTGTCCTTTTCTGAATCCCAATTTTTCACATGTAACTGCAGATTCCACTTAAGTTTTTCCAGTTCAGAGGAGAAAATCTTTCTCCTCTGTTTTAATAAGAAATGCAAGTTAGAACACTTCTTTTGTAAGCTGTACACGAGTGCATGTCGCTTTCTTAAGCCTGTGGACACTGATGTGCTGTGTGACACATTCAGACCTTTGTCAGAAAACCTTGCGCACACTCTTAGCTTTGTATGCATCAGTAGGTGGAATTTGCCCTTGTAGGTTTTCAAATGTTTTCGTTTTGTAAGGCTTTATTCCCATAAACCTTTAAGCTCAAGCTGAAGGTTTTTTTCTTTCAGAGTTAAATCCAAGGACTTTTTTTTCATTACCAAACACTACAGACAGAGTGAACTATGAAAAGGTCAGGTCCATCACTTAAAGACGTTTAAGCTTACACTGACGTCTATGTGCCCTCTTAGCTATAAAACTGAAAGCTGAATAAATAAAACCTTATTTCAATGATTATTGAGGTTATATACTATGAAGGACCAAAAGTGAAAAAAATAAAGGTAAATGCAGAAATAATTTAATGCTCAATAAGTAAGATTAACTGTATACTTTACTTAATCATTTCCTTATTTATTCATTTGTGCATAAATGAATAAAGCGGAGGAAAATGGAGGGATGGATGCATTTCTGCATTCATTCAGGTTTTTGATTTATTCGATAATTTTTTTATTCAGTAATTTTTTATTATTCTATTGATTTATCTATTCATTTATGTATGCCTCATTCATCCATAATACTTAGTATTATAAAACTTAGTCTCAGTTATGTTCCATTCATTTTTTAATTTCTACATAATCTGATGCATTTCTGCACCTTCAAGCTTTAGCATTAAACAACAGAAATTGATGGATAAATTTTACATTACCTTCAGTGTGCAAAGGAAATTTGTTTTGGACGCAGTCACTGGATACTATTTAAAAAATCCCTTAAAATTATAGTGTTCATAAATTCCGTTCACTTCTTCTTACATCAAGAGTGTTTCCTAAAAGCTTTTTTTTAACCAAATTTAACTATTCCATGTGCAATAAAAGAATAACTATGCAAAATAGAAACATGGGAATGCAGTCAACATCAAACAGAAAACAACCTTTACCTCTGCAATCCCAGTCCAGTGTTGTTGATGCTGTTTAGGGCTTTGATAGAGAAAGTGACAAAAGTGTTTTCATATCGATTTAATCTACATGCAGGAACTCTCAGGACTTTCCTAAAGGAAGAAGCTAGTTTTTTGCAATAAGGCTATTAATGAGTCTGTGATAAATTTTCAAGAGCTGCCAGTTTACTGTTTCTCTATAGATGGTTTGAAGTCAGTCATGCTGCCCATTACCTTTAGTGCTCTTTGAGCTCTATGAGCAAGATGAGCTAAGGCCTGTAGAGCCTAAAATGGAGCTCTTGGGGTATATTGGAGTTCTTGGTTTCAAACAACAGTCCTCTTAGGACAGTGTCCCACAATATTTAAAAGTGTCTGCACTTCAGCACTTGACTCAGATATTAGCTCAATAGGTTAGCTCCCATAGAGCCAGACTAATGCTAATAAGACAGTTAAGCCATTTGATTCGAGTGTGTAGAGCTAGGAACATATCAAAACATTGCAGAACACCATCCCTTAAATTTGAGATCGTTGTCATAGATTGAGTTTCAGATACTCTAGGTCAACTCTTGAGAAGCCTGACAGCTGTCGGAATGGAAAGTGTTTGGAAATTGCCTTGTAAACTTTGCTTGACTAATGAGCACCAATGCTGGGTAGGGAGTTAACCCTCACCTATATACTGCAAAACAGCAAACTGACTGCTTTTATTACAGAGGTGCCAACATTGATGATAGTCAGCTCCTCAATGCATTTGATTAGCAGCACCTTAATACTATAACCCTGCAGTGTTTTTGTTTTGATGTTATTGTTTTTTAATGCAGTTTGATCAATTTATTGCTTTTTATGTTCCTTAGGTCTTGTATCAATGGTTTATCTTCTTATGCTTTTTATTTTATGGTGTTCTTATGAGTTCAGTCTTTTGTGTTTTCGTCTAGTGCTCTTTTTTTTCCCATTTAGAGCAGAAAGGTGGCGACCCGCGAATGTGTTGGATATAACAAACATCTTAAGTCATCACTTGTTTTTCCTTTTTTTGTTTTTTTTTTGTTGAAGTTGTAGTTAAGGGTGAAATGTGTCCTTTTTCTAAGACTGATTGCACAAAGGTAACAGAAACATTTCTCACCCCTGATATTGCCCAGGACTGTGTTGGCACGTGCAAAAAATATTCAGGTTTTACAGTTCAGTTTATTTATATAGCACCAATCCACAACACATGTCATCTCAAGGCACTTTACAGTTCACCAGATCATACAGTCAAATTGATTCGAAGTTTTCTATCTAAGGAAAACCAGTGGATTACATCGACTCATTGACTCAAAGGCAATTCGTCACACTAATCACGTTTGTAGCGACAGTGGAGAAGAATAACTCCCTTTTAACAGGAAGGAACCACCAGCAGAACCAGGCGCAGTGTGAGCGGCCGTCTGCTGAGGCCGAATGGGGTTCAAGGAGACAGATGCAGAGATACAAGCGGCAACTCTAAAAGGCAGGAAACACACAGCCAGGCAGACGAGCTCCAAGCCAGCTCCCATGTCAGAGAATGAAGAGAGCACATCCAGCTAGTCACAGTCAGTAAAACAGGACTACCAACATCCACAAAAAAGGTGTTTATGCCAGCAGCACAGATGATATTTCTCTCCAGGATGGTTTTAAAGCCAAACGGGAACAGACGAGACCAAGCTACTATCAGAAAAAGCAGAGAGAGCATAATGTTAGAGATTGAACTAAGATTCTGCAGAGTGGGAGAATAGAGATCGAATGAAGCAGAATAATGAAAGAGGAGCCCCTATGTCCTCCAGCAGTCTAAGCCTATAGCAGCATAAACACAGAGATAGTGCAGGATAATCTCAGCCATTTTAACTATAAACTTTTTTTTTAAAGGAAAGTTTTAAGCCTACCCTTAACCCTTTACAACCCAGTGTACATTTTCCCATGAGACTGGGTTGCCCTTTAAAGCCTGATCCAAGAATAAAACAAAACAGAAAATTACTTTTTTTTTGTTTGAATTTCTTTTTTGCCTTTTTAACAAAATATTTAAAAAGAAAAAACAGAAATACGTTTTTGATATTAATAATTTCTTACTATGCGATAAGTCAAGATAATTTTTTGTGTAGTCTTCTACTGGCTGTTATCAGGTATATCTGATTGTGTACAACAAGATTTTGAGCAGTTTTTACCATTAAATTATGCAAAAGGTGTCAGATGCAAAACATTTCAGAAACCATATGTATCAAATATGATACATTTGGCATTATAGGGTTAAAAGTAGACAGGGTGTCTGCCTCACGGACTAAAACTGGTAGTTGGTTCCACAGGAGAGGAGCCTGATAACTAAAAGATCTGCCTCCCATTCTACTTTTAGAAATTCTAGGAACAACTAGTAAACCTGCAGATTGAGAGCGAAGTGCTCTGTTAGGAACATAATAAACAATTATATCTCTTATATAAGATGGAGCCATTTCAGAAAGAGGATTTTAAATTCTATTCTGGATTTAACAGGAAGGTTTAGCTTCATCTTGATTTAGAGACAGATATAGCTCATTATCATCAGTATAACAGTGGAAATTAATCCCATGCTGTCTAATAATTCTACCGAATAGCATCATATATGTAGTAAAGAGAATTAGTCCTAGCACTGATCCCTGTGGTACTCCACGGGTAACCTTTGAGCATGAGGAAGATTTGTCATTAACGTGAACAAATTGTAATCGTTCAGATAGATAAGATTTAAACCAGTCTAGTGCTGTTCCTTTAATTCCAACAAAATATTCAAGTTTTCTAAAATAATATTATGATCAACTGTATCAAATTCAGCTCTGAGATCTAAGAGGACAAATAAAGATACACGTCCTTTATCTGAGGCCATGAGAATATCATTAGCAACTTTCATCAGAGCTGTGTCAGTGCTATGGTGAGCTCTAAAGCCAGACTGAAACTCTTCGAAATGTTCATTATGGTGTAAGTGGTTGCACACTTTTATGCAACTATTTTCTCACAAATTTTAGATAAGAAAGGAAGATTGGATATAGGTCTATAATTGACCAAGTCCTCTGGGTCAAGAGACAGTTTCTTACGTAAGTAAAGTTTTATTTACAGCAACTTAGCCTTTGGTACATATCCCTGTAACAGGGAAAAATTAATCACATCTAAAATGGATTTACTTTGATTTTTAAAACAAAGGAGCTGAGAATAAAGGAACCAAAAGTGCCTCTTTAGGATATCATATCTTCGTCGTGATCTTCTCTTTTTATTTGCACTATAATAAAGCTTGCCATTAGTTTAGCATTTGCAAAGAAACAATAAAGAACCATTTTATTTTTAAAAATGTACATTTGTTTTTTATGATTTATATTGAACACTGAAGCATGTCATTTGATATATTTATTATTCACACACTATAACAGTGTCACAGCAAACTTACAATGAGTGTTTTGTCTAGAATTAATTTCTCGCATTAAAAGTTGACACTTCCTTCACCTGTTCCAAGTGTCTAATGATGCGGAAGTTTAGCAGTGTGTGTGTGTGTGTGTGTTTTTGCAGGTTTTAATCTGTGGTGGAAGTTTGTGTGTAAAGAGTGGATAATGACCTTTGAAAGAATGAGCCAGCTTCAAATGAACCTCAGGGAGTCTAACCGATTGCAGCTGTAAGAGTGTGGGTGTGGTGTTAAGCATTAACTGATGAACCGTTGTGTCTAATCTGCACCAACAAAGCAGAGCAACATCTAGTGCACACACAGTGGAAAACACAGAGTGTTGATCCCATTTCGCTCCCCTGTCTTTGTCTTTCAGCTTCTGGACGTTTTGCTGGATTAGTGTTTGCCCTGTGGCAGATGTGAGATGGTATGACAGAATGGTAATGGCACTCAGGCTGGGCTATGCCACCAACCTGAAAACAGACCATATCTGCTGCTGGTGAGGACATGTGAGACACATAAACCCACACACAGGGTATTATTTCTTATCAAAATGGCAGTCTAGCAAAAACAAGTCAGATAGCTTCCAGTCAACACACATCCATCTCTCTCCGTTATGTTTCAGGAACAAGCTCTAAAAAAATAACCGGTTTAAATCTAAGGTTAAAGTTCTTTTTTTTTATTTAGACCAATCCTTTTTTTTTATTTCACATAGATTAATATCAGATAAACAATAACATATTCTAATAATCCAGATTTTAAAAGAAACAGACACACCCCAGACACAAAACAATGTTTAACCAGTTATTTAACAAACTTTCAATTAAAACTTTATATTTATATGAAAATAATTTTTTTGGGTCTGATGTGTATCCTTATTAAATGTCTGGAAAATTTGTTAAAATTAAAATGACAAAAAATCTAAAAAGTCCATATAATTGGTCTCAGAGTACATCAAGTTACTGAAATAGATGCACCTCAATAATATTCTAATTGATTGAACATGACTGTACGCTGAATAATATAATATATAATATAACATATAATAAAAATCTACATTAAATAAGGACATTTTGTACTGTTTAAAGGCCATCAAACTAATAATATAGCTCTTCATAGAGCCATTATATTCAACAATTAATTACAGAAGTCTGCAGATGTAAAGTAAGCGTTTTGGTGAACTGTAAGGTTCAAATTCATTTTTATTTAACATGAGGAGGCCTCCTAACATCTAAATATATCTGAAAGGTTAAAGTAAATCATGCTAAACCGTAAACTTTTAGCATAGTTTAATTTAGTGCTTTTTTACATATACACTGATTTTCTTTGTTTCATTCACTTTCTCCCTTTATATATTCTGTTTGGTTGCCATTGTTTCTTTGCTGAAACCTTGCATGTATCAAGCTCATGGTTTTGCTTCATTACTCTACTTTGTTCTACTTACGAAGTATTGGAAGTTTTCCTCTTTTTCTTTGTTTAAGGACTTTACTCTGCCACTACCATGTTCTCCATCTGACTTCCCCTTCTGCTGCTTATTATAATTACAGAAAGATGGTAAACGATATATTAATTTAATCGAAATTGAAATATTTAATTTCAATGTAAAAAAGTCAAAATACATTTTATATAATATGAGAGTGAATATTGTTAGAAGTTGTTTTGCATTCAAGGTAACATTTTCCCCTAAATATATTATGCAAAGTTTAGTTTTAGCTGAAAAGTGCAGGCTGACAAAGCCTCACACTTACAACTCAGTAAAGACGTCTGTAAACTTAAATTCCGCTTATACGTAAAAAAAATGTGACCAAACAAAGTAAAATAAAGTCTGAAAAAAACCATCCGCTCTACCATGCCTGGGTTAAAACATTGCTACTGCAGTTGATGTTTTCTACTTTTTTTTCCGAAATCGCACAGCTTGTTACATGTCTAAAATGTTATTTTTGCATTTGAACTTTTTTTTTTCTTTGGTTAGAAATATTTTATTTTTTCATTTTAAAGAGAGAAATGTACTACCGATGTATGGCCAAAAACACAAATAAGATCAAATTTCCATCAAATAAATAATTTTTTTAATAAATAGTAAAGACAAATCTGCCCTTATAAGCATAGTTCTGTATTTTAGGTACTTAGATACATTTTTTTTTATGTCAAATTCATTGTCCTTGTCTTGACCACACAACCAGTTAACTTCCCTTATATCTTTTACTTTGTATTCAGCATTGGTCAAAGACATCTACCAACAGATATATCTGGGTTTTGCCACAAATTAAAGAGCTTTTCTCCTTTTCACCTTAAGAAAAAAGAAACAGTTGGGCTAAATGTCAAAGTTCCTCTCTTAACTGGTTCCGTAGTGTTCCAACACTAATGCTTTGTTCACGCAGCAGAAATTTGACTACACATGCACATACTATTCTTCCCTTTTATATCCCCTAAAGTATATATATATATATATATATATATATATATATATATATATATATATATATATATATATATATATATATATATATATATATATATATATATATATATATATATATATATATATATATATATATATATAAGCCTTATGTACATAAAACCAAAATCTTTTTCAATCAATTTACTTTATCTTTTATGTGACCCATGCAAGACAATTACCTAAAAGTATCTACAACTCATGTCATAGTTGCACCTGTCTGCATTATTCTCGCCTTTATCTCATAATTTATCTTCTTTTTCTTCCTCTTTTTAAATGAGCCATGCTGGAGTGAGCTTTCAAGCCCAACTGATGGAGGCCCTCTGGCATTCACACATATTGCATACATTTATCATAGCGGCAACATGCTAGTCAGACTTCGAAGACTAACACATAATGATACAGTTGTTTGCACATTGCTCATGCATTTATTTCTTTATGAAAAAGGAAATATACATCTATATATATATGAATGCCTAATTTAATATATTGTGTAGCTGTATGGATAACTTAAAGGGTTTTGTTTAACAGGAAAACTCTGAGTTTAGTAGTTGGTGTATGAAAAAAATATATATAAACAAATAATAATAATGATGCAAGCTGGTATTGAAATGGTACAAAAGTAATCACCCTTTTTTAGATGTTTTTATTTGAAAGTAGTCAACCCTATTTTCTCTGTATTTTGCCTCAGGTTACAATCATGCTACTACTGTAGTTGTGCAAAATCCTTATCTAGCTAAGTATGTTATAAAAAGCATAAGAAGAGTATATTATTTTTCATGTTTCTAATCCACACATTCACATATTTTTTCTAGCTTACTCAGGTAGATGACCCGTTTCTTATAGTACTTAATATCCTGTGTGTACCTGTAAGCTTTGTTCTCTCTGCTTGTTTTTACCACTATCACATCCAAATTTACCACTATGAGTTAAAGGGATTTTTGTTAAGGTCAATGTACACAAAGGTGCTGTTTAACTTTTTTTTTTTAAACAGAAACCAAACGTTTTATAAGTACATTGGCTATGCAGTTTCACAGTTAAGAAGAATGTTTTTTGCTTTTATTTTAATAGTGAGACCATTGCTGAGTTCAAGTTCAGTGTCTCCAACGTTTTGCCCATTTTGAAGGACAGGTCCGGTGTATCTTACATAGCCTTGGGAATCCTGTGATTTATTGTAGGTCCAAGCAAGCCGGCTTCCCTGTGCTCAGAGGAAATAGGGAAATGGCATCAAACTAGGGTGGCCATTTCTATAGCACCAAAAAGGAGAACATTGTGCAGCATATCAATTAATTACTAAGGTGTACATAAGAATCGGGTAAAGTCACATTTATAGTACAATTCTTAGTAGTTTAAAGAGGATGCTTGAGTGGCTAAATAGAACAAAATATTAAAGAAATGTAAAAAGAATTGGTTCCCAGTTTTTGCATTTGTTTAATACATTGTGGTGTTTAAAAAGTGACCACCTAGAAGAATCTTTAAAGTGCAGAATAATAATAATAATAATAACAATAATAATAATAATAATAATAATAATAATAATAATAATAATAATAATAATAATAATAATAATAATAATAATAATAATAATACATTTTATTTGTATTGCACTTTACATTTAAAAAAAATCTCAAAGTGCTACAACATAGTTAAAACAAAACCGTATAATAAAAACAGTATACATAGTTAAAATGAAACATTACAGTAAAATAACATACGTAGTAAAAACAAAACAGTAAAATAACCATAAAACCACACAGATAAAATACTAACTAATGTTCATAGGCTTTTTTAAATAAATAGAATACCACAAAGCATAAGATGTGTGGACTTAAACGTTAAAAAAATCTTTTTAACAAGAAACATTTATAATAAAATAGCCTAATATTTTTTTAAACAGCAAAAGAGAATGTAGAAAACACATTCAACTGCTCTAAAAGTATAGCTTTATTTTTAAGAGCCTCAGTCTTTTTGGAACTTATCTTAAGTGTCTGTGTGTGCAGCAGACCTGTCTTTATGGTCATCCCTTTAGCTATGGGCAAATCACTGAAATCCACTTTCACGTCACAGTCTACACTTCCGTAGGACTAGTGTTATTTTATAGTATAGTCCACCTTGCAGCTCTGCACAAGTTATTTTAGCATCCAGGGGCGACAAAACTTAATGTAAAAGCCAACATTGAAGAGTTCGCTGCTGCACGTTTATTACTTTTATGTAAATCCGTACTCGCACGGCGTTCAATTGCAGCTTTTCCTTGACTGCTTATGCCCACATCACATCGACAAAGTGGCAGAAACCATGGAATGAACCTCCACTACCTTTGGTCATAAATTCACGCTCTTTTGTCCATTCTGGATTAAACGACGTCCTGGTTTTGACAGGACGCTAACTTTAATACTTAGCATCAGTAATTCCGATCCTTGTTTACTTTGGTAACCAATGACAAGCAGATCTTTATCTGACACGCCGCCACTCTTAGCCAATTATCTGTTCGATCAGATAGTGATGCATTTTTGATGATTGGATATTGTGCTGCAGCCCAGCAAAAAAAAAAAAAAAATCTGCTCTACAAGCCTAGTGCCTCATTAAGGAGGACAAATACACGTCCGGCTGGATGCGGCGCCGGACAGTGCAATGAAACGTAGGACTGTCCGCCCTAAAGCCTGACAACTGGCCACCCTGCGTCAAACATTAGTGAATATTGTATAGTTCAATATTTGAGTATGTATAGTTTAATACAATACAAGAATGTGAATACTTCTGTCTGAAATTAATGAAAGTAGTTCTTTTAAAATGTTATATAATCAGATTTGTGGCGGATAATGTTTGGTCTATTGAAAGGTTTTATCTGTCCCTGTGCAAATGGGTTTGGCTGGCATTTAAGCACAGATTCTGATATACACTATATTGCCAAAAGTATTTGCTCACCCATCCAAATTATTGGAATCAGGTGTTCCAATCACTTCCATGGCCACAGGTGTATAAATTCAAGCACCTAGGCATGCAGACTGTTTTTACAAACATTTGTGAAAGAATGGGTCGCTCTCAGGAGCTCAGTGAATTCCAGCGTGGAACTGTGATAGGATGCCACCTGTGCAACAAATCCAGTCGTGAAATTTCCTCGCTCCTAAATATTCCACAGTCAACTGTCAGCTGTATTATAAGAAAATGGAAGTGTTTGGGAACGACAGCAACTCAGCCACGAAGAGGTAGGCCACGTAAACTGACGGAGCGGGGTCAGCGGATGCTGACGCGCATAGTGCGAAGAGGTCGCCAACTTTCTGCAGAGTCAATCACTACAGACCTCCAAACTTCATGTGGCCTTCAGATTAGCTCAAGAACAGTGCGCAGAGAGCTTCATGGAATGGGTTTCCATGGTCGAGCAGCTGCATCCAAGCCATACATCACCAAGTGCAATGCAAAGCGTCGGATGCGGTGGTGTAAAGCACGCCGCCACTGGACTCTAGAGCAGTGGAGACGCGTTCTCTGGAGTGACGAATCGCGCTTCTCCATCTGGCAATCTGATGGACGGGTCTGGGTTTGGCGGTTGCCAGGAGAACGGTACTTGTCTGACTGCATTGTGCCAAGTGTAAAGTTTGGTGGAGGGGGGATTATGGTGTGAGGTTGTTTTTCAGGAGCTGGGCTTGGCCCCTTACTTCCAGTGAAAGGAACTCTGAATGCTTCAGCATACCAAGACATTTTGGACAATTCCATGCTCCCAACTTTGTGGGAACAGTTTGGAGCTGGCCCCTTCCTCTTCCAACATGACTGTGCACCAGTGCACAAAGCAAGGTCCATAAAGACATGGATGACAGAGTCTGGTGTGGATGAACTTGACTGGCCTGCACAGAGTCCTGACCTCAACCCGATAGAACACCTTTGGGATGAATTAGAGCGGAGACTGAGAGCCAGGCCTTCTCGTCCAACATCAGTGTGCGACCTCACAAATGCGCTTCTGGAAGAATGGTCAAAAATTCCCATAAACACACTCCTAAACCTTGTGGACAGCCTTCCCAGAAGAGTTGAAGCTGTTCTAGCTGCAAAGGGTGGACCGACGTCATATTGAACCCTATGGATTAGGAACGGGATGTCACTTAAGCTCATATGTGAGTCAAGGCAGGTGAGCAAATACTTTTGGCAATATAGTGTATCTGCTGTCTGTGGAATAAAGATCTGATATTTGCGACAACAGTACTGCTGCCGAAGCTCCTTGACAATTTTATTAGCACCCAGAACAGTAGTGAGAGGTTTGGCATCCATTATTTACCTGCTTTTTGTGTCAACTATAATTGTTGCAAGGCGAAAGAGTCTACCGGCGGTGAAAGCTGGACCTGTTTAATTCCATAGCCAAACTCTTCCAGCCTCCCTATTTTCAGAGACACAAAGGACTCAGTCCAGGCAGACCAGGTCCTTGGAGGACACAGCCGATGAAACTGAATACACTCCATGTCATTGTTTTGCGTTTCACAAGTCCTTGTGTATTTATATATATTTTGTTATTACTTAATGCGATTTCCTGTGAACACATACCCAAATGGTTGTGAGTTAAAAAAAAGAAAAAACAACTCAAATCAAGGTTTAACAGTTAACTCTGTACACATTTGGGATAAATTTACAGCTTTAAAATAAAAGTTTATTTATAAAAAAAAAAAAGAAAAAAACAATACCACATCAAATTAAGGTGTTCAGCACAAAGAGCAGGCTGAGAACACCAAACTACACAAGGAAGTAGAAAACACAGCCGCTTATAACTTTATCAAAGCCTTTTCATTTATTAGCTAAATCACAGCATGTCTCTGCATGTTTACATTTGCAAAACCATCACCAGCAGATGCTGCTGCTCGCTCGCCATGTTTTCTGTTTGTATCCGTCCGCATATTTATAAAATTTCCTAGGTGCTCCGTGTGGAAATTGTGTCCGAGCGAGAGGCATTGAAGCTCTAAATGACCTTAATTGGCCACTGAGACGCATTAAGCACAAACCCAGCTTACAGTAAGCTTTCCAATAATATCTAACTTGTCAAAATCAGTAGAGAATTTAATAATATACCGTATGCACATTTTAAATGTTGCCCCCTTATAGTAATTTTAGGAGGAAACATCCATTTCACTTTTGTTGGCCTTTTAATTTAAACTATTTTGTGTAGCTTACTGCAACATTTCCCACAGCAGTGCTTTTTAATGGCAGTGTCATTTCAACAAATTGCATTGTATTCCTATACCTGTAAATGATGTGATCCTCTACAACAATTCTGAATATAATAGCCGATTGTTTTAATATTTGAAGAGAACTGCCCTGGCACCGTAAACATGTTGGTCGAAAAAGATATGCAATAATTAATTTTGTTTGTTTTACATAAAAAATATGTTTTTTTTCCCTAAACATTTTGTTTTCATAGAAGAACTAAAGCTGAGTAAATAGCCTGGAAACAAAAATCCTTTAAAAAATACGCCACAGTATTAGAAAGTGTGTGTTTTGATCCATGCACACGCATGTGTGAATGAACATTCCAGGATTACGTTAACTTAAACCCAATTTGAGCTTCAAATCATTGGCCTGCCAACAGCAGCCGCCTGTGACATCATCACCGAGGGATGGGTCAATACTAATGAAGTCATAGAGAGAAGGTAAAATGCGATTATGATCCTCAGATCATAAACAATATATTTCTATTAAAATGCAACTGTTCAAAGGTGTATGGTATCAACGCAAAAGAAATAGAGAACACAGGTAAAATACATGGAAAGAAAATATAGATAGTACAAAAGAACAAGAGAGAAAGACTGATTTGAAGTTAGTATGTTGTCTTTAATATTAAAATATCTGCTAAAAGAAACGAGGAACCTCACAGATCATTCCCTCTTTATTAAAACAGTAATAAACCCACCTTTCCTTTAGGATGCCTCACAAATCAGACAATGTGAAAATGCAAAAAAATCAAAGGTCAGTTTCAGATGGATAGTACTAAAAATCTGACTATAACAGGGATTTTTTCTAAATCTGTAATAGAGAGCATGCTCATGCTACGATTTCGAAGTTGGAAAAATACCAATAAAACTTCACAATGTTATTCTAAGTGCTACAATATGAGCTAATTGGTCAACACTGAAACATCAAATGTCTGTGCAGTATCTATCAAAGGATTCAGATGCATGAAAATAAGTTCATCAAAGCTCATAGAGTTTGTCTTGCTAGATATTACAGAGGAAAGTGATTCTACCAACATACAGAAGGCAAGAAATTCAATTAAAAAAAAACTATGGTCAGCCACATATTGAAAGGGTTTTCACCTTTATAAGCCAACCATTTAGTCAAGGCCAACTCATCCGAGACCAAGTCAAGACGAAGAGACTGCTTTATATCAAGACCAAGATGACACCAAAGCTTTGATCTTGTAGATTTTCTCACTCCAAGTTATTTAATTCAAGGTCTAAGGATAAACACAGCATACATTTTAATAGATTCCTCTCTTCCATTGAAAGACGCAAGGATCCTCATCAGCACTGCTTCGTGCTGGCACACCCCCCAAAACTGTAATAATAAAAAAAATGTGAATACGTTACAGTAGATGGATCCTTTCCCTAAAGGTATTTAACATGGGTTTTACCAGAGCAAGTTAATCAGGTCATCATTTAAGAAATTGCTGAGTTGCATCATCTTGCCATTTCTGATGTGATTTCTGTTTTTAAAAGCAATCAACCTTTCATACTGTAATATTGTCTACATTTCATGTTTACTGTTGTTAACAACAGGTTGTGAGCAGATTGTAATGAGTCCTGTCTATTCCAGCCTGAGAAGCTGCTGCATTTCCATGACGTCACTCCCTGCTCCCTCTGCTGTACTGGCAAACAGGGCTGAGCAGTTACACCAGAGTTATAACTTTACTATATTCATAATCATCTGGTAAACTTGCACAGTACTGGTAATTATATGCTAAAGTGAAACTGTCAAAGTAATTTTGAAAGTTACTAAAAGTAGTCAGAGGACAAGATTGTAAAAAAAAATCACAAATTTCTTCACATTCAATGCCATATGTCAGTACAAAGTCCAAAAAAATTAAGATGAGGAGTATTCACGTTCTGAACAAACCCAATTGAGTCTAAGACAGCATTAAAGGCTACATTTAAACAATCACCTTTAATATCAGCATCAATGTTAAACTTACCCACTATAATTACCTGTCAGAGTTTTACACTAATTCAGATAGGAATTCAGAAAAGTGATCTAAAAATTGGGGGGTAAGGACCTGGTGGACGATACAAGGTTACAAGCAGAAGAGGTTTTGTTGCTTTAGAATTTGGATTAGGGAAAACTGCTACCTGTGTTATCCCATTAAATCTTCAAAGAACTCACCCCTGCCTATCAGCCTGTGCATTTGGGTCCTCACGGAAACCTCAACCAAATCATGACAGAAGAAACCAGCCATTATGGACCCAGCAGAACCCAGCCCGGATGACCTGAGAAGTTTTTCAGTTTTTCTAGGGAATGCTCTGGATTCCATTGCTTCTTCTGGATTCTTAGAAGAGGTGGACTTGAGTCCACCTTGGAAGAGGGTGAGTGCGGCTGACCAATTAAAGCCAATATTCCTCTCCAACTCCTTACTTCTTTCACCCCCAATTTTATCCGAACTATTCGAAGAGTTGAAGTAGAACCGTCAAGCCACCTTCGCCCAACTCTGCAATAGACCCCCACCACCCAAACCATTATTCCATCACCTTCCCACTCTGTTGTCTCTCACCTGTGATCCTGTTCCTCCGCCATCACCAGCTGTTGGTCCTCCCCTGCCATCTGCTTCCTCCAGGCGTAAAAATCGCTGCTGGGGAAATTAGGAAAAAAAAAAAAATATATATATATATAGGGTATTAAATAGTAATTGCACATTAGATATTGTACAAGTTATTGCCGTTATATTGTCGCATTGTAGAGTCTGATAGCACCAAAAGATGAATGGCTTAGGTGCGGTAGCGCTCCTTTTTACAAACAGGGTGTGAAATTGTCTAATGTTTTTAAACATCTTCAGACATTCTTTTCTTTGAAAAAAAATAATAAAGTCATACTACTCCTACTAAGGTAAAATTTAATTCAACCCACCTCTGTGTGTGACACAGAAAATTGACTGACACTTAAGAACCGAATCTTGCATTATGTTTGTGTAATTCAGCTTCATCCATGGATTTTACATGTATTCCAGTCTGAAAACATATGGAGCTGAATTTCAAATCTTGAACACAATCCCAGCTTAGGTCCAATAACAGAAAGAATGGCACACCACGTCTGTTCTTCTGCAAACATCTCGATGCACAATCTGCTCCAACAAACAAATTAGATTAATTACAACAAAAACAGGATATGCATAGATACGGCTACACATTACATGCAGCTGAAAAACAAAACAACCGTGTTTCTGTACAATAATGTCCTGCAACACGGTTGTTAGATATGTACACACACTCAGCATTCTTACACTTACAGTCACACTAATACCATGCATTAAAACCGGGGTTTGTTGAGTTTGTGTGTCAGCAGCAGCAACAACTGTGGCATCTGTTGCCCACTGAGCCAATCTGCTGGAGCTGGAGTTAATTATAAACACATTAGACTCTGTTTCACGTAACACACACTGACAGAAATACCTGGCACAACTCCACATGAAATGAGCCTCTACTCATGGAAACACAGCTTTCTATCGCCAGACCTGGACCTTTTGATTTGTAAGCGATGCTTTGATGTGCTCTCAGATTTTAGCGCCCTAAAAGTTATATAACTTTGGAAGTCATCAGTCCCTAAGTTGTGTAAATATGGACTTTTTGCACATAAATAGAACAGCTAAGAATTTATTTGCAACTTAGTATCTGTAAATCTGTGTCCCTCGAAAATGTGAACGATAACTAAATCTGAAATATAGGTGTTTTTTAACAATGTACAATAAAATCTATATACAAAACTAAACTTCTTAAGTGGGGAAAGAAACACCTAAAATCCATATTCTCTACTGTACTTCTCTGTTGTAAAGTGGTTGTTTCAGATTGCCCACTTTAATCTATTGGGCTGATTCTTGGAAAATGCTGTTGTGTGCTTATTTAGTTTTATCAGATTATTTTAAATAAATCTTAGTAAAAATAATCGAGGTACACAAGAAATGAGCCAGATGCAGGACTCTGGCTCTAAAGGACTGGATTATGAAATCCCTGGATTAGACCATTTTGGACAGAGCCATAAACTAACCATAGTATGTGAGAGCATGATGTGTTACTTTGTGTCATTTTGCCAAATAAATTCACCAAGAATTGGCCAAGATGTAAGAAAAGGAACAATTTTAGAGTAATAAAAGCCGAGATCTTAATCCTGTTAAGAAAATCTAATCTAATCTTTTTATATCAATATAATATTTTTTAAATGCTGCCGCTTTAAAAAAAAAAGGAAAGATCGGAAGTGTGAGTACATCTTGAAAAAGAAATAAACATTTAATAGTGTAATGCTTCTTTAAATAGCAAGCTCATGTTTGTGAAAGCAAAGCTGAAAAGAAAAAAGAAAAAGACAAATGCCACAAATGTTTCTAACAAAAAAAAAAGCCATTTGGCCTATTTTGGCAAGTTTTCTGAAATAATCAAATCTGCTCTGATACACAAGGGGCCAGTATAGTTCTCTTCAGATATGACAAAACATTAACTTTAAAACTGAAAATGCAGTAAACGAAACACATTCAGCCGTGTCTTTTACTAAAACTCAATTTGTTGAAGAGCCACTTTGTTAAATTTGGAGCATGCATCTGGTTCCCAGCAGAGAGCTAGATGCTCAAAGTATCTGCCCTTCAGTGACCGGTGCTCTGGATTAAACATGTTTGACAGACCCAATAGAAAAGAATAGCTCTGTGTGTCGTTTGGGTTTCTTCCATTAAAGCGCTCGACAGGCCGTCACTAAAAAGGTTCATGGAGGCGAACTGTGTGAGCTTGTTCTTCTAACTTTATGGTTATATAAACCTATTTGTGCTTTTAATGCAGTTGGACAGAGTGTTTCTTTACTCACACGAAACTGCTACATGACATCTACGTCATTTATCTCTATATTTGTGTATGAAAGCTGCAAAGTAAGCATCTGTCCAGTTAAGACTGAATGACAGGAAAGCTAAGGAAGAAAAAAAAACATGTCTCTCACATCTGAAGTTTCTGAAGAAGCAGATTTACCAAGAGACAATTATTGAGATGTTTTAGATTCTAGTAGTCACAGCTGGACATTATTTACATGTTAAGGTTAGAAAGACTCTGCTGTCACAGAATTCATTAGTTATAGTTTCAACACAACCTAAGTGTGGTGATAGCTGGAATGTCAAAAAAAAAAAACGATTTCTGTAATTTCATTCTTAACGTAAAGCCATAAGTATTGAACCCTTAAAATAAATTAATAGGACAGGTAGGATACAATGTGGGGCATAAAGAAGGAGTTGAGGAAGGATAGAAGAAAGATATGAAGCAAGAACAGTAGGAAGGAAATAAGGTTGAATAAAAACAAAGAATGCATACTGGTAAAAAAGTTAGAAATGTATACTAAAAAACGAACTAGTAGGTTGGAGGTCCAGGACTGAGAAAGCAGGAACAGGTCTCTTGCTGTATAGCAAAGGGGAACAGGGAGGTTAGTTATTAAATAGATTAAATAAATAAAAAATTAGGAATCTCATGCAACTGGATTTATGAAGTATGCAAATTAGGTGATAACGTAATCCATCGCACCAACACAACCACTCTGGTAAACAGCCCAGTGTTAAAATGTTGGCACAATAACCTTTCGCCACCTCTTGAGGATGAAGCAGCAGCCAAAAACAGAATCAGAATCAGAAATACTTTAATAATCCCAGAGGGAAATTACTTTTGTTACACGCTCCAGTTAAAGTTTTATATATATATATATATATATATATATATATATATATATATATATATATATATATATATATATATATATATATATACAACCAACCACACAAGAAACAAGAGCAATCAAAAAAAGATAAAAGTAAGAAAGTTAAAAATATAACTGAAGCGGTGTAACTGCAGCATGCTGTTTTTGCGCATGCGCACTTACTAAAGGTGAACTCCCAGACCACAACAGTATTTTGGTGCTGATCCATTCGGTGATTTATTGACTAGTAAAAGGATTTTAAAGTCTAGTCTATAAAATGACATTATTTAGACAGAACATTTTAAAAAAATGTCCAGAAACAAGGCAGCAAGTATTCAACGAAAAAGACAAATGAAAAACCTGCTAGCAGGTTTAATTTAATTTAAAAATATTAAAAATGGAAGCGCATAAATAACTGTTTTCATATACATATACTTTTAAACATTCAAAACACTCAAATACATCCTACATTCGAATAAACAATCACAAGTTACTGAATCAAAAACTGCCTAACAGCAAAGCTGATTGGTTTGTGGATGTGCAAACTCTGCTGTGCGGTGTCAAAGAGTTAATAAGGGCTAATTCAACCTGAAGAGGCTCACACAGAGAAAAGCTGCATTTAGAAATATATTCAATTTATTTATACAGGTAACACAATCATATTCTTCCAAGTATTTCTATCCAAGGAAAACCAGCTGATTGCATGGACTCATTGACTGCATTCCCTCGCATGTTGCCTGTAGCAACAGTGGAGAGGAAAACTCCACTGAAAAACAGGGAGAAAATGCATTTATGTGTAACCTGAACCTAATTTTAGTAGTTCTTCATCTATTGTTAAAAATATATATATATTGATATATATCACTCATATTGAACAATTCCTCCCAAATAAATGTCATATCCTGTTAACTGAGTTGTGTTAAACACTGCATTAAATCCATGTGACTGAATGATGGGGTTATTCACTCAAAATAAAGCTTTAAAATTTATTTCTTTTAAGGAGGTAGACTGCATAAGGTAGATAAAAGTAAAAAGTGGGTAAAAACTGTGAAATTTAAGGTTTTAGACGTGGCTGAAGCGGCTATTAGCAATGGTAAGCTGCATATTAGCAGCCATAAGAAACCTACAGTACTAGAAGGAAGGGGCGGCACAGTCACTCACAATATGTTAAGCAGGGGGAACGCTATCTGATGGGGTTTATAGGCCCATCAGATAGCGTTCCCCCTGATGTCATTTGCGTTGAGTTGCAATAAATGCAAAACTCTCTGCAGGTACTTGTCTTTGTCGTCCACTCTATTCAGCTGGCTTTTGAAACACACGGCGAGAAGGTGGGGGCCGGGTGGTGAGGGTTACGGAGGCGAGAAACGCAAAAGTAAAGCAATAGTTACCTTTACTGTGGAGTAACTCAGTCCTATTTAATTATTAATTTACTTTACTAATCTACATTAAAAAAGGTCACTTCGCATCCCATTGCAAATGAGATAATAGTGTATAGCATGTATGCAATCCATTTTAAGAAACAGGCTCCTACCACTCTGTATTATTAAGTATAGTTAGTGTATGTTTTTATGATATTTTATCCTACTTTTTATCGCACAATATGCAATCTTCATCTCGGCAATTGAAACATAGACTAACAGATTAAAGGCACAGACAACAGCATAGGCATTGGCCTAGGTTTTAAGTCAAACATGAATTTAAAAAAAGTCTATTCCATTGACTTTGATTGATTGTTGTGAGCGCATCGGAGCAAACTGAAGCATAGCGATATCCTCGATCCGGCCTTTGAACTGAAAACCGCTCTGCGCTCCACCATATTTCTTCCGCTCCGCTCCACCGCTCACTCCATGCTCCGCTCAGATCACATGCTCTGTTCTACAGTTCCAATTTTCAAAGCACCATCTATGTGCGTATTCATTATATGTCTAGAAAAGCACTCTGAGACTGCAGGCTTTTGCCAAGCAGCAAAATTTGCCTCATATTATAAATTGGAGCTATAGCTAAATCCGACACATGATACGGATTATCACCAACATTTAATGAATTGTCCCTTGGCATGAGGTGCACCTCTGGTAAAAAAAAATGCAGAAGGAGTCAATAGTCTACTGCCACCCTCTGGTTTAGGTGGGAACTGCTTGTCCTGCCAAATATCAAGATCTCACCATGTTAAAGAATGTTTTTTAAAAGTCCTGTATTCAGATTATGATCTCAATCATCACCAACATTTAATGGATTGTTCGTTGCCATACGGTGCACCTTTGATAAAAATTCTATTAAAATCTGTCTATAACGTTATACTTTAGATTATTTTGCAAGGAGAAAATGAACAGACAAACCAATAACAAAGAAAACAATAACCTCCTTAGCGTAGGAAATAATGTCTGTATAGGCTAAAGGCTGTGAAGATTTACCACAGCAGTATGGATTTCCTCTCCTACCCAGGATAGTGATCTTACAGCAAGGAAAAGAATCGGGGTGGGGAAGAGGAGAGAGGAGCAACAATTTTCCCAATTTAAACTAAGCCAGAAAGGCCATGAGAACATTTGCAGTTGTTTTGAATTAGCTAATTAGGTTGTGACACCATGAGTTTCCAATAAGGGACTTTTTCGTATTTTTTTTTTTATTATGTGAGACAGTGACCTTCAAGTTATCATAATTCATAATCATCAAAATTACAGAAACAAAGGCTTGGCATATTTCGCTTTATGTATAATGATTCTTTATAATAAATGAGTTTCCCTTCCTCAGGTTTTGCACAACAGTGTTTTTTTATTTTTGAGTTCTAACTGTATTCCCATCATGTGATTGAATTAAAAACTGATGAACAATAGTACCTTTTTGGTAACCCAGGGCAACAGACAAGGCTGGAGAAATGATAGTGAAAGTGTATTGAAGAAGTGATAGAGCAGAATATGCTTCCTGAGTAATCTTAACTCCTCACTAGAATCGTGTTCTTTGCCTTGCCATGCTCCCTATTTATAAGCAGTCTACATACATGTTAATCCATTGCTTTGGATGTGAAAATCATGTTTGGTGTGAGTGCACCTTTATGCCCTCAGCCCTCCTTTTTAACTGAAGTTATTTCTGCCAAAGAGAGTAACTATACGTAGCCATCAAAGCGAAGGGTGTCTTACTTTTTCTAGGGCTAAATTAGCTTTTGGTTAATATCTTTAGGTTAATGTGTAAAACAAAGACAATATTTAAAATATTTATGCATCTAAATCACTTTCTCAATAAGATTATACATCCAATTGTACAAATGTCCTAATACATTAAAGCAAATACAGGGGCTTTCTTAATTTAAATGGACACCTCTATGTGTTTTCTCAAGACTTCCCCTTCTAAATCAACATTGGTGTGGAGATATGTTTTAATTCGTCCTTATGATCTTGAGCAAATAATTAAACTAATGTGTGATAGCAGAGATAACCTTAATTGTGTCTGATGTTAGATTGTATCACAAAACACTTTTTTCCCCTAATTCAACAGGTAAAATACCAGTATAAACCAGCAGTAATTCTCTTAACCAACTGGGAGCTGGTTTCAGACTCTGGTCTTCTCTTCTGTCCTGCTAGGTGATCCAGCTGGCTGTAAAGTGTCGAGGGATAAAATATGAGACAGCGTGTAAGGTTGTGTGTCTGATAAGTCATATAGTGGTGTCAGAGAGGAAGCCACTGTAACCTTTATACAGCTCTTTACTCTGTCAGTTCATGTGAAAACACGACTCCATCACTTAGCGAGAGAGGGAAGAGAAACAAGCGGGGGATCAGACAGAGCAGAGGAGGGGCAGAGAAGTGTGAGATGGAAGTGAATTAAGAAAGGACAAAGTGAGTTGTGAAGATAAGGAAAGATGGTTAAACAAAAATAAAGGAGAGTGATGTTTGCAGTAACGAAAAGGACAGAGGGAGAGAAAATGGAGAATGTTAGAAAACTGCAATGCAAAAGAGCCAGAGGTGAAAAATATGAAGATGTTTCATACTTTCAAGGTCAAACGCTCCAGTTGGCATGCTGTCAGCCGGCCTGCTGTCCAGGAAAAATTAACCAAGGGATGAGCTGAAATAGTAGGAGAAAAAAATATTGGGCAAGAATTGAAGCATATTCTTCTAAATGTATCAAAAAAAGCAAAAAATTAGATAGATAGATAGATAGATAGATAGATAGATAGATAGATAGATAGATAGATAGATAGATAGATAGATAGATAGATAGATAGATAGATAGATAGATAGATAGATAGATAGATAGATAGATAGATAGATAGATAGATAGATAGATAGATAGATAGATAGATAGATAGATAGATAGATAGATAGATAGATAGATAGATAGATAGATAGATAGATAGATAGATAGATAGATAGATAGATAGATAGATAGATAGATAGATAGATAGATAGATAGATAGATAGATAGATAGATGTTACCTGAGTTTTAAGTGGCAGGCAAAAAAGGGGGCATTCGTTTTTTATTCAATATTTAATATAAAGCTATATAAGCCAAAGATAGAGCTAAAGCAATAGAACCAAAGAGTCAAATTTGGCTCAGAACTGCAGGTTGCAGTCTCCTAATCCAGCATCTAAAAACTGTCACACTGTCTTAATATGACTCAAGTCAAAAGCTAAAAGTTTTTTGAAGGTCCACTTTTTTTCTCATAGCAACTCAACTTACTGCGCTCCTTATTGGCCATAAATCATGACCACTTTTGTCAGATTCCCTTTTTGGATCGAGAAAAAATAAAGATTTGTGTTGTTTCAAGAACACCTAATAAAAGATATTCCTGATTCCTAATTAAAGAACATTTATTTACTTTTAGGCCAATTTGGCAGCAATAAAATCATTGTCTTGTTAAGTAGTTTTTTTTTCCAAGATCAAATGCATCCCATTGTTTTTCAACCTTTCAGCCTAAATTTGAACTGTTGGCCTAAACTAAAGTGTCAGTGTCACTTTTTATAAATGCATGAACTCTGAATAAATTTTAAAGATTCAAATATGTTTGAAAAATAGGGTTTGAGAATAATCTAATATAATCATAAACATTGGCCTAACCTGTCTAATACTCATGTTGTTTCAGCTGTGTCTTGTCTTTATTTCATCTAAGCCTCTGATACAGTGTGGGAAACACATATTTGATTAAAATGTATTCATTAAAATCAAATTTGTTTGAGGACTACAAATGAGAATTCCTTGCTGGTTTCAGTTAAGAGTCTTGTTTTATAATGTGAGATTTGCTATGCTCCTTTAAAGTCTTAATAGTGATTAAGATTTGCACAAATAAAGATGACATAAATATAGCTACTCCTTTGCTTCACCTTCGGTCTCCAAAAACTAGATGAATTATTCACTTCATCTCAGCAGTAATTATCTGCTGCAGGCTCATAAATCACTACCACCTTAAAAAGGTCAGCTACGTAACTTGGATGTAGACAAACAATTAAAAACCAGATAATACTGCATAATTTATACAATATATTACATTTCCCTGAGGTTAACTCCATGCCGCAAAACTCAAAAGACACTGATAAATAACTGATGATCTTGAGGATATCATTCTTAAAATGAAAACAGTTCTGTTAATATCAGTTTTTTCATCCATCCATCCATTTCTTTTTTTCCTTTTCAGTGGGGAATAAAATGGTAAATGGTATGTACTTGTTTAGCATTTTTTCAAGCCGGGAGACATGACCCAAGCACATTCACAAGCACACATCACCACACTGATGGTGGCATGCTACATTGTAGCCACAGCTGCCCTGGGAATCACTGACAGAAGCGAGACTGCCATATGCTGGCACCACTGGGCCCACTCTGACCAGAGAAAACAAACAGAAACTGAGATTCCCCTTTGCAGGTCCACCTAGCAGTTTTCAGCCACACCCTGGGCCAAAGGTAATAAATACATATTAGCTATAACCTTAAATTTAAAGACAGATGAGGCCTCAGGTATCATTTACAGTACTTGGAGGGATCTATAGGCAGCAAGTGAACATTTACTAAAACTGTAAAGGTCATGTTTGGAAGCTGGGAATATACACATTTGGGTGATACTGACAAGGACCAGATCCTCTTTTAGTCCCATGATGAAGTCCACCATTTGGTGACCCACCACATCCAGATGAGGAGCATACTGACAAGGAGACTAACTGGACAATGACTGGAGTGATGATCTAAGTGGGAACAGGTGTCTAGAGAAAGACCTACGTAGAAGAAAGGGGATACTAGGGGACAACAGAGAGTAGCTGGGAAATAAAATAAAGCTTGGAACCAAGATTACACAAAAGGCAAAAAAATCAATGACCAAGTGAAAACTAAACTACTGGAAAAAGACTTGATAAACTATAAAATGAATGTGCCATGGGGGAGCATAATCTAAAGATAACAGACACAATAAATATGAAAATGTAGACCAAAAAAAATAAATAAATAGCAAAAATGCTGAAAGAGATAACTGAAAGGAATAGCAAGAAGGAGTTATATTTTAAAAATTCTACAGTATACAACAACACATAGAATGCCATATATCGTGAGTGAAAGCCTGACGGAAAACTTAAACAGATTCAAATAGCCCATAATGATAGATCACAACAAAACTACACAAGACAGAAGATATACAGCAATTCCTAGAAGTCTGCTTCCACACCTGTATGAATCGAGAGGGACAACAAAACGAAACATCAAAAAAACTTCCAGACCATTCCTTTGGTTCCAAATCCTATGGTGATTACACAATATTATGTAGAGTGATGTGTATGTGTAGCTGCAACTTAGTATTTAGTATTCATGTGTATCTGTGAAGACCTGGAACAAAACTCCTGTGGTATGTATGCATTGGAAGGTATTTAAATGATTTACGAAGCTTCTTCAGAAGGAAAATATGCTCAATAGCAGGTGTGAGAGGCCCCAGACTCACCCTACAGGGCCCAGAACTGATAAAGATGTAACGCAAGTCCCAGATATCAAAAGGCAAAATCTCATCCCAGAAATATGTTTCGCTGGCAGCCAGTCACAGCCTAGATGGACCCGGATGGGGATGGGAGCCCAGGAGCCTGAGGCATAGGAGTGCACCACCACCTAGTGAGGACCCCAAGGGGATGGTAGGCTAAGGCCTTTCCCAGCGACCACCAGGAACCACAATGATAGTGATGATCATTTATGCTTGCTGAGGGTTCTCATTCTGTCATATTTATGAAGAATCAACTAAACTAGAAGAAATCTGATGAGTGACACCAAAAATTTAAATTGGAATATATGTTCATCTGTGGAATAAGACATTGCTGATATTTGAGCATTTTAATTACTTTTTATATCTGCACCTCGTAGCACACTCATCTCAAAGAATACCAAACGGACAAGCAAAAATTCTATGTATAACACAGACACCAAATGTAAGAAGGGAGGGAGGAAGTGGACATATGTTGCAAAGACTCAGTTTGTATTATCTCCATGTGCAGTGACAGCAAAAGATCAGAATTTGCAGCAACACAAGGATGTAAAAAGAGTGGTGTTGGAACTAAGAAGGCAAAACGAAGCATCTGAGATTGTTTCTGCCTGTGAGGCTGAAGCAAATATGAATTATGTGTTTTTGAACCACAAACAGATGCAGAATAAGAGACTTGTGCTAGAGGGAATAAAAGCTACTGGTGCTCATTAAAAATGATTATTAAAGCAGTAACACTAAAGAGAAGCATTCAGGCATGACCATAGCATCCCAGGTGTGTTTGTACATGTGTTATAACCTGAGAGCTGCTGTTGTTGCTACTGTATGACACTGGCTAAAATAATTTGTAGAAATTAGACATACATCCACTCTAGCTCCACATTCATAGGAGATTTTTTTTTTTTACCAATATCTTAGCTGAATTGTCAAATGGATTAATTTAATACAAAGCAGAAGATTTATATTTGTGGGTAGTAACTAAACTCTACTGGGAAATCATTTTCCCTGAGGGACTGACAATGACACACCCTGGGCTTTGTTTTATTAATTATTTAAAAAGCAGGACTTTTTATTTCAACTGTATTTTGCGATAATAAAATAACATCTAATTTGTGACTTGAATAATACATCTACATGAATAATTTGAATGCAATGAAAATATCTAAAAATTACGAAAGTATGGTGCAAAGATAAAATATCCTGTTCACATTATGAAAGTTGTAAACAGTAAAAAATGCCTTAATTAAATGTGTCATAGAATGCAAAACAGAGTTTACATTGTCGCAGATGAGTAATGGATGAATAACTGCTGGGCGGCTGACTGGACCGGACCGGGCTTTCGAACCGAACCATAAGCTCCTGGGCACCTGGCGGCCTGCGACAGTTGTCCAGGCTACCGTCACCAGGTCGGGTTTGGTCGCTCCGTCCCTAGCACCGGAGCTCACGGCTCGGTTCCGATGCACTGTAGTGGACCAAAATCGCGGAAGATTTTGAAATTCCCCCTGGACATTTTTTTAGGTATGAAAAGTAGGACATGTCCGGGAAAAAGAGGATGTCTGGTCACCCTACCATATCAACAATTTGCTGTTTCAGTGGGTGAGTGCATGTTGCTATGACGAGTCTTTGCTCAGCAGCTTTGCTCTTTGCGAACCAACCGATTAGGGCACAGCTAATCTAAATATTCATGAGCATATATGCCATTTTCAGCCCAACCAATTTTACACACCCTCTTCAGAGACCTTAAAGACCAACACTAAATACCCTATATAATCATTTTATGACCCCTTTAAAATATGAAAACTATGTCAATACAAACTTCTGATGTGATTTAAAATGTAGAAGGTGAATTTGACATGACTAGTAAAACTGAAATGTACATAAAGATTTATAAACAGGCTTTTCAAGAGTTTGATCTGTTTTTAACGGTTCTATCAGTGTATACAGTAAACAAATATCTTCTTTGTGAGGAGACTTTTAAGTCTTAGACAAATCATATATCTAAACAAGAATAATGTGATGATAAAGTTAGATATTTTTGTTACTCATTTCTGAAAATGAAACTCGTGGATTTAAAACACAAAAGCTGTGCCCAAATTCAGCATCTACATCTCGGGTCATGGTCAACACAATTTGCGTTTTAAACACAATTTAAGCACATAGCCTGACAGACTGCATAATTAACTACAGCTTAGTTTTGTTAACTGAAAGAGTAATGGTGTGCTATGAGGAAATGTGCTTGCAAGAACCCTGGATTGTGCCCACAGGCCCAAGGTTAGACCATTTAAAGGCTCAGAAAAAGAAGTTGACACCATGGGCTTCAGGTTTTTGACATTTTAATAATATTCTAATTTTTATAGATGATAAATGATGAATTTTAGTTATCTAAATGCTACATCAAAACTACATTAAGCCTTGAAGTATTCTGACTTGAATTTGACTTGAAAAACATATATGTAATACATTATGATTTATTGTAAGTAATAATAATAATAATAATAAATCCAATTTGTACCGCACTTTTCATTAAGAAAAATCTCAAAGTGCTACACAGTGCAAATAAAATCAAAGATAAAAATCAACCATAAAAATCATGTGGTCATTAACAAAAATCTCAAAGTGCTACACAGTGCAAATAAAATCAAAGATAAAAATCAACAACATAAAAATCATGTGGAGGCAGAATAGGCTTGCTTAAATAAAAAAGTCTTCCAGCCTCTTTTAAAATCATTCAGTGGTTGTGGAGCTCTAATAAGACTAAGTAATAAGACTTTAGTTCAGTTTTTATGCAGTTCATTCATTTAGTTCATATTTTATGCAAGTTCCTGAAAAGCTACTTAGTCAGAAATGTGTAATGAACAGTTCATGAACAATAATGATAGCAAATTTCCTAACTTTACACTTATACACACACACACACACACACACACACACACACACACACACACACACACACAGCGGTGTAGTCACTAATGTAACACAGCCAGGGACCTCTATCAATTAATGCTAGGAAGGATACTCCTTTCTGATCCTAGCTGCTTCCTAAATGCATGAACTTTTCAGATAGCACGTATTTTGGCAATCGTGGACGCCATGCCTTGAGGGTTCTTGATAGGGATTTCCCAATACAGCTTTTATTTCTGACACAAACTCATATTTTGCCTTTGAGAACTAACCGAGACTATTATTGACCCAATATAATTTCAGCAGGAATCTTACATACTTTTACTTATATTGTAGTGTGGAATGTCAGGAAAGGTTTAATCAAGTGATATTACTCAGAGAAAAATATTCAACAACAATAGGTAAGAGAAAAACTGACCCATTTTGTTGAGAACCAACTGGGCAATATGAACTTTAGACAGAAGCATTTTATTTTTATCAGTAAGCCAATATTTGAGATGTTACTTACAGACCAATATAATTAGATATACATTTTTAACCTAATATCAGTCTAATATCGATATCAAATCATTAGGATAATTGTCATTGATGATGTGTGAAGTTTATTACACCTTAATATTAGCTGCCTGTTGCGTGTCGGAACTGATGTTTTCCCCAGTAGTTTATCTAATTAAGACAGTTCCTCTGTCCGGATACACAGCTATAATCTTCATTCTGTTTTTGGCAAATATTTGGGAATGGATGAGAGCAGTGTCCTTCAGCTAAAAACAAAGTGTAATATTTTGATAAGGCTGGAGCTATGGATGTCTCCTTCTCTGCAAACATGTATGATGTAAACTGTGATGATGTGGCATTCTGAAGTATAAAATGCTTCTGTACCTGTTTGTCAGGGCCACTTCCCATGAAATGAGCTCGGCTGGTAAGCGATACCTTCTGTAGTGCTAAGCCACTTCTTTGATCTGAGTAAGATGAGAGTTTCTATCGCAATCTATTGTCTTGCCTCATGGTTATTTAATACATATACGTTATGAAGTGTTATTTAAAGAACTTGTCCCAAGTAATTTCTTTTCAGGAAAAACAACTGGAGAGAAAAATGTTTAATGTGCAGACACAGAATCTACCATTAACAAGATTAGAAAATCCCTCGTCCTTGCCAATTGTAGATATTTGAATTGAGCCAATGTCCCAATGGTGTGTCCCAACTCAGGGGCCTTATCCTTCTAAGAATTCAGCCAAAGAACACTGGGTCCTTTAGAAGGCCCCAAAAATAATGAAGGCCGGAACTGATAGGCCGTGAGTTGAAACAGTCTATCCTTCAGCAGTCTTTGCACACTCAGCTTATCGTAAGTTTGGTTCCAACCATGGCAGCCTGAGGCACAATATTTAATCATGGAGCCAATTATTAAATTGTTGCACATCCACATATTGATCTGTTCTATGCACTGATCATAGTCACCTAGTGATGATGTTAGCAGTCACCAAATGATTATGTAAAGCTGTGTATCATCTCTATAGTTATGTTAACAGCTTTTTTTTGCTATAATCTGAGGTTAGGGAAGCATGAAGATAATCACTATCAGGGGCTCCTGGTCAGATTTAATGTTCCCTACTTACCACAGGTGTCAAGTAACGAAGTACAAATACTTCGTTAATGTACTTAAGTACACTTTTTAGGTATCTATACTTTACTCCATTACTTATTTTTCCTCCTACTGTTGACTTCTACTCATTACATTTTCACACAAGTATCTTTACTTTCTATTCCTTACATTTTTAAAACAAACGTTACTCGTTACTCTTGGCTTCAGTTTAAAGCACAGGTCAAGGATTAGCGGACTGCGATGTTATGAACAACATTAAATCCAAAGATTTTGTCCGAGGAAAAGCTGATGTATTTGTTGTAGTCTCTTGTTATTCACACACAACAATAAACAGTGATTAGCCGACGTGGGTTTTAAAACTGCAAAGCTTTGTCTTCAGCTGAAAATCAAACGCGCATCTACACAGACCAGTGTGATGCGTTCGCAAGCGTCAGACAGCTATGGTGCATTCAGGAGCATGGGACATTTCATACTTACAAGGAAAGAGACAAAAACGGAACGTAACTCATACAGTAATGTATTTATTCAGAAACAGTGTGGGCTTTCTTATAATACTGAATGCTCTATAATTGTGTTTCTGTTATTTTTTGATTATTCACATCTGCTAGCTTTTTATTCTAAAAATTCTATAATATTACAGCAGCAAATTATCAAAGTTTTTCAAAAGCCTGTTTAAAAGCTCCAAATGAGGCTTCGGATCGTACAGCGACAATTGCGCTGTCATTGTTTTACAGTGCAGAATTTGCATTTGCTGAATCTTGTCTTTTAACTAGTGATGGATATACAGGAATACAGTCATACAAGTGTCAACTCCTCTCAGATAGAACAGGATGCAATATTTGGCTATTTCTATTTTTAATTTTTCATCTTCTTTTTTTTTTATTCAGTGTAAAACGAATGCATAAATACGTCATTCTATTTGAGTGTTAAATTCTGTTTAAAGTAACAGATCATTAAAAATGTCTCCTGACATTTACTGGTTGATTTTCTTTATTCGGACCCCACTGATTTTTTATTAGTTACCCGTGGTTTAAGGTTTCTAAATATATATTTCACGTCATGTGCGCCATCCAATGCAGATCATTGGAGCCATCCACATCTAGTGAAAACTAGTGTAATTGGATGAGTCGTATAACGCAAACACTCATTGGTTAGCTAAAGGAAATCATCAGAAGCAAGCAGGTGTTCTTCAAACTGTGAACGTGAATTGTCTATGCCATGCTACAATGTGGGATTCAGAAAAACATGTCTAAATGTCTGAAAGGTCGGACACAGGCGAGAGCGTATCGGGAGACAAAGACCAACAAGACCTCCCTCATCCTTGGCCCTATCTCAAAGAATTTTTTGAAATAGATGAACAATTGAGGTTTTAATTCACATAGTGGCATCTGGCCTTTTTCTTAAAGGTTACTTTATACTTTTATACTTTAAGTAGTTTCTGGAGCACATACTTTTTCACTTTTACTTGAGTAAAGAGGTCAAGTTGATACTTCAACTTTTACCAGAGTGTTTTTAAACTGCAGTATCTATACTTCTACTTAAGTAACAAATGTGTGTACTTTTGACACCACTGCTACTTACACATAAATGACCCTGTCCTTCAAGAAGCATTTAAACCAGTCAAGTGCTAGAAAGCCATATTTGTGTGTATACTTGCCGCCAAGTGAGAATTTGGCACTAAAAATTAGTTTTTTGATGCAGAGTGAGGACCTTTTTTTGCTAGTTGCTTTTTCTTCAATTAAGGACAAATATGTGGATTAGATTTAGGATTAGAGCAAGGGTGAGGCCATGGGAGGGGGTGAAAATTAATAGAATCAATTTAAGTCAATTCAAACTCCTAAGTAAGTATTTAAAATTAATTTCTTTATGTCCGGGCGGGTGGTTTTTTACTTTCTTTAAGTTAGAGGTTTTTTCTACCTGTGAATGTGGGCAGCATAACCCACTCTTGGCGATTATCTACTGATAAGGATGCATCGGATTTAAGGAGTCACTTGGTAATCGATCATGATCGTTACAAATCTCAAACTTATTCGCCATAATGATATTCCCATTGGTGTAACCACTTCTCTCTCTCAGAGTTGCTTTCTTGTCCTCTGTGAAAAGACAGACCTTCTGAGAGGCTTTGGAGCTCCTTCCTAATCTAGAAATGTTTACCTGGATTCCCACCTCTTTCCATGGTCATCTTTGCAGCTTCCACATTCTGTCACTTGCTTGCCCACTCTTCTACACCCTGCAGAAACTCCTGGAAGGAAGCCCTCTGAAAAAACTAGAGCCCTACCATGCTTAATTCTGCTTCAGCTCCACTCACCTCTCACCAGAGCCATCAAGATCTCCCTCTAGTCTTTCACAATAAAATAACTTTCAGCTTTTTCCTCTTCTTTTCCATAAACAACCTGTAAGAAGAAACTCCTTAAAGTAATTTGGGATTACTCCCCACTAAAATCCTTTATTGTCCGGTTATGTATGTGAGTCAGACAATTTTAACTTCAATGAGAATGAACATTAAAAACTGATTTATTCAAACATACAGGTTAAATCACCAGATAATAATCTCAAGAAGAACTCAGTGTAGCAATCAGTGAGATGTATAAAATCCGTAAGGCTCAGAGAAAAGATTTGACAATATAAAAAAATTATTTGTATGGTCCTGACCTGAAAATAGAAAATAATGGCAACAAAAGCATTCACAGTGATGTGAGCACAATGTGGTGGTGAGGAAAAAAATTAAAAAAGAGGATGGAAACCCGCTCCCCTTCATCTCCCAGACCCTCTCATCTGTCCATCCTTCTTTTCTTTTCCCTCCTCCATCCCCATCTCTCCACTCAAAAGGTTAGTAAATGTCAGATGCGAGTTGTCATCATCTTCAATGGCGTCATATGTCTTCATAGAAATACTGTCCATCTCTGCAACCGAGTGTGAAAAAAGAGGAGTTAGAGGGGCGAAAACTCAACAAAATGAAATAGAGCTTGATGCTGCAATGGGGAACTTGCTGCTTTGCAACGCTCAGGAAAGCAGAACTGAGAATTTGCTACTCTCTCTCTTCATTTGTCACTTTGTATATAGAAGCTACCAAACTTCAGTGAAACACTTAGCCTCAGCGTAGCAGACTGCGACTTTTCTAACGTATTCAGTCATTTTATCTCACTACGTCTCGCTGCTACGTCTTCATCACAGCCTTTATTTGCCCCCGCTGTATATTTTATGACTAATAGAAGGAGCAGGCCTTAGTGGCGATGACAAATCCCCACACTCAGACAGTTTTACAGCCCTTAAAGAGCCCCTTGACAAACGACTGGGCTGTAAACCCAATATTCTAATGTGGCCTGTTATTGTAATGCTGTGTGTGCAAGAGTGGATTTTCAGGAGATATTAAGTATTGCTACTCTCAACCTATCATTAGAGTGCTTTACCATTGAATCAGTGGAAGACAAACATGAGCAGGGAGACTGACAATTGTGTGGTTTATATAAGGAAAGGAATAACTGATTGTTAGAATAAAGTCTGAAGTAAGAAGGTTTTTATAGTTTTGAATCCTCCGAAAATATGCACTGCCACTTCCCAAACAAAAACATTTATTCTGGGATTTTAAAGATACACCAACCAAAGTTAGTGTATGTTTCTTCTATTATAAAGTAGAAGAAACAAGAAACAATATTTTCAGAGATTTTAACACAAAAATGTGCTGTGCATTTGTTTTCAATACCCTTCATTTGATATGCCTAAATAAAATCTAGTCCAGACTGTTACCTCATAGCTCACCCAATCAGTAAACGGAGTCCAGTTTTGGGTAGCAAGCTTCTTTCACACCCAGCGCATTCAAAGTGAATGGAATGAGTGTACATAACACATGGGTTTCATATCTATATATATATATATATATATATATATATATATATATATATATATATATATATATATATATATATATATATATATATATATATATATATATATATATATATATATAAACTGCATGATCAGGTCAGAACAAGTGGGCGGGTATGAGAAGGATGCATTTTGAGTGATGTGAATGAGGTGACTAGAATTAAGCACTTTTGCTTAATTAACCCTATTAACCCTTGAATAGACCAAAGCCACATTTTACTGGAGTTCAACAATCTGATGTGATAGAGGTAAAGGAAAGCAGCAGGGAGAAAGCTTTTTTTTTCATTCATAAACACACAAGAGTTATCTGTTCCTTGATGCATAAAAGCCCATCTTTCAAATTTCATCAGAGAATTAAATACTTATAGGGAGAGGATTCTACAACTCAAGTGACCATTTGTTTAATATGATCAACATGCAAGTTTTTACAATACATGAAATGCCACTGAAATTATTTTCAGATTACCCATAAATAATCAAATAACCTTAAAATCAATAACCTTAGGATTAATTTGCTGATAACAATCTGAGCCTACTGTCAAAACAGCAAGTTAAAATGTGTAAACAATTTTTAAGTATATAAAACTAGATACTTTCTGCTAAAATTTTGTTCTTTTACTTTCTGAAATTTGGTTTCTGCAGCAAAAATTTTATTTACAAAACCTATTCTTATAGTTCCGACAAGCAATGTGATTTTAACCTAGAAGAATCTTATTTAAGTGATCTACAAATTTAAAACCAATGGCCTGCCACAGTGGGCTGTAAATAAACCTACACATTAACCAAGACTGGTGTCCCAGTCTTGGTTAATGTGTAGGTTGGTGTTAATGTGTAGGTTTAGTTCTGTTCTGTTTTCTTTCGAGTATTAAGTTTTACTTTGCTCCATGTTTTCTAGTTTTAGATTTTTAATTCCTAATTTGTTGTGTTTTCAGGTTATTTTTCAGTTTTCAGGTTTTTATTTGTTGCTCTCTGCTGGGCTCTTGTGTTCTCCGTTTTCCCTAGCTCCTTTCCTGTCTGCTCTTTTCACACCTGCTCCCAATCTGCTTGTTAGTCCTCTCTTTGTTCTGTCTCCCATAAATACACTCTTTGTGCAGTTCCTCAGTGCTGGTTCCTCGTCAAACTTCGACCTACACTGTTTTACAGTGTCCTACCTCGTCATGATTGTTTTTCACTGATGTCCCAATTGTTTCTAGTTTGTTTAACTTTTTTCGTGTTGGATTTTTTTTTTTTTTGGGGGGGGGGGGGGGGGGGGGGGGATTTTTGGATTCCTGCCTCAATAATTTGTTTACCACACATTAAATCTGCAAAAACTCACCTCTGTCTCCCTGCCTCTGCATTTAGGTCCACAAACGTCAACCCAATCCTGACACTCGGGCAACAATCTTCTCCTTCACCATCTTCCTCTTTTGCAGTTGTACAGCTGTTTCTATGTCCTTTGAACAGTCTTGTTTTTTTCTAATTTCTTCGTTAAAATCTATTATTCTATTGGTTTAAATTAGGCACTTCCTGACACCTGTTGTCATGGTTACTTGTTGAATCTGTGCTTCACTAATAATGGCTTTTCATACTTATTACACACATGTTCAACTCTGAGTGGACCTACTCAGAGTTCAATTAACTAACTCACACTAGCTGTTATAAAACCACAAACTCAGAATTTCCAACCTTAGTCTAGATCAATTCAGAGGTGAAGTTTGACTCTGAATTTGAAGAAACTGCTTTGTGAAACAGACCAGAGGTCTTAAAATCTGTTATCAGTTAAAATGTCATCTTGCACCTTCAGAAATCTAAATGTTATAAAAGAGGTATGATTAAAAATAATACTCTGCATACAGAAAAAACACGATAAGTAATGTCTTCAGTTTCTCTAAAGTCCTGGGGGAGACATCAAATATAAACAGTAATGTTCCACTGAATGTAGAAGCAGTGTAGAAGGGTCGAAGTACAAGTGGCTTTTTGCCAGATATTCTATTTCCCTGGATTTTTATTTTTATTCAAAAAAGAACAGAAAATGTGATCCAAAGTTTGCACATCTAGTCTTAGTTGTAAAATTGACCGGGTCCACTTTGCTTTTCATCCATTGACTCCCTACCAGAACTCCAAAAGAAAATGGAGTCGGTGTAAGGGCAGCAAGACTGAATGGTATTCTAGAGAACCAATGTTTCAGGACCAGAGAGCAGCACCCTGGGTGTAACAACTCTAGCTGACTAAAGTTGCTGAAGTCAACTGGGACCCAAAATCATTAGAGTCAATGCATATACTCAGTGAGCTGCAGTTCAGGTACAGTTACTAAGGCCTTGCAATGCTTTGGACGATTCTGCAAGATTTTACCCTTGCAAGCACTATTTGGTCAGCCGTTGCTGTGCCGGAACAATTCAGTGTAATGGATGTTTTGCAACATTTCTGCTCTGGATCAGAACCACATCTTTACCATATTGACTGTGAGCCTAATGAGTATTAGTATTAGTGTTGACACCTCTGGGCCACCGTATAAAACAGAAGTGAAGCACAGAGAACATAAATACATCAAATATGCTCCTCAAACCTGTGGATACCCAAATTGGGCGTTTGTCTAACCAGCAAGGAAATCCAAATGACAGGCAGCAGAGCATAACGTTCAGAAGATTAAACAAAAAAACAATGCCATCCCATACGTTGCTGGAGTCTCTGAAAAACTCAAGAGGATTTTCTCCAAACACAAAATCCCAGTACATTTCAAAATAAACAAGACACAAACAGAGACAAGTGCATCTTAATGACAAAACCCCAAGACCAAATATGGAAGTGGTGTATTAGAGAATCCAAAACTCTCTACAGACGCATGGCCCAAAACCGAAGGGTGATCTCCTCAGGACAAGACTCAGCTGTATATCTACACCTTATGGACAAAGGGCATTCTTTTGAGGACCAGAATTATCACATTTTGGACAAAGAAAATAGGTTGTTTGAAAGGGGCATGAAGGAAGCCATCTATGTTAAGAAAGACCTCTGCACTCTTTCTGAGATTTTGAATTGAAAAAGCTTCCTGGATGGGAAGAAAAATGTCTTCAAACTTGGAAACAAATTCCTGTTTATTGTTGTTGTTTTTTTTTACTTTTTTGAAATAGCTTTAAAAGGTAACTTTGAGTCCAGCATCACCTAAATGTACTTTCAGTGTTCAATTTTTTTTTATTTCTTTCCCTCCTAGATATATCTTTGCTGGAACCAAGATTGTTCTTAGTTTGGAGAAGAACAATACATACTGTTTATATTCAAACAGAGCCAAGAATCAATTAACCATTTCTGGAGATCATTCAAAGCTGTTAACAATTGTTTGCCTGCTTCATGTGCCTTTTTTGTTTGTTTAAAGATGTTTGATTGGCATATGTAATAGTATCAACATATTTATATACATTTGGCAAATTATTAACATAAAGTGAGAACAGTAAATGAAGGACCCCCACTGAAAATGGAAGGTGTGGTGATGTACTGTTAGACACCTAAACAAATTGCTTTCTGTCTGATAGATAAGATTCTACCCACTTTACAGTATGATTGATACGTTTTGGACTGAGGGTCTGAAGAGAGATTGAAGATGATTCACTGTGTCAAATGCTCATTTGAAATCTTTAAAAACAGCCAGCAGCACACAAACAGTGGCATTTGGCATAACACTTTTGAAAAAGGGTTTATGCTAAGAGAAATGATAAATTCCGGTTAAAAAGTGGCATAAGCCACTTTTCAGGTTTTCACTGTGCAAGTGTTGGTTCTCTCTGGGTACAACGGCTTCCTCGTAAAGGACCAAAACATGACTGTTAGGTTAATTGGCTTCTCAAAATTTGTCCTTAGGTGTGAGTATGTGGATGGATGGATGGATGGATGGATGGATGGATGGATGGATGGATGGATGGATGGATGGATGGATGGATGGATGGATGGATGGATGGATGGATGGATGGATGGATGGATGGATGGATGTATGTGATAAATAACATTTTTGAGTGAGTAATATATATAATCATTTTTACTGGCAACCACTTCTGCACAGTTATAATTTACCTTTATTTACAAAGTATTCATATTGTTTTTCAATAGCCTAATACTGAGTAATGTCCAAGTACTTTACTTCCTAAAGTATTTGTTTTCTCACAATGTACATTGGTGACTCAATAGAAAACAGAATAAAAACCGTTTCTGCATATGGTATGAGAAAGTGGCCATGTTTATTTTTTTACAGTAACAAAATGCCTTCAGGTTTGATAATACATTTTTTATTTTTCACAGAAAGATTTTTTGAGGTTGTGAGAAAAAGCCACAGAGACCAAACAACATTTTGATTACAAACAGCTCCTTTTTGAACTAATCTGTCCTCTGTGTGTGACAGGACTGTGGGCTAAGAATGATGCATTCAGCCTCTTACCTGCAGATTTTCAACTTCAGGCTGAGCCACACTATGTTCACATTGAAAAAGGTTATTTAATGAGATTCCACATCTTTATTTAAAAAAAAGTAAATAAAAATATATAAGGCACTAAACTTTCTGCTAATACACCCAAAAACACAGCAGCAGCAATTGATGTATTCATTTTTATAAGCGCCTGCTTTATGGATGGGAATCGAAAACCGTTCTGTGTGTTCCAATTCCATGGCACCGTTTGGCAGCTGGCTTAACGGCTCTTTTAATGGTTCCAGGCAGCACCAGAGAGCCTAGCGCTGGGCAGTACGACTTACGTCATGTTTTCTATGTAAGTTATGTCACATTTTTTTACGCAAGTTACGCACATGGCTTTCAGCAAGCAATTACGATGTGACCAGGCCCCCTAGCCCTTGTTTTATCCACTAGCCCTACATGCAAAGATTTGGGACACCACTACCCTCACAGCAGCATGCAAAATTTAGGGGTATGGCAAAAAACTTGGGTGGGGGAGAATATTGCGATTATTGAGCCTTAATGTGTGTTTTTGGTGAGGGGATGAGATGAGATGAGATACATTTGACATAACAGCTGATCAGAACCACAATGAGTGAAAGCCTGGCATTATAGAGGGTTTGAGATCAAATCTGTCATGTTAATGCTTGATAAAAACATGACTAGAATCATTAAGACCACCCCCCTGCTTCCCATCATTGATTATGTGCCCTTGTCTTACAGTGGATGTGTCCTAAACCCTTTTCTTTCTCCACTTGACTATAATCCCCTAATGTCTGCATTCTCTTATTTCCCCTGAGAGTTGGTGAGCCATGCCACGCTGTGGGAACGCATTAAATTCAAGAGTTGTTGACGCACGCTCAACAGAAAGCAATAACCTGTGCAGGGTCATCCCCCTTCCTCCCCCCTTTCTTTTTTTCATTTTCTGAGGTCGAACAGAATTGCCTTTTAGTGCTACTGTGATTATGTTCCATTTAACATGGGAATTATAAGAATTACACACGAGTGTGGAGCAGCGGCAGCAGCACTCGACAAGATTAAAAAGACGAACACCAGATGGAAAAAAAGAGAGGGGATAGGAGAAATGGAGACATAGTAAGTGAAGGGACAGGTATGCAGCTTTACAGTTTAAATAATATCTAGCCTGAAGCATTTTAAAGCCAGGAACAACAACCCTACATTTCACAACTCATGCTTTAAATGTCAGAAGATAACTTCTGGCTGTTTTGAGATTTTTTTTTTCAACTTTGCCTCAAGTTCTCTGTCGAGAGGAGATATTTAGTACTAATAAGACCCCATACTCTAATGGCCACCTGTTTCCACCTGTTTACTTATCTCAGGCCTGTGCAAAAAAAGGGGAATGCATGAAAATTACAGGAGTCTCACACTCTGCATGCTCATTGATGCACAAAGAAATGTGCGAGTAAGCATGTACTTTTTCATTTAGTATCAAGATATGAAATCATAAAGTGCTTAACAAGACCTAACAATGTATAAAAATCCGGGAGAAATTATTAAAATGTGGATTTAAAAAGTTTGGGTTTTTAACCTCTCTTAACACTCTTCAAATTATGTATCACACACGTACTTTGGCCTAAGTTATTTGCTTTTCCACTTGGGTATGCAAAATAGGCAAGAATTTCCTTAAATGAGGTGGTTCGTAAAAGACGTTTGAAAGAGACCACAGTTTCGACCAAGATTCGACCAAGCTTAAAGGAAGAAGTTTTAAATTCTGGAAGCCACCAACAAAGTCTTACTTCATTTTCTTCTTAGTATAGGTACATATCAACTTGTCATGATCAGAGGACCTCGGCAACCTGCAACAGACATATGGGTAGAAAAGTCCTCAAATATAACTTGTCATTATAGCTTGTCATTGAAAAGCTCTCATTAACAGAATTCCAAATTAATCCCTTAATAAACTAGAAGTCATTTTAATTGCATTAGGATTAAAACCACATGTGATAACTAATCAGAAGAGGTTCTGGACATCCTGCTTAATGCATTGTAAAAATCAGATAGTTAAGAAACAAAAGCATGAATTACTATTTTCTAGCCAGTTTTGTATTTTTTCTGAGGATTCTAACACAAATCTACAAAGTTAGTCATTTGAAATCCCAGTTTCAAACCAGCAGCCGGCAGCATGTCCTTAATGCAACTACAAGGTGAAAGCAGACCTAATTTTTTTGTTTGGTATGGGTGCCAGTTAGCAAAGATCTGAAGAGAATTTTGAGGTTAATTTGAGGTTCTTCGAGACCAAGAAGTGGCAGCATGAGGAATTTAAACAGTGAAATCTGCAGTAGAAGATTCATAAATGTCTTTTTTTCTAGAAAAGGTATAATAACATTTGGTTAATAGCTCAGTCAAAAAGGTGAGTGTCTAATGATTTTACATTGATCAGCTCTTAGAACAATGAGAAAGTCATAGACACTCAATGAAGTAGTAAAAGCTTGACTAGTTTGAACAGAAATGGATACACATGCAGAGGAAGGACACTGGTAAGTAATTACTAGTGACAATATTCAAATTGAACAGCCTATTAAAAAAACAACCATAGATATCTACTGGGTAAGAAGAGGAAATGCTCATATCATCGCCGTAAAAGGTTTGGACCACATCCCCTCCGGGTTGTCCTTCAGCGCTCATCAGGAAAAAGCAAAATGAAATGGTTGGTAAAAATGGCTGTAAACGCGAACTCACCTCAATCTGATTTGGACTAAGTTAATTATCAGACTCTGAAGAGGGGAGTTTTCAAGCTGCTGGCACCAGACAGTTCATTAAAGACACGTCACCACTTTGCTCCCAGAGCAACTCCCGGGGATCGATGCATAATGCGCATTTTGTTTATGAAGACGGAGGGGAATAAGGAGGAGAGAGGACAAACTAATTGAGTTCCCATAATTATCATCCCACTAGCCTCCTGACCTGCACAGCGTTGAGCCACCTAAGCAGAGATAGTCTAGCTGTCAGTAATTATAGGTGCTTTTCCACCTCAGCTCTGTTGCACGGGTTGGACTTATAACTGTTCCCATCAGATTCCCTCAAAGATGGAACGCTGCCACAAATCCTCTCATCTCATGTCAGTGGGAAAATGAATTCCTTTTTTGTCTGCTATGCTTCATTCCTCTGCAGACAGCCACTATAATCCAGTAAGTAATAACTGAATTCAACAGTCAATAGTTAGTCAAAGCAAACAAACCTAATATGGAGTTACACCATAATTACAACCAAATCTGTGTCATTCCGGCTGTTTTTTTTTTTGGTTTTTTAATTGCTCCTCATCCTCCTCCTCCTCTCTCCAACTCCTTCTGTTGCTCCTCACTATGCCACATTTGAAGAGTAATCGGTGCTAACGTTGGCCCTAATTGGCTGTCACTGTGCACTTGAAAATGTGAAGCTTCTTTCTCCATATAATCATGTTTACATGTAAGCGCGGGGTCTCAGTCTGTTGGGCTCATCTCTCTTCAGGCTGTTTAAGATGTAATTTACTGTAAAATTGGCTATGATAGTCACTCACACACAGAGAGGATTGAATCGCAGCGACTTCCTCAGAGTTACCGGTCATTTTCTTCTTGCTGAGGAACGTTTTTCTGGTACCATCACAACCTCATTATCACTAAAACTGATCTATTAATTAAATAGCAGCTTAATAAAATTGAAATGGACTTAATCAGTATTACACACCTGCCAACAAGTCACATAAGAAATCTTACAGAACATAAACAATTATCATTACTTGCACAATTGTTTGAAAAATGTACTAGTTTAACAGATGTCAAAAAAACTATAGAAGGGAATTTTTTTTCTTTTTTTTTCCTTTCACGTTATTTGACAGATTGTAGATTTTGTGATCCTTTTCAATCTGACTCAAAAAAAATATTACTTGAGTTGCCTTTTAAAGCTATTCAACAATCTTTAAGGCGGATGACATTGCTGCGAATAATCAGGGCAGAATTAGGTACTGAAGGCCACAGCTTTTTTCCTTAATGGTCCTGTTGGACATAGGATTCATATTTCTGGCACAGCACTAAAAATATAAATTGCTCTGTTAAACCTGCTACTGAGGAAGCTCATTTCAGTGGATTTTATTTAGGCACAGTTGCAGGCAAAGTTTAGACTGTAGATATCAGCACTAATCATTTGATTGGATCAAACTAGAGTGTTGCTCCTGTTCCAGTACATGTAGCTTAAGTCTGCCCTTTTCCATCATACCATTTGTTGGGAAACAAACCATGCAATCATCTCTACATAACTGTTATTGAAGGAATTATTCTACCTCTCTGTGGCTGACAACCATGTCCTAGAGGTGCTGCCCTAAGGCACGAGCAAAAGCCTCCAGTCCACACTGTTGAAATGGTTCATGACTATGATCCGGATCCCTACTGGGCATTTTTTTTAAAGACGTTTTATTGACACAGTTCATCAAACCTAAAGGAAACCCTCCAGGCAGACCAAGGAATAATGAAGAGGCTTACTGTTCTTTCCAACCCAAGAACAGCTTGAGAACCTCCAGAATGAGTTAGTTTATAACTGTCAAAGTGATATCTAAATTAACCCCCTTGAACCTGACCCTAAGTAAGCCAAAGAATATGGATATAATACTTTTACACTTTTTTGTTTCTTGGTCTGTTTTCCATAGTCTCTAATAGCTGTTTGTATACCTTTTATTTCAATTTTCAGACCATGTTTATAATCCAGCTTCTGTGTTTCTACACTTATGAAAAGTGCTTCATAATATAAAGATTTACTCAAACTTTTGGTACATTAAGCAATCAAAGGTAACAAAACTTTTTGATTTATCTGTGAAAATAGAACGCAATAAGATGTGTGAGAAGACTGAAAGTGCCCCATTTAGTACAATGCATGAAAAGAGTGTGGTATTTAGACTTAAATAATGAATCATATTCCTGCTTTGTCAGACAAAACTCCCATTTGTATGTAGTTGTTTATATTCTTCCCTCATTTTTACTCTCAGTAAGCTTATGAACAGCAGTCTGATAACACCTTCCAACTATATGTAAACCAGTCAAATGGTTTCTCTACTGCATTAATATACTTGGCACAAGTTTGAGATGAAATCCTGACTGATGGAGACTTTGTCCTGTCAGCTTAGAGCTTGTGGTTAATACCAGTTAGAATTTGTTTTATATGTTGTTTTGTTTTAACTTAAGACAGGTCTTCAATAGGGTTCTGATCTGGGAAGTTTTGTGACCAAAGGTCAAAAGGTCATTTTAACTTTAACTTTTTAAAGGAGGCAAAAGCAATGTTCACCAAGTTACCTTCAACGCAAACAGAACAGAACTAGAATAAACGCTACAGTGTGGACTTTTACAGTGTCTACAGCATTAACGTTGTGTATTCTCGGAAGATGACTGATTGAAAGCGCCCCCTTTGGGAACCTTTGTGACCATAGGGCAGCTTTTCCAGGAAAACAGTCCCATTAATTCCCATCTCAGCACAATGAGGGTTCACTCACAAAGTCTTCTCTGCTGAAGCAGACTTGACATGTTTCTTCTCTAATTGTGTTTTCTTCTTTATCTGCCTTGGATTGCTTGTGTAGTTTTTCTTCTATTAGTTTGTGTGCTTGGCTGTGCCATATTAGAAAATAAAAAAGCGTATATGCACATTGGAAGCATACTTATTCATCTCCCTCTGTGTGTTTTTTGCCAATTAGGCACTCAATGACAGGACATGTGGTGAAGCAGCTAGCAGGACTATTCATGGATCAGCAGTTATTGGAGCAAATATCAGTCTGCAGGCTAGATGTACACCCCCCTGATTTCCCACCCCCAACCCCCCCACACACACAGGCAAACTTGTCTCTCTATATTTGCGTGGGCTTCTCCATTGACTTCCATTCATTTCTACAGCCTAACCATGACCCCTACCCTAAACCTAAACATTGTGAATTTATACATAAACCTAACCCCAACCTAAACTTAATTCACAGCTTAGCCCTAAATGTGACCCCGGACCCTAAAACGGCAATTACCCTCATGGGGTAGAAATATCAGGCCACACAAGGTGCAGTCAGTCCCCACAATGTGTTATTTTTCCAGAAAATGGTCCCCACAATGTATCTAATACAAGGACACATAGTTACTGTCATTTTATCTACATACTGATGCTTAACTAAGGTTTGGTTATGCTGCAGGATTAATTCTGTCAGTTTATCCTTTGTCGGAACTGTTGTTACCAATGGTTAAGTCCAAAGCAAAGTGTGAAGGTGTTACAATTTTGCATCACAATTTCTTCATATGGAGAAAACTGCTGCTACAAATAATGAAGCTGAAGGATTGGTTTTCTGAATTATCAACAGGATGCCTAAGGATGTCCTAAAAGGATTGTGTCCTGGAGGGGTTTCACCAGAATAACATTACCACCATTGCTGAACTTGGCTAAGACACACATCTGCACAGAGTGGGTGAATCCTCATTCTACTGATAGAAAGAGCAGCAAATTAGCCACTTCAGGGAAAGTGAAACATTGATGATGGGCTACTTCTGCAGGAAGTAAGAGGGTGGACGACCAAAGATGGTTAAAAAGCTTGGCTGTTCAGGGTGTTTGCGGAGGAAAAGATAAAAGAAAATAACTAATATTAATTACCTAACTAATATTAGTTAGCTTTCTGATCCAATTGATCCAAGTTTTCTTACACCTTGAGCAACCCCTTCTAACAATTGAGTAAAAAACTGGGTGATGATCTATAAATCAAGATCACTAAATGCAATCTGGAAATTGAAGGGATTAAAGGTTGTAGTTCATGCAAAACTGACACCATATCTTCCCAAAGTAACACAAAAAACTTTGCACTTGAGAAAGTATTTAGCATATTACTGTGATAAACTTATCCACTTACCCCATATTGGACTTTGTGAAAATAAAAATTAGCTCAACACTGAAAGTGTAGAATGACTATCTGCTTTTCATTGATGATTATTGTATTACTATAATCACAGTAACACATTTTCACTTCTCAATGCCGAAAAACCCTCTTTAACTATTACTGAAAGCAAATCATGTTTTTGAACTAATTTTTCCTATTATGAAGTACGATCGGAGCATGTTTCCCGTTAAATATCATAGCTGAATACTGTATATGCTGAGAAGACTCATTATCATCTCCTCTATGCTGTGTTTTGTGTGGTTGTAACTCCATGTTCTGGTCCTTTGGTCCCCCATCAACTCGGCTCATAACACAGAATCAACACAGTCAGGTTCTACTCGTGACATTGCACCTACGATGTGCTTCACAGGAGTCAAACATATCACATTTGTCCAATCTCAAAAGTCTGTCTTTTTTAAAGCAACCAAGGAGTAATTTCACATGGCATGATAAGATATCTTGTAGAACTAACTTTGAAGTTGCTTCATGTCTGTTTCTGTGATTTTACAAGCAGACCTGAATAAGAGAAGAGCTCAAATAAACTTGCTTAGATAGAGTGCGGGTTAAAATAATTGAAGTAAGCTAGTCACTAAATTAACACTGAAAGTCATTATTGTTTTATCAGAGTCCAGATCATATTGATTTCACCTAGAGATATGAAGTTGTATTAGAACAAGCCATCTCCACCCAGAGCACGGAATATTTCATCCAGCAGACTTTTAATGTCTCCAAGAAGAAATGAGTATTTACTGATCTTACAGAAATCAAGTGCATGTATGCACTACACTGACTGAGCCCTAGACTTGGATTCATTCTGTAGATTTCTTAATGTTTTGCAAATTATTTTAGTCCTTTCATTTAATATTGCTGCAATAACTGTATCAGTTGTGGGTCTTTGTTAATGATATCAAGCCAAAATGTACAAAACCCTTTACTATTTGTTTGAAGTTTAGGCAGTTAGTGATAAATTATCTCTAATTGTCCCTTCATGAGACACTGCATGAAAAGTGGGATTTTCGTCAATATACGGCACTGTAGATTATCGTGGAACTTCAGGTTAGCGGCAGTTTACGACAATTTGCAGGCTTCGCCGAAAACTCCCGTAAATTGTCAGAAATTGACGTGGAATTTCTTAGGCAGTGTTCCCCCCATGCCTCCCCCCATGGAATTCTAGGGGAGGCTTTAACATGTAAATGAACATGCTGTGAGCTATACAAATGCAAATCAGGGTTGCAGGGGGGGTTTTACTCCAAGTGACATTTTTCTAAAAGGTAAGAAAATCTCTGATACAAAGAGATCAGGCTCAGTATAGCCTCTTACATTTTAGCTTGAATTGATTTATTTAATTAAAGTATAGAGACCAAAACAGATCTTTAGCTGACAGAGCAATACATTTAGAGCAGTAATTATAAAAAAAAAAAAATTGCATTTAAGATAAAAAAATAAAATGTTGTCTGTCAATATGCTCAATTCACAATTACTTAAGTGGAAAAGTTTCAAGAAATGAGTCTGAGATGATTCACTTTATAACATGGCGCATTATCCTGTTGGAAGTAGCCATCAGAAGATTGGTACACTGTGGTCATAAGGTCCGGCCAGGTCAAGATCCGCAATTGCAATCGCACCAAACAGAAAAAAGAACATTGACAAATTCCGGTTCGTCAAATTAAAATATAGCAGCAACAGATCGGTGACTAGAAATTATAGCACAATTCTTATATATAAAAAAAAAAAAACTAACACCGTTTATTTAAATGATTGGATCCAAACTATTGGTTATTCACCAACGAGGAAGCAGATTTCTCATCTCCATCAAAATATTTATTTTATACCGAGGGACTTAAACTTTAATCAAATCCATTCAAAAGAAACTTCTTATTACAAGAATGAGAAGAGATGCTGAGTTTGGGAGCAGTGAACAAGTTCATTAAAAAAAGCAGTTTTGAATTATCCTTATCCCCATTACAAAAATCTACAAATATATATATATATATATTTGGGTAGAAACTGAACATATGCTGGATGATGGTGGGATTTTTTTAATATGTCATATTAAATTAAGCGCTCACAGGGTTCATACAGGAATGAGTGACTCTAATTTAATGCTATTTTAATGCTATTTGAAATGATTTTAATGCCATCAACAAGAACCATGTACACAAGTTATTAGTGTACATGAAATATGAAGGAGCTGTAAGCAGAGTTCCATGACTCCTGTATGTATGTAAACACACACACACACATATACCGGTATACGTATATATATATCCTCTAGCTTTTTCTCCGCCTGGAACGATATAATATATCTGACGAAATTGTTTTTATAAGCATTTTTTATTAAAGAATTATAAATACTTCGATAAACATATTTAAATAATTTTAGTGCCAATTAAGGCCTTGATTTAAAAAAAAAAAAGAATGATTTTTTAATTATTTTTATTGATCCGCGGAAACCCTGGTTCATCTCGCGCATGCTCTTTACGATCTCCAAGAAACTCAGAGCGGAGGGGTCTGCAGCCACAGTGGAGGATGTATGATTTGCTTTGTGCAGGCGGTCTGGAGCGTCTGGATTTCGGGGTAAAACTCCCCTTGGACGCGATGGCGACTCTGCAACGAACAAGACGAACTCAAAGAAGAGATGCTAGCGGTAAATATATGTTCGATTACTGCCTGCTAAGCTAAAAGCAGCCTAGCCTGAGCTACGGCTAATAGCAGCCTAGCCTAAAGCTACGGGTAATAGTAGCCTTGCAAGAACAAGCTTTATTAAAGTGTATTTTTTGTGATTCACAGGAAGCAGTACGCCGTCTTCACAACACGGAGACTAATTGCAGGCGCTATGAACCGGAGCAAGGGTAAGATTTAAAGAATATGCTTTCATTCTGCAGTAAAAGGAAATGGATACGGATGGATACCGATCATAGCATAGCATCATTTTGTTTTCACAGACTACTGTCGCCTCACAATGAGGCGGTGACCTCCTATTTGCTCGGAGCCATATCAGCAAGTCCAGATTTGACGTTGATAAAGACGACATTGTGTGTAAGTGACTTGTTTTCATGTTTTCTCCTTCCTTGTTACTGTGACTTGCGTTTGATTTTTTATTCATACCACTCTCATTTAATTGTTTTCCAGCTGCCTGTAAGACGTATTTTCAGACGGTACGCAGGAGCTTCAGATATACGCTGCCAGCCAAAACGCTGCGTGCGGAGGCTATCTGCTCGGAGTCGGGCCAGAAGAAAGAGGGTAAGACTTTATTTGGTGACTATTTTTCAGGTGCATTAATAGATGTGTTGTGTCCATACGCAGTGCGCTGATTCATTGTTTTTTTTTTCAGCTGCTGAAAGCAAGGCAGAGTGTGCTAGCAGATGAGGAAGTGGAACTCTGGAAGTCCGCCACCTTCGGCCTCATGTCCGACGAAGAAGATGGCGTCGTTGGCGGTGTCTCTGGATGGATTGTGCGGTCGCCGCCATTTCGTAGGCCGGATCTCACTGAACTCTGTGTTAAGCTGCAGTCCCGGTTAGAAGCGATGCCGAAGTACAGAGCCACGCACAGTAGGCGTCTGCACATCGGACCTGCCTTGGAGGGAATGCTGCCAGTTACCTCCAACCCCGAGGAAGCAAACGGACCGTTCACGGACTTGTAATTTTTAGATACCCATGTGTTTGGATACGCGTTGTATATAGTTGTGTTTGTTTTAATAAAGCTCTTTCTTTGCATAAACAGCTTCCTGGCAAATGTTCATTTCCCTTTATAAATTCATTCATGTCCTTGATGGTAGCCTAATAATTGTGTAGTAGTGTAGGATAACATAAATACACAGCACATGAATGAATAAATATATGAATGAATAAATATATGAATGAATAAATATATGAATGAATAAATATATATATATATGTATGTAAATTTATATGTAAATATATATATATATGCCAACCAATCACGAGCGACTTTACTTGTTTAAAAAGAAGTGGTTCCGTCCAATACTCAGTAAGAAAATTAAAGCCTGGCGTGGCCACGTTTGATTTTGCTGCCAATCACGAGCGATTTCATTTGTTTGAGAATAGTGGTTTCAGCCAATACTGAGAAGGTTATTCAAGCCAGACCTGGCCAGCCGCGCGGGTTTGCTGCATTCATATGCTAATTAGGGCCATTAGTACAGCTGATCGCTCTCCACATACGTCAGAGTCCGTTTCCGACAATTTGTGGCACGACAAACGCGGACAAGCACGGGTTGCAAATTGTCGGAAACTGACGAAAATCAGGCAGATCTGCGGGAGTTTACGGGGGTTTACGGGGACGGAAATCTCACTTTTCATGCAGTGAGAGGACAGGACATGATGTGTTTTTAAAGGACTAGAAAGGATAGAAACCTCATGATCTTTTTTATTTTATTTTTATTGAACACACCCTTTCTTGTGGTGTGGCACTCACAGGGGTTAAAAGGGATAAATTAATACAGAAGACAAAGCTGAATAATGAGATTATGTGATAAAACCCTAGATATTTGCTTCTACACATGACAAACACTGCATAACTGCATAAAGAAAAAAAGAACTGTCAAATAAAAGTGCCCCGTAAAAATTTGTGTAAGATCCACTAATCGTTTTAAATCTAACTACAGTTTAGCGCCACAGCCAGTGTGAGCCTCTGCATTGTCACCAACAAAACACCAGAGACGACCAGAGGAAAACTTAAATCTGTTCTACTTATTCTCAACACTGACATGCTGCAGCGATTTAAGTCTCAGCCCTCTTCAATTAAATTCTGTTTATTTACATAGCCTCAATTTAAAACCCAAGTCATCTCAACCCTCTTTGCAGAGACAATTCAATCAGATTTTACAATCAGATTGGTTAAAAAGTTCTATCAAGGAAAACCAGCTCATTTCATCGAGTCATTGACTTGCAGGACAGGCTCCTCCAGGCTATCTTGCAGCAAAGATATTTGCTCACATTCTGTCCTTAACTCTCCAGCAATCCCTCAGAGCAACCATTTATTCAGCAACTGTGGAGAGAAAGAACTATCTTTTAACAAGAAGCAACCTCCAGCAGAACCACACTTGGGGTGAGTGGCCTTCTGACGAGGCAAACTGGGGTTTAATAACATAGAAGCAGACAGACAAAATGAAGGGGATATAGTTTTTATCAGCCTAACAGGTGGTCCTGTTTAGGTATGAAACAGCCAAGCAGTCGACCTTAGAGCCAGTTCCAAGGATGGAGGAAGAAAGAGAGCACATACAGTTATGCACAGTAAAAGAAACAGTACTATACTGAAAAAACAGGCCAGTCTCCAACATCCAAAACAAAGGTGTTGAGGGCAGCAGCCCAGCTGAGGTTTCTTTCCAGGATGGAATCACTGTGAAACAGAAAAAGACCAGATGAAGCTACTATGCTCAACAACAACAACTCTTCTTTCTTAAAAAGTTAAAGCACACTGATCTCTCTACTGGGCTACTCACAACCTCTACCGAGCTAAATCTAAAAGCATGCTGTTTCTCAGACTGATACTAGTTTGAGTGCTGCACAGACTTAGTAGGGTTGTGAGGACATCACAGGAGATTGTGGTATGCCACATGTTCTGGCACAAACTGTACTTTATGTAATTACCAGGGGCCGACCTATTAACGGATTTTAGCTTCTGGCTCATTAATCGACATCGGCTAAAATGTGGCCGGTATAAAAATTATATTTTTGCTGCAAACAGCTAACATAAACTTTGTACGGGTGCTGATTCTGTTCCTCTGTCCCTCCTTTTCATAACATTGAGCTGCTCCATGCTGGCCTTCCCCTCAGGGAGCTCGTTCTGCAACACCCCTCCGCTCTTAGCTACTGCTAGTGTAAGCATGGAGTTAGATGGCAAGGGAGCATATATGCAGTTTACTCCATGGTATGCTCTGAATTTGTTAAAGTACACTTTATTGCCCCATGACAACAAACACCCTCATGGAAATGTCTTGTTAGGGTGCATTAAGGAGAGCAGACAAGTTTTATATATGCTAGTTTTGGCAAACATTTTGGCATTATAGCTCTGTATAATTGATAGATCTTGGCGAATTAACATAATTTTAGAAGGAAAATAAGATTCTTATCTAGTGTCTCACCACACTTAATGCTGACATGTAGAGTTTACGGTGGGTCATAAGCTTTTTTATTTTAAATCTCCAACCTATGTATTTAGTTGCAATCCTGTTTGGATGTTTCAAAAGCTGCGGCATTGCTACTTAAATCTAGTTTAGTCCCCTGTGTTTAGTTTAGGAGGGAACTTTTATGTTACTTTGTTACATTTATATTCTGTTTTGTGAATGAGACTTAAAAATGAATCAGATACAAAACACATCCTATCAGTCAGTGTGTTTTCACTCTAAGCATTATGAAGCCACTTTTTTTCATCAACCCGGAGAAGCACTCAACCCTTTTCCGGCTCAAGGCAATGGTCTTGGATTTGGAGGCACTGATCCACATCCCAGCCGCTTCACACTTGACTGCGAACTGCTCCAATGAGAGCTGTAGATCACGCCCTGATGACACCAATAGAACCACATCATCTGCGAATAACAGAGACGTGATCCTAAGGCCACCCAAAAGGGATCCCCTCAACACCTTGGCTGTACCTAGAAATTCTGTCCATAAAAGTTATGAACAGAATCAGTGACAAAGGGCAACCTGGGCAGAGTCCAACCCTCACCAGGAACGAGTCTAACTTACTGCCGGCAATGAGGACCAGGCTCTGACACCAGTCATACAGAGACTTCACAGCAATTAATAAAGGGCCCGATACTCCATACTCCCGGAGTACCCCCCATAGGACCCCCTGAGGGACACGATCGAATGTCTCTCAAGATCCACAAATCAAATGTAGACTGGTTGGGCAAACTCCCATGCACCCTCCAGGACCCTGCTGAGGGTGTAGAGCTTATCCAATATTCCACGGGCAGGACCAAAACGAAATCCCTATTGAATAAAACTTTTGTTTTTAAATAATCAAGGTCTTTCTGAAGAGATTAACTTATAATAGCTTGTAAATGCCATTGTGCTTTCTGATGATCAGGTACATAACTGCCTCAGCAGGAACATTTGAGGGCTACTTTCCCTTTTAAATCCTCTTGAAGCCGTAAAGATGGTAATTTGTTATGATTTTATCTTAAAACAAATGGTTTTGGAAGTTGATAGATATTTTAGCATGACTGCATATTTTTTGACAAACTGATAATTATAAGTAAGTTCCTCTAGGAACAGATGTCATGCAATGTGAAAACGGTAGGAGATAAGCCTCTGTTGCTGTGTGTCCTGAGAAAGGGGTTAGTTTAAGTGAAGTCAGAGGTCATGTGTCAGTCAGATTGAAAAACAAAATCTGCTGATGTGTTCTTTTTTTTCCTTGTCAGCCTGAGTTTACTGTCTGTTTTCCACTGTTTGTGTGTCCACAAGTCCATCTGGCTGCAGTGAGAGGGCATGGGGTTAGATGTGTGTGCTGCAGGAAACCATGAAAAAGAGCTAGTGTATTTCCATAGAGCAAAAACTATATTGCTGCATCAGGTCCAACTGTCAGTTCCCCCCTGACATTGAGAGGAGATGGGGATGAAATAAACACTAGACACAAACACATCACCCACACACGTACAGTATGGCATGCCACGACCCTCAGCAGACATTTACATCCCCCTCATTCCCCCTCAGCCCCAATCAAATTACCGTTGGAGGACAAGAAAATACTAAACATCTACGAAGACAGCAGCTTTGAAAAGATTCATTCTGCTGCAAACATTTTAATAGAAATAACTGAAACAACCAAGTCATTATTTACCTGCAACAAGAATTTGGGACTGCGATTTCTGTTTTACATTTGTTTGAAACGCTCTCAGGGGAAATTTGTTTAAAACCTACTAAACTATGTTTAACTGATAGATTCACTTGTAGATGCAACTAAAAAGCTGGAAACAAGATTTGTGTTTCTAATAGTCTACAAAAAGCTAACTGAAGTAATGGTTTTCCAAAGCTTACTCAAAATACTGGCAACAGCTGCTTTAATGTGAAATTTCTGAATCATAATCCTATTATCTAAGATTTGTTTTTAAAAAATGAAGTTTAAATCTATTTATGCAGGTACTGTAGTCGTAATTGACCATTAGACATAGCTATGGCCACAGCTTTTATTGCGAATAAGTGTATCTGCTTTCTTTTATCCCTTTTTCCCTTAAAATTGTTTCAGATCTCACCCCTTAACTGTTTGGTTCCTAGACAGAGCCCCCCATGGAGTTTGTTTATCATTACCTTTCAATATAGAAAGTATTTATGGATCAGTACATTTACGTTTGTTTATTGTGGCTACTTCTGCCTTCTTGAACACCCTGTCGTTCTTACCACAAGGCCATTAAGACTAAGCTTGGTTCTGCCTGTTAAAAGAGTTTTTCATCTCCACTGTCAATGCATACAATCTTGCTATGAGGGATTGCTGCAGAGTCAAGAACCCAATACAAATGATTGTCTACTGTTGCTACAGTGACTCCTGCCAAGTCAATCATTCAATGCAATTTGCTGGGTTTCCTTAGATAGAAAGATTTTAACCACTCTAAATGTAAGATCTCAATTACATAATTTTCTCTTTAAAATGTCTTGAAATAAGGTGTTGTGAATTCATGCTATATAAATAAACTAAATTCAGTTAGGCCTCCTCGGTGTTTAGTTAGGTAACAAACAAATAACTTAAGCTCAGCATATTGGAGACTGCATGACAGCATGCACTATTAAAATTATACCAGACTTATATCTGATGATTTTGCTCTAAACCAGGAGTCTTCAACGGTTTTGGGTTTGGGAGACTCAAATCGATAAAGAAACAAAGCAATGACCCCCCAAGCCATGTTTAAGTTTCTCTTATCTGATTGAGGGGTCCTGACAAAGGTATAAACATCTGGTCTTTGGCTGGTTTTTGAGTAAGAACAATTTAAATGTTAATCTCAGACAATTTTACACATTTTTGCAGGAAAATAATAAACAAAATACATCAAGACTAATCTCAGGTTAAGTCTTTAATACACTGCTCAAAAATAAAGGGAACACGTAAACAAAACAATATGAGTTCACGTCAATAATAAACTGGACTGGACTCATAACAGCGATGCCCTCTATGACTCTGTGCTGGCATCAGCCCTCCTCTACACAGTCGTCTGCTGGGCCCCTGGCAGCGCAGAGGGGACAGAAAGACACCAAACAAAGTGGTGAGAAAGGCCACCTCTGTCCTAGGCTGAGCTCTGGACTCAGTGGAGGAAGTGGCTGAGAGGAGGGTGCTGTCCAAGCTTACATCCATCATGGACAACACCTTTCACCCCCTGCACCAGAGTGTGTATATATATATATATATATATATATATATACTTTTAAATGTTTGTGGTGCTTTCCCACTCTAGGTAACAGACTCTACAACCCACACATTGGGCTTAGGTAGAGCAGCTCATCCTGGATGGCACATCAATGTTTGCTGTGTCGGTCAATGTAGTGTCTAGAGGCTGACCAGGGGACACGCCAGTAAACCAGGAGACCTGAAGGAGGTTGTAGGAGGGAAACAACGCAGGACCACTACCTCTGCTTTTGTGCAAGAAGGATCACTACCGGAGCCCTGCAAAATGACCTCCACCAGGCCAGAAATGTGTATGTGTCTGCAAACTGTTCAAAACAGACTCCATGCGGATAACAACAGGGCATTTTGGTGTATTTTTCTAGCACTGTGTAAAAGTTTCGTCTTTGTTTAAAGTTAACACAAAAGAAATGTATTTGTTTATAGTTTAAGCAACATTCTAAATGTTACTAGGTTGAAAGAATTCCACCTCTGTAACCCCTTGTCAAGTAATGTTAAGGCTACTGGACATGAAGTTTTCTAGAAGATGTTACCTCGAATCCCTCCACTTTGACCTCTGCATACAGATTATAAATGCAAATGGGAAAAATCTGGGGAAAATAGTAACTCACTGTTGCTACTTACACAGATGCCTCAGCTCTGTGGTATCTGTATCTAACTGTAATGAAATAAAATACACCAACAAAGGTGATTACTTTGCTTCTTTTATTGACTTCTTACTAACTGGTTTCGAAATCTGCCTCCACACAGCATGCTTCCCTTACCAGAAGCAGTTAGAGATCCACTGATAATGCCCAGTCACACCAAACAATAAAATATTGAGGGTCTTTTTTATCACAGTGGAATTGAAATGTATTAGAAAAAGATAACCAAATAGTAGAAATGTACTATGGTAATCCCTTATTTGTTTGCAGACAATTTTGTGGGTGGGGCAGCGTATGCTACAAGGTAAAAGATTTTAAAGAAATTCTGGCATGACCATGGTTTGACTCAGTTCACACCTTTGAATACCCATTATTTACCATCACTGAGGCCTTTGTCCTTTTTGCATATATGCATTTGTCTTTTTTTTTTTTTTTTGCTAAGATATAATATGCAAATGTTTCACGAGGATAAATATATGTAAAATGGTCAAATAGGATGCATTATTAAATATAACTGTGTGGAATCAGGAAATTTTCGAATTTCGAACCCATTGTTCCAATTTAATCTTTATTTTCCTCCACTAGGCCTGGTGACTCTTGATATATGAAAATATATATCACAGATTATTTCCTCTCATTAATCCAAATAACACCCTGACCTCCCACAGGAAGGTGTTACATTTTATTGTAGAAAGAAAGAAAGAAAGAAAGAAAGAAAGAAAGAAAGAAAGAAAGAAAGAAAGAAAGAAAGAAAGAAAGAAAGAAAGAAAGAAAGAAAGAAAGAAAGAAAGAAAGAAAGAAAGAAAGAAAACACAAGGTGTGGCCATTGGAGAATAAATTAACTTCATTTTTATAAGTGAAATTGAATTGGAATCTGGATAATTGCACTAAAATTAATACTTCTAAGAGTATTTTTTTCTCTTTTTTACAAAGTGTCATTAAGATATTTTTTGCAAATTAGCAGTACATATTAACAGTTTAGAAGGTAGAAAGAAAAATTTGGCACATGGAACGAAAGGGAGACAATAGAGAATAATAGCAAAAGGACAAAAGTTTAGAAAAAAACGGGTGAAGAGGCAGGGAAACACGGAAGGAACGGTATATAAAATAAGATAAATAATAAAGCACTTAATGGGATACGAGGAGAAAAGGAAGGACAGTCGGGCACATTAAAGACAAAATAAGGGAGGAAGGAAGGGAGGGAGGACTTTAGACCTGAGGAATAATAAAATCAAGTTATATTCTTTTCCAGACTAATTAGAAATCTCAAAGATCTGGAGTAAGTCGGACATCTCAGAACAGTAGTACAGGAAGGACAAGAAAGTGACAGACACATGAGACAGACACAATAAAATCTAACTAGATAAACTGAAGACAATGAGTGGGAGCCAACGTTTGCTTGTTATTGCAGCAATAATTTTCCCCCCGGAGCTCATTAAGTCTGGAGAGAAACAATCCACAAAACCCTAAAAACCAACAGAGTGGAGATGTTGAGAGGAGAAAGAAGCAGGTGGGTGTAGGAGTTTACAAATAATGCAGAAAGTAAAGAAATAAACAGAGATGGACAGACAACAAGCTGAGGAAGGCAAGGGGACAGCCTAGAATGGGCCGGAGGTACCGGAGAGGGCTGAAGACAACAGTCTGGATGCAGCTTTCTGAGTGATTGTCACAGGTTAGGTCAGTTTCAATAAATTACCAGGACAGACAGAAGTTTGGTTTAAGAAAAATAAAATTATAATTCCATTTTATTGATTTCTTCAAAGCAAATAAATAAAAAACTTGATAAATTGATTCAGTTGATAAATAATAATGGCAAAGTCTAAATATTTTCATCTTTTTACAGTCAAATAATAATATTAGTCTTTTTAAGCTATAACTTTCTATAGAAGTAGTAGGTTTAGCTGTTGTAGCCACAAATTGTTCCACACAAAAAAAACAAGAAGCATGTTTGTAATCAGCAGAATGGCGGCTTCTGATTTTTCCACACAATCATTATAAGATTCCTGTTGTCTTTTATACAACACTCAAGTACAGAAATACAGATAATATAGTCATCAGTCAATAATTAACTAGTATTACCATTATTATCATCATAATACCAGAAGAATAAAAACAGTGGCTTAGTTTAATATATTTATGTGTATATATATATATATATACATATATATATATATATATATATATATATATATATATATATATATATATATATATATATATATATATATATATATATATATATATATATATATATATATATATATATATATATATATATATATATATATATATATAAAGTTCGTGGTAGCAGGGTTCAGAGTCCACAGTTCAACGTGAAGAAAAGCAAGGAATGATCCATGCTTTGAGGCAAACAATTACCTTATGGTGGAGGGAAAACATGGTGGACTGTTAGGGACAGGAGATTGAGGGAAAATGAAGTGAAAAACTGATTTTTGTAAAACAAACTAAAGAAGAAGGAAATAAATGCCTTGACTGAGGCAGAGCAGCATAGAATAAATGATATAAGAGTCAAAAAGAAAAGTTTTGTGTCCAAAGAAGAGTGGTATGATGAAGGAGAGCAACTGTGTGAAAATGTATGAGTCAAAAATGGATACAAATCTATGTTAAAATTATAGGAGAAAGCAAAAATATTTGGTTCATTTGTCATAACAAAGACTAAATTTTATTTTTTAATGCTGTGTATGGTTAACCTGACAACAGCCACATGCATGTCTGGCTCCGCCTAGCTCCACATGGAGCTAGGCGGAGCCAGACATGCATGTGGCTGTTGTCAGGTTAGTGTATGGTGAAGTCAGATATACATTTTTATAGTGATTTTTTTTTATAAACTTTATCATTTGACCCATATAAGATAAAATGCGGCTCACCTGTACATTTTAATACATTGTATACACCTGTACATATGTAAGCCTATCTACTGTGCAAAACCGTAATCTTTTTCATGTTAAAATCCTTTATAAATATCAGTTTTAAGGTTTAGAGTCTGCTGAACGATGGTAAAGTTAGCTGGAGATAAAAACCAATTACCTGACAATGTTAATTTAAGGTGTTATGCTAAGTATAATTTATAGACCTATAACGCCAATTAATGTACTCTATTAATACTGATCCCAAACTTGCAAAACATTCCTGTATACTGGCAAGTTCATGTGAAAAAACTATTATTATTGTTCCATTTGCATTTTGCTTTATGCTTCTAATTGGTAGCGAAAAACAAACAAAAAAGACACAAAAAAACCCAATGAATTAAAAAACTTTTTTTTATTTTAGAAATGTCCAACTAAAAACCTGCTCCCTTGCCTTTTTGGGCTCAACCTAGACAAAGCTTGAAATGTTCAGTGTCTCTGTTCATATCAGAATTATTTATTTAATATATATATATATATATATATATGGCACATGTAATATTTTAATGTAATTTAAATTTTCTGAGGAACTGTTTTTAAGGTTTTCATCAAAGGTAACCTGTAAAACTAATCATTCCACACAGAGATCCAAAAAGTATTTTCTTCCTTAGAGTTTTCTCGATTATGCCGTGTTTTAAACATAAATGTATTATATCGACAAATTAACCTAAAAATTCTATTTTTAATTCAAATTTTTCATTACAGGGAAATACAAAAATAAAAATATACATAAACAATACTGCAAAAAGCAACCACAGAAACCTAACAGCTAGTTATCCTGCCCTCTATATCAATAACTGATAATGAGTGCATGATAAGGTGCTATGGATAAAAGTCCTCCAGATATTCGGCTTTAAGAACAGAATTCCTAGTTCCATGACTTAAATTTGGTGATCTAGGTCCTGAGGCAGCAAAGGAATACCAATTTACTAACACCATGTGAGTAGCTTAGCATTCATCATCAAAAATGCTGCATGTTTTACAACTTATGCAATAAGATGCACGTCCACAAAGACCTACTTATGACCTGTCAGCCCACAGAATATTGTCTTAAGGATCATCATGATTTTTCTTGGCATAACTGAGACGTGGCGCTTTGAGTCGGCAGTGGTTCTGGACTTGGAGCTCTCCTACAGAGGCCATTTTCTCCCAGTCTCTCTTTTTTATTTTTCCAACATGAACTTTGACCTTAATTTAGCAAGTTGAATCCTTTAGATGTTTTTGTTAAGGTTCTTTACTGAGCTCCTGGCTGTTTAGATGCATTTCTTGACTTTTGGTACCCATCTCATCTTCAGGTTGTAACTAGTGTATTGGCTACTGAGATTTAGTCAACTCAGTGCTCTTAAACGGATCCCAATGATAGATTTCCTATTTCTCAGGCTCTGTAATCACGTGTTGTTGGCTACACTGAAATCAGGGTTTTAAAAACAAAGTGCTTTTTTATTTTTTCTGTTTGGGTCAGGTTGGTTTAAATAGTTGTTTTTTTTATAAATGAAATTGTTTAAAATATTTTTTTTTGTTTTTTTGTATTTTTTCTAGGTCATCTGACTAATCAAAAAAATGTGTCGAATGATCCAAAACATTTAGGTAACAAACTAAAACCAAAATAATTTTTAAAAGTTTAGTTCTGTGATGTCCAGAACATAATACAACCCTCTGATGGCAGGAAAAGACAATAAAGTTATGAGTTTGATTGACCTTTAACAGTTGAATTACAGCCAAAAATTATATTTAAAAAAATAATACGTCTAAAAGGAGGGGAAATATCCTCAGGCTGGATACATGATCGGAGGTTTGTGTTTCCTGTTAGTTTAAATAAAATTCTAGTTCAGTTTTTATTCGGAAAACAAATCAGAAACCAAGAGCAAACCTTGTCATGCAAGAGAAAACAAAAAGGCGACAAATATGGCTACATTAAATAGGAGCATTGGAGGAGCAGCTTAAGAAACATTCTTCAAAGTTGATGTTGAAGGTGATGAATGAATAAAGGGTGTTGATGAATGACTGGGGAAGGAGTCAAGAGGAAAGGAGAGATTTTTTATAATCTGACACATTAAAATTATCTGCAGATAATAAAAAAAAGTTCTGGCTGTCCAAAGCTGCAGTCAAGCCACACAAAAAAGAGAGGATATGTTGGATGAAGGGATGGATGAAAGGAGGGACTGAAGCGAGGACGGTGGCCATTTTCTCTTAAGCACCAGCTTTTCTTATCCCTAGAATTAAACCTGATCTCAAATCACCCAAACATCTCCCCCTCTTCCTCCTGTACAAACAGTAGTTTGTTGTTAAGCCTCCTCTTTTCTCATTCTTTTCTGCTTCCAAATCGTGTGTCCTTCTTTTCTTCTGAACTTTCCATCTTCCAGCGGCGCCTCCTCCTTTCTCTCCATCCCCTGCTCCTTCTGATCTCCTTCCTCTCTACAATGGGAACACCAGGAAGCCAGAGAAGGTGGAGTATTTCCACCCTCCCATCAGGTTTCCTCTTTCCAGTTTGAGGTAAGCCCGGTCTCCCTTCTCCATCTGGATCAGAACTCCGTTGCTGGCAGCCTCACGCGTCACATCCTGGTCGCCAGCGAATGCTGAAATCACAGGCCAGCCGTTGTGCATCAAGCTCACCTGGATAAAGAACACAAACCAGTTTTAGTTTGCAAAAAGAAATCAGACTTTTTTGTAGAATGAGCAGTTCTTGGCTTTAACAGCTGTTAGCATAAGGATTAATACTCTATGTTTAAATATAATCTTTATCAATGAGCAAAGAAAGTCCACAACTAATGATTTTCTGTTAGCATGGATAAGATTAACTATTTCACAGTTCACAGTCATTGCAAAATTAAAGTGAACACTCTTTTCATTCTAGGGTTTTATATATCAAAACTTTAGGTTGTAAAATAAATGAAGGTCCAATTTGAGTCTATAAAATATTCTCAACAGACTCCAGACTGTCTTTATTTTAAGAATCCAGCAAACAAAATATTTTAAAGGTTTGTCTGGATGCAGAGCAGCAAACCCGAATGGGAAGGTTTAAAATGTGGTATCAGGGTCATATGTATCAACTGATAGTTTATAATTCACATCCATTAATTATGGTCATAATATTGGAACAGAGTATTTTTCTGCAGTTTTCTATAGTCAGCACGTGGTCAATAGATTTGCAAAGATGGAGCATCTTTTTTCCCTCCTGATGAAATTACAACAAAACCCCACAGAGGCGACAACAGAGGAAAAGGAAAAGGCTTAGAGTGTGTGTGACTCAACAAATATTTCAATAGGGAATAACATCTTCTTACAGAAAGAAGTGTCTGTCAGAGACGCTTCCCCTCTCTTCTTTAAAACAGGCAGCAGACAGCAGCTTTCATCACTTCTCTTTGGAGTTTCAACAGAAACATGAGCCCTCCTGGGATTTGATTCCCTTCTTAGGCTTCACTTTAAATAACAACATTGTTTTATGCTGGCTTTGGTAACAGAGTAGTAGTAAAACAAACTGAAAAGAATACTGTGGAAACATCTGTTTAATGCCGGAATACATTTTATAAACCGTGTGGGATTACAGGCCTTCCTGTGAGAACACACAGAGCTTCCCAATAGGAAAAGAGAAATAACACGCTTTCTCTTGTATTTAATTTCTAGAGCCACTTGTATAAATCATGTTTCTGCAAGAAAATAGACATACTGTAAAGGAAGCTGTGGGAATTTTTCAATTTTGTAACGTTGGTTCTTTTAATGTCTGCATTAGCACCAATACTAAAAGGGACTCTTAGTATTGGTGAAAAAGAAAAAGAATCAATACACCTGTGTTAATGGACAAACATTTTTCATAATTTTAAGTAAGTCACGGCATCAACATCGGATAGTATCCTCTAATAGTGTAAAAAAACACATTAAATGATAAAGTTCTAAAATGAGTTAAGTCAGTATCTAACAAAAACAGGCTGCAGTTTTTACAGTAGCACAGTAGTCTTTAATGAAGAAGGTTCTCGGTTTGAACCCCTGCTTTTGGTCTTTCAGCATGTTCTCCCACTGCAATGGTTCTCAAGCTTCCTCCGACACTCCAAAGCCATTTGGCTGATTAATCAATCTAGTTTTCTCTCAAGAAGGACTGTATGTCTGCATTGATTCTGTCCTGTGTGTCTCTGTGATGTCCAGGGATGTGGAAGCCTTTAACGAACAAGCTGGTAAAGATGTTAATGTTAAAGACATTTGTGTAAAAAATAAGTCAAACCAAAGTCCAAAGAGAAAAAGGCAGTGGCCATGCTGCTGCTGACCAGACGTACTGGTAACGGACCATCTTTAAACCAGATATAAATGTTGTGATTATCGATCGCTGCAGATGGTCATAAAAACAGCAAAGAAAGCAGCATTAACTATCCAGCACAGTGGTGAAGGGTTATAAGTAAGGGCTTGCTTTACATTAAAGGACCTGATGTTTGGACAATAGTTAAATTGAGTTTGGTTTACAGACAGCTGGGACAGCTTCACTGACCAGTGATTCTTGGATGTAACTGTAATATATACAGTATATTTCTTATTTTCTATTTGTATAAGTCCTACAAAAAAACCTCAATAGGATGTTTTTTTTTCTTCTTTTAACTAATTAGTCCCAGCATAAAAACAGTGAATTTGAAGTTCTTTTGGAAGGATGGCACCTGAGCACAGAGACAGGATACAAAAATGGATGGAAAGGATTCCTTCCAGGTTGCTTCTTTATATCAATGAAGACATTGTGGTCTTTATGGCAGAAGAGCCATTTTCAACACATTCACACCTGAGCGCTAAGTTAGTGAAAATATTTCCACTCACCCAGAAAGTATTTAATTGTAAAACTGTCACTAAATGATGAAGCAAAGTCATAAACATCCCATAATTATACACTTAACCAGCTCATTTGGCCTAGTGGTCAGGGCTCTGTGTGTGTGGGCAGGAGACAGAGATGGAGAGCCTGTCAGAGTCAAAAGCTCTCTTAGCCTAGCACTCCTCTTAATAGAAAACTGAACTAGGCGACGCACTCTGGCTGGATGAGTGTTTGTGTGGCTGGGGGGGGGGAGTAGGGAGTATACGTCTGTTAGTCTGAAGAGCTTATATGAATATGAGGAAAACACTCAGCCTACACAAATTATTTTTTTTCCAATTGTCACGACAGAAAAACAGAAAAGATCAGGGCCACAAAACAACACTTCAAAATCCTGAAAATGGCTTTGGTCAATTCTGGAAAATATATTTAGCTTTCAAATTTAAAAATTTACATTTTTCTGAACGACAGTGCACATATTTTAATTAAATGTAGAATCATAGATAATTTAAACATGAGACCATGTAGTTGTTCGTGTCCACGGACATACCATGCTGCTGCTATGGATGCTGGTGATTTGATAAACAGGTTTTATTTGAATGTGCATGTGTTGTCGGCTCAAGGTTGAGAAATTCAGTGTTCTATTGCATTAGGGTGGGGTTTGTTCTCTTCAGTCTTTGCTTTCCCTTTTTTACCTTTAATAGTTTGTCAGAATTGGTCTCCCGTCTGGGGAATTTCATAGATTTAATCAAAACGACTCAAAAATACTCTTTCAAGTTTACTCTAGTTAACATTTATTTAAATTAAACTTTTTATATCTTTCTTATTTATACCACTTTATATCATATTTTGCAACAAATATTATAATCATACATAAAAAGTCTATTTACAAAATACGTAAACCCTACATATTTTTTTTTTAAGTAACATTTTGGATGGCAACCTTTTCCTTCTATATAAATTAAAATATATTGAATTAATTCTGCTATTTTTACATATTTTTACTCTGAAAAGTGCATTCCCTGCAGTATTTACTTAAAGATGTTAAAACTGAGGTTGCAGATGATTCATCTAAAATGAAATATTTGCAAAGCCTACACTATTTAAGATGCTCCAAGCTGTTTAACAAAGCTACCTATTGTGGTGGAGCTGGTTTGGGTTCTTCCAAATATATCTCCTCTGAAAGAAGCACATTTTTTCAATTTAAAAACAAAAAAAATAATTCTAATCTACATTTTCTTTCGGACTGAGATGTCAGTTGTTTATCCAGGTATCTGTTAGAGCCACTTCTTCGGTTTTGCAATCAGTGCTGGGATGACCACCAAAACTATGGTTGCAGAGTTTTTCCTTCCATAATGCTTCTATTAGATCCTTATCTTCCATTTTCCACTGTACTACACATTCACTAGGACCACCTCTTCATATATATCCTTGGTGCTTCGATGTTTGATCTTTGATGGTGGCTCTGATGCTCACTAAGCATCTGCATCCTTTGAACTTTGGGTTTATGGATAGTCGATTTGGGATGAAAACCACCAGGTACAGTGAGTAGTATACATTTTTTAACATCAGTGCCCTAAATTTTCTTCGTTAGCCAACTTATTTCCCCTGCAGTGTATCTGATTACTAGCACGGCAAACATGCTGATTGCCTGAACCCTCTTCTTGCCATATAAGTTACTTCTCAATTGTTTTTCTTGTGGCATTCCAGGGTCCATGTTTGTGGTCATTGAGTCATAAGCTCTGTTCGAATTTATGGGATGTGTCCCCTGAAGGCCAGATTCGAAGGCCGTTTACGTCATAGCATTGCAACGAGGTCTAGTCGGATTCCAAGACTCCTTGTTATGCGGCCTACAAATGCGTTGTTCTTTTTGCCTGATTTGAAGGACAGGTCCGCTGTATCCTTTCCATCCTTGGTTATCCCAGGATTCATTGCGAGACATAGCAAGCCAGGTGCTCCGTGATCAGAGGAAATGGTACTTTCTTCTGTCGGAGTCTATTGTTCAGTTTAATATAATACAAATATGAATGGTTCTGTCTGAAATTAATTGAAATAGTTGTTTAATGGTTATTGAGTCAGATATGTGGCGGGTAAATTTGATTTATCTAAAGGGTTTTATCTTTTACTGTAAAGATGGATTTGGCTTTAATTTAAGGATATATTCAAATATATCTGCAGTGTGGGGACTATAAATCTGATATGATTTCTATTTTTAATTGCTATTTTGCACACTTTACTTAACTAAGTATTTTTCATTGAATATAAGAGATTTTGCAGATATATTCTTATACATACATTGTTCAGATTTACTTATATCTTTCTACCAATTTTATAGAATAGAAAATTTAAAAGCTATATGACCCGTCCACCTTGCATCCCTGCATAGCTGCTAGCTCTACAGGTTGTATGATGGCTGAAGTAGGGGAGCCACAAGCTTGTTTCCATCTTTGGCCCTTTGAGAAAGGGTGCAACACTGTGCACCCCTGCGCTCTGAACCCAACCTATAAGGAAATCCCGCAGCTACCACAAGAAGACAGATGGCAAAGACTTGGAGAAAGATGGTTACTTTACGTGCAAATTGTGCTTGAGAAGGTGACTAATTCATCACTGCATCTAAAGGAGCTTGACCCATCACTATTTGCTGAATTCAATTTAAAGTTTATGCTGACTTGAAATGAACAATGAACTTTTAGCGGCAGACATTAGTGGAACAAATACTACTAGGGCAGAGCTTGTCGAGTTGTCAACCAGAAAGTGGAGTGTTGGATTTTAATAGTTTTAATTGAAATGAAAATATACAGAGTCCCTCAATAGCTGTAGTTGTGCATTCTATGTACAACCATTCACAGTTACAACATCCAATGTTTTTTGGGGCATATAAAGACAAACTGATTATGTAACTTCATGATTAACACTAGTTTGGAATCTAAAACACAACAAAACCTCAGGATGTTACTTATTACATAAAAAACAGACTTCTTACGTATAAGCCTGATATGTAAAGCATTAGAAATACAGCCACCGTGCCAAACATCGTAAGTATAAATGCATGTTTAAAGGAGAGTGAGACCCTGCAAGGAAGAGATGTTAAGGCATGAAATTAGAAGATACAGACAGACCAATAGATTGGCCAGCTATTATTTTTAGTGGGTTTCTTTTGGGGGTCAGCATCGTTCTGTAAAAACTTGAATGTGCTGATAACAAAATCAAACCAATATCATCAATAAAATCAAATGTATTACCAATATAAGTCTGGATTTGGAGTCACACACAAAATTAACATCAACAAGAACATCACTTCAACTTTGAAGTGATGTTCTTGAAATAGTTCAAAATGAGCCTCAGTATTGTCTATGGCCTCCACGTGCCTGTATGACCTCCCTAAAATGCCTAGCTATGGTCCTAATGAGGTGGCGGGTGTTCTCCTGAGGGATTCCTTCTCCAGCTTTTGCCGACCATACGCTATGTCGCCTAGCGTATGGTAACAGTTGATGCAAAACACAGGCAAAGAATAGATACCCTTACTTCTCACTATTGTTCTGTATGGTAATTACATATTTGAGGAGCTTCAGCAGCAGTACCTTCAAAGTGATTATCAGATTTAAAGTCCTCACACTGCAGAGATATTAGAATCTGTGCTTAAATGTAAACCAAACCCATTTACAAAGGGACCTATACAAACCTTTCATTAAACTAAAAAGTACCTGACACATATGTGACTCAATAACCAGTTAAAACAGCTACTTTCATTAATTTCAGACGGACAGATGGTTGCATATGTTGGCCGTATAACAAGGAGTCTTCCAGTCCGAATAGGCAACGGCGCATCACTATGACGTAATCAGCACCTCTGTCACATGGGCTCAGTATAAACCTGCTTTCATCTGTGAATAGTATAGGAAACCAGTGGCTAACTTACCAATCCTTGTGTTTTTCTGGCGAATGCCAAATGTTCTGCATGGTGTTGGCCTTAGAGCACAACCCCCATTCATCCTCATGGAGTCTGTTTCTAACCGTTTTGCAGGCACATGTACAATTGTGGCCTACGGAGGTCATTTGCAGGGCTCTCACAGTGCTCCTCATTGCAGAAAGGCGAAGGTAGTGGCAGTGGTTTCCCTCCTACAACCTCCTCCATGTCTCCTGGTGTACTGGCCTGTCACCTAGTAGCACCTCCACTCTCTGGACATTACACTGACAGACACTTAAAACCTTCTTGCCACAGCTAGCATTGATGTACCATCCTGAATGAGCTGTGCTACCTGAGACACTTGTGTGGGTTCTAGAGTCTGTCTCATGCTGCAGTGAGTGTGAAACTACCAACAACATTAAAAAGTGACCAAAACATTGCAAAAAAAAAGCATAGATACTGAGAAGCCATGTGTGGTCCCCACCTGCAGAACTAATCCTTTATTGAGTGTGTCTCACTAATTGCCAATAACTTCCACCTTTTGTCTATTCCATTTGCACAACAGCATGGGAAATCGATTCTTTAACAGTGTTGCTTCATAATTGGACAGTTTGATTTCACAGAAGTTTGATTTAGTTGAAGCTATATTGTATTGTTATGTATCCTCTTTTTTTATAATCAGTGTTCTGTATATCTATATCTACACACACACACATTGATGGGCAGACGGACGGACAGACAGGTGGGGAGACAGACAGATAGTAAAACTGGATGATGGTGAATCCACATGGATATTTCTAAATTTTTAAAGTCTTTTAAGAGCAGGAAATCTTAGAAATGGTAAAATCATGAATGCTGGTGCACAAGAGTAAGAGTTTTTTTCCAGATCCACTGTACTGCATACCATTACCCAAGATCTGTCCTGTCTACTGCCATCTGCATTTATGGCCACTCATGGGAAGAAAAAAAAAGTTTTATATTGAAAACAAGCCCAAAATACAACAATTACCTGTTGTGGAGTTGCAGGTTGTTAATACAAACAAACAGAACATTGCATGCTGCTGACAGTTACATATAACAGTCAGTGTACATCTCTCTAAATCAACATGACCCCAAACTGTAACCCATTCTGACAACAACAATGGTCAGAATCTCTTGTGATTTCTCAAACAGCTTCTCAGAATGAGTGTGTTGAGTTATGGCAGTGATGTATAGCAGTAATAAAACTGTGATTGTGGAGGCTGAGACTGTGGTCATCACCTTTATGAATCAACCCATGTCATGCTTGTTTACCTCATCTATAACACAAACAAGCAGAAAAAATATACAACAGCAACAAAAAATTACCACAATAAAAATAAATTTGAGTAACTTAAGGATTTGCACAATTTCAGATTGCAAAAGACCTGCGTTTATTAATGGATGAAGACCAATGAACAGACCGAGTAACAGATAAGAGGACAAGAAAAGATAGGATGAGGATAAAGAATGTAAGGAGAGGCTGACAAAGGGAGATTCAAATGAAGGATGTGAAGAAAATAAAAAGTCAACAGGTAAAAACCCTGACATTTTAGTACCGCACTTAAAGCTTAATGACTGCTGCAACTTGACTTCCAATCCAGATTTAGATGACACTCCTTTTCTGACTAAGCATTTTATAACTTCAACCTGTTCTCTCCCTTTTATTTTAAATAATTTCCTTTCAGATCCACAGCTCTCTTACTTAGATTCATAAGATTCCCTTTTAATTATTTTTAGTTAGTTTTTATTCTCCATACTAGCAGAAATAAAGCCCATGGAATTCTTCAAAGCCAATAGTGCTCCCAATGGTCACTCCAATGATTGTCTAAGGGGATACTAAAATATTGAGCTTAATCTGTCTCAATTTTCACAATTAAACAAATGTGATTCATATATATGCACAGGACAAACTCCACACACACTAGGCGTGGAACGATTCACAAAATCCACAGTTCGGTTCGATTCACGGTTTCGTGGTCACGGTTTTCGGTTCGGTTTGATTCCATGTTGATTGTTACACCGAAATCCCATAAAAATTTATGAAATTAATGAAAAAAATTCCCCAAAAAATAATGGATTGTAATTATTTTTAATGATCCGCGGAAACCCTAGATCATTTCCGTATGTTTTGCTGCTTTGAATTTAATCATCTCGCGCATGCCCTCTACCATCTCCAAGGGACACAGAGGGGAGTGGACGGGAGCCGGTGCCACAGCTGTAGGCTTTGCTTTGAGAAGCCAGTCTGGAGCGCAGCGGGGGTTGCTGACGGAGTATATGGGATTTCGGGGTTAGCATGACATGTTGGTCATGTTACTGTAAGCATAAACAAAACGTGTTGCACAATGCTTGCACACTGTTGCACTTTTATCCACAACTTAGATAGATTAATAAATTCCGCGGGGGTGTTGACTTTAGGGTTAGGATTAGGATTCAGTTGGTGATAACAACCTACTGAGCCTACTGGTACAATCTGAAGCCATTCTATGGGACTGAGTCGTGCTGCGTGTGTTTGTGCGTGCATTTTTTTGTGCAGAGATTCGTAAAGGAATACAGTCTCCTTTGTCTATTCAACAATTAGTTCAAGGTTCTTCAGAAACCTCAAAGATATCAGAACCAAAAATAATATGCATGTATTCAATATGAAAATCTACAAACAATTGAACAAAAAACTGATAAAAAAACCCAGAAAATATTTCACAAAATATAAAACAGGCAACTTTCAGAAATGCTGACCATCAAAATGATTTATATCTGCTTTCTTAACCCTTGAAAAAGTTAAATATAGGCTTATATAAGATCAAATATTGCATTTAGCACTAGCTGTTTTCTGGTGCTTTTTTAACAGAAAGAAACAGCAGTGCTCATTCCTCCAAGAGAGGGAGGGGCTGTTACTTAGAGTATAATTCAGATATGCTTAAATCAAACTAAATACCACTTTGGTCAAGATCAAGAAGGAGGAGCATTGTAAAATAGTTATAAGCTCAAGTTCATCTTAAATTAAAAATGCAAAAATACAGATAACTAAAAATAGAAGTTCAAAAAACCTGGAACGTATGTCTTATTTAAGATTACTTTTCACAAAGTAGCTTTATTTTTGAGAAACTGTAGTCTCTCGATTTTGTAGTTTTCTTCCTAAATGTGCTCACAGTAATTAAACCAAAAAAAAATAAAAAAATCCTGGGCCTATGTTGCAGACACAGACGAACTGGTTTTTGAGTATAAATCAGCCTTAATACTGTTAGTTTCAGAGCGCTCCTTTGCTACCGTTGGCTGACAAATGCAAGAGGGATTCCGATAGTATTTTTAATCTATTTACTGTCAAATCATTTTCGAGTGATTTTTTTGCCCACGGGCAATGGCTATGAGCTGGAAATCTAACAGGGGGTTCGGAATACTTTAATCCATGTAGCTAATGGCTCAAACTGAATTTTAAAAGCTCTGATTGCACAGGAAATTGTTATGTAAAAAAAAAAAAAACAATCCCTCATAAAGGTTTTAGAACTGAGTTTTTTTTTTTTGTCAATTAGGGTTTTCTGTTATTTCATCGTCCGCAAAATGGGCCTGTCTGAAAGACTTATTTTCCGTCTTTGGTTCATGCTTTTGGTTAAGTTCAAGTTTTCTTTTTGAGTTTCCTTTTTGTTTTTTCATTTTGTGTTATTCTCATAATTTTTTCTTCTATTTAAGTTCTTATGCATTTCTTGTTTACCCTCTGTTGCCCTCTTGTGTCATTCTCCTTCTCCTAGCTCCCTTCTAGGTACTTCTGTCCAAACCTGCTCCCAGTCTGCTGATTAGCCTGGTCTTTGTTCAGCCCTACATTTATACTCCTCCTCTTCAGTTACTGTTAGCTGGTTCATCATCATTACTCTGCTCCTCATATGTTTCCCTGACGTCTCCTAGATTTAGGTATTTCTGTATTTTTTTTATTTTTGCTTCAGTTGCCACCTTTTTTATCTGCAAGAAACCACCTTAGCATCTCTCTCTGCATTTGGGTCCTCTTCAAACAATAATTGGGTAAATTTCTCTTAAAAATAATATTAAAGTTGGTCTTTTCGTTTAGTTTTATATTTCTATCTAGTATTTAGTAAATCTAATTATATGTAAGACTTTTCTCTGGTCTTAATGTAATTCCTAGCATCAGTTGTGTTCTCTGTCCTTCCAACAATCTATAATCTTAAAATCATCCACTTTTTTCCCTTCAATTCCCGTCTTTATATACAGCTCTACCTGCAATAAATATCCTGTCATCAGAAATGAAACTGAATGTTTATAATCCATCAATAATATTAAAAAAACACAGTCAAGCGTTCAGTTTTAGGTATTTGAGCTTTAAATAGAATGGTGTTTCCGAAGGAATGTGTGTTTGAGTCACAGGTCACCTAATACAGCTGGGTTTTCTCACTGATTTCACCAAAGTCCTATTTATTTTATAGGAAAATGTTTTTACCTTTTAATGCCTGTTTTATAAATACTGAACCATGTTTCTTTACCAGTCAGAAAACCACAACACACTTCTCAGGTTTACAGTAAATATGTAACATATGGACATTATAATGACCGAATATGATACTTGATATAATCACAACATTCCCATCATCTTATCTTTTCACATTACCATTTGGTAATTTTCTGCTAAACTGAGAGTGAACATGCATCTGTTGGATAAAAAACAACCAAGCATCTGGCTTCCATGCTTTCTCTTTATGCCCCTGTATTACTTACAACTACATAAATTTGTTTTTGTTGCCAGATTATGGGAACTCATCCCTTTTGACAGCAAGAATAGAGTCCCTGTAAGGAAAATAAATCATTTCTGAAAAGAGATTCTGATTTAAAGTTCCGAATGAGGAAACATTTACACAAGCAGTTAGTTATTTTCGCAGCTTGTCTCCAGTAATGGGATAATAGCAAATTAAAGAGCTTCCTCTGTGTTATCGCTCATACCAAATGTGCAGAGGAATCCTTCTTAATAAGATAATCATAGTTATTTTTCATAATGATTTGAAAGTCTGCTTTCTTTTGCATTGATATATCTTGAATCTTTTCACACGTCAAAAGATAATTTGATTTAACTCAGCTGCCATGATTTACTTACAAGATGTTTTTTTTTTATATGAAAAAAGACAAAGAGAGACACAGAAAAAGCTAATGAACATGACCGAAAGGGGAGAGTTCTGAAGCGCTGTTCTGCACTCCTGGATTCCTATTAGTGTTGCCATCAATGAATATAGATTTACATGTTATGTATGATCACCATGACCTTTTCTGCAAATATCAAAAAACATGGCCTCACATTATAATGTTTGGCATCACATAGATAAAATGCAACATCTTAAATCTATAAATCAATCCCTGAAGACAGGAAACATTATATGTTGTAATAATTTCAAAAGGTAGAGAAAACGAAATCTGAATCCAATTTCAAAGAATAATAGAGATGTCTTAACGGATGTCATAAATAAAATATCCAGTTCTGATCATTTATATCTGTATTTTAGTAATATCCACAATTTATTCACAACCATTTTTTCAAACATATAAGACAAAAACTTCTTAACTTGTAAATAATGAAAAGTTGACAGAATTTGAGACTTAATGAAAAAAAGATGTAATTATATGTTGGATTTATCTTTTAATTACATATTAGTGGAAGAAATATGGTATGATATAAAAAAGTAAAATATTTTACGATTTGATTCAAAAGACCAAGGAATGCATCCAATAACAAAGCATGACTGCATTTCTTCTGCAGATGGCAAAAATAAATGCAAACAGTTCTATAGCAAAGAAGGGAAATAAAATGCTGTTTGGTGTTTACCATCAATTCATGTCAGAGGTGACTTGGATAAAAATGGAAACTTGGCAAACTTGGGAAACGATGAAAGTCTGTTTTGAAGCTGGACAGAGCTATATGAAATTAAAGAAGATGGCTGACATCGCCTTTGTAATGCAGTTTATTTAGTTTCTAAGTGTTTTAATGTTACACGATGAAGGTCCACATTCCAGGCAAGGCGCTGTTCAACTTTGACCACCTCATATCATCAATCAGCTGTCAATAGGAACACAGTCCCGCCATTTACCAATTTTTCACATAAAGAGTAAAATCCTGAATCAACAGCAAAGACTTAGTTTTTGAGAAAGAGAAGAAAACTACTTTGAGAGTGGAATCTATTTCTGAGAGAAAATGTTTTCAACGTTGATAGCAAAATACTGTATTTGCATTGCATAACTGTCAAAATATACCTTTTAGAGAGCTTTTTTCATTTGAAATGAAAGTCTTCTCCTGTGCAAACAGGATCAGCTTGCAGGTATGTGCTGTAATTATCAAGGCAGTATGTAATCAGCAGTCTGAATCAGTTCTTTTAGGAAAATCATAGCGACACAAAGGGTCATAATACAGCCAGCATGTGGGAATTTTAGAAGAGCTCCTTGGTCAGCTCCCAGCACTTTAAGCCTGCTTCGATACAAGATATTTATGAATGTACAATACATCTGCAAAAATATCCAAAATTCATGCAACAAAACCTTCTGCCTCTTCAAGCAAAAATGTTCAATTTGATTTTGAAGGTGAGTATTGCATATAATTCCCTCTAGTCTACTGGGCTTATTGTTGGACACTGCTGGTTGATCTTAAGGTAGCTTAAATCAAGTGCTTCTAAATTAATCCGTATGTTAAGGTGCACAGTAAATCAACTGCCCGGACTGTTGACAGCTTGATTTCCAATAATCCTTATTTTTTCGACCTGGTCAGTAAATGTACCATAGAGGTCTGAGGTTAGGGCTGAGTTACACATCCTTAATCTGAACACCATAAATGAATAAGGACACTTAAGCCATGGCAGAAGAGGATCAGTAGTCATCATAAGCGTTATCTGCTCAGTGCTAGCAGTAGGGAAGGAGCTAGGAAAAGGAAGCAGTATCCTTCCTATCACCAATTCAGTCAAAGCTGGGAGCTCCTAAAATTCCTAGCCACCACTGGGGGCTAATCAGTTACCCAAAATAATTTGCCTGACATGATGTATAGGCATAACCCACTTCATGTATTTTAACAAAACATAAATTATTTCTACTACTCTATGTGACAAATACAAAGGTAGACACTTTCATGTGCGTTTGGGGCTTTTTAAGGAAGATTTTAAGCCATTCACTGCATTTATGGAACATTTGTTATTTGAAGTTATTTTCTGGAAAGTGGTGGTCAGAATTTGACAGGCATCATTTAAGTGCATGTCTCTCGTCTTTAAACCTCCATAAGACTGACAGCCTTCAGCAAAGAAGTCCAAAGTTTCTTTCCTGAATAGAGTTCTTACTTATGACTCCAGAGAAGGTGAAGGGATAGAAGCTAGGGGAAAGAGGTAGGAGCTGCAATTTGATTTATTTGGATTGGGCCAGAGACTTAACTCAAGTTAAATATATCAGACAAAATGTTTACAAGTCACATGAACCTTTACAGCAGGTAGATCTCCCTCTGCAGCAGAAAAAATATTTGGTTCACAGCACTTTGTGCACAGGCCAAACCCACAGAACATTGAGAAGGTCTGACAATATCTAAAGAGAAGAACTGTAGTTTTATAATAACTGATTTGGGGCAGCTTCTAAACAACTGCATAGTTTGAGACATTAAGTCAATCATTGGTACTAAAGAACTAGTTCATCTGATTTGTTACCACACAACCAAGATCTGGAAAATCTTCCAAACTGCTCTTCTCAGATTTAGGAAAACTGGCAATGATGTTGTTGGTTTGACTCAGTACTGCACCAAATTGTTGTTTGCCATGTACCAAAATTAATAGTTTTTCAAGATGAAGCTAAGTTAAATTTGTCACTGTTACCATGAATTATGAAACTACGAAAATTAGGTATAAGGAAGTTATCATCCAGAATTGTAGAAGTGTTCCTTAATAGGGTAGTGCATTAAAGCATCTGCCATTAACATTTTTCCTGCATTACTTTACTTTTATGCTTTAAGTAGATTTAAAAATGGTACTTAAAACACATTTACTTGAGTAAAAAGCTTAAGTTGATACTCTAACTTCCAATAAAGTGTTTTTAAACAGTAGGATTTATACGTCTACTTCAGTAATAAACAGTTTTGACACCTCTGGTGATAATGGACTCTAGACAAGACAACATTCAAGGTCATGAACAAAAAGCCTGGCGCCTGAATGTTGTATTGGCTTGTAAATTGTACAAAGGAAAATTGAAATAAAATAGCAATTTTGGACCAAGGATATTTTTATTTATCAAAGTTTTGCAGCTGCGTCATTTACTAAAATAATTGTAGTTGTGGGTGTTTCCAAAAAGAGCTTTTAGTGACTTTTTAAATCTCCTGATCGACATCAGAGTGTCTGTCTTTGTTCAGCAGGGTGCTAATGCCTTTGGTCCTTCTCTGCTACATCAGCCTATCACAAAACAAAATGTCAGAAACACTTTTGTTTTTGACAAAGAAAACGTCTCTTTGGAAGATATTTGTCTTTTAGGAGTTTCAACGTACCAATGCCGGCTCACTATTTTCACTGTCCACCATCTTTGTTCAGGTAAGCTGCGGTAAGGGAAGAGGGGGGACTAAGTGTCTGTGAGTATGTATGACACATGAAAATAGTTTAATTAATATTAGTTTCTAATACATTTCCTGAAAGAAAACATCTATTTAATATCAATTTTAAGGAAGTGTAATCCTACTAACCATATAAAACACATGTCCCTGAGTACTGTAGCTCTGTGATGATAAAAGTTGTTAGGAAGATATCAAATTTAACTTAAAACAGATATTCACATTTTTATCACTTTTAACGAGTAAAAATATTTCTGGAGCCACGATTCAACTGGTTGATAATCAAATTAAATACTGAAAAACAAAATAATTTGAAGTATTAAATTAAGTAATTTATCTAATTTGTTGTTTAAACATATTAAACCTACCAGAGCTACTTTGATGCCCTTGTTTTGACTGAAACATCAGATAAATTTTTACCTTTTGATGCACTAATGTGGTCCATCTAGTAATTCCTTCACAACCTTTTGGTTTAAAACACTTCTACCTCTATCAGCAGACCTCGAGTTAATATGTAATGTTTGATAACCTATAAAAAAACCCGAAAAAATTTGAATCTTTAAAAGCTAAATCAGCAGGTCAGAGCTTCAAGGAACTGCTCACCTGGATCAAGCAGAAGAAAACTTACTGGTCGATCTAAAAAAAAATCCTAAAATCAGTATACCAAAAAAAAAAAAAAAAAAAAAAAAGAAAATCAGTCAATATGAATAAACCTGTTTTATCCTTAGTTTTGACAAGCAACTAACAGAATAAACATGAGGATGCTGCTTGCTTAAATTATGTGTTTATTTATTCCACTTGTTAAAGCCATCTGTATGCAGAGGAGATTGAAAAGAAATGTTGCATTTAAAGTAAAGATGTGGGCTTGTTATACAGAAATAATGTAAATAAGTTCTTTGAGGTTAAGAGTCACATTACATGCTGATCAAATATATTTAGTTTGCGACATTTTTGTTTAATTGGTTGAAAATAATGATTGCTTCTATCATCTCTCATATGCTCTTATCCACGTATCTCTGTAGGGGAAGAAACAAACTCTTAATAGTTCCAACCACATTGGAGAGCTGCTAATCAACACTTCTCATGATGTCTGGTCGTCTTCCCCTCTGAACCTTCTCCTCCTTCCATCTTTTCCAATTATTTGTTCACCCAGCATCTTTTTTCCCCCATCCGTTCCTCCCTTGAATCCATGCAACTTTTGCAGCCCCTCTTTGCTCGCGTTTCTTCTTGTCCTTCTTCCCTCTCACTTCTCCACATTTATCCTGCTCTTCCCGCTGCCTCTCATCTCCTGAACACGCCACGGTGGTCGCCGCTCAGGCAATTAAACAGTGGGAGTTTTTAGTGTGGCAGATGTGCAGGACGGATGAGGGAGGACAAGCGGCACAGCACACAGGGAGAACTGCGCTTCGTCTAGAAGCTGGGAGCTGAGCCGACAAGGAACACATGCCCGTCTAAAGTCTGAACTGAAATATTTCTGCTCATTTAAAATATTCAAACCAGCAGAAATCTTAAATGAAAGATGCCCTCCAAGCAAGAGATCAAGCAAATGTTCATATGATTTGCAGTTTTAGTCACATAAAATTAATTTAACCTGCTAATTTAGAACATATCTGCACTAATGGTGTCAGGAGAGAAATCATTGTTTTCTGCATGATCCGAAATGTCTTAATTATCTCAGTGTCATGAGTCAAGCAGCCATGACCAGTGGTCCTCTAGTTGATTACTGCCTGCACCTCCAGTTGTTCTTGCTGCTGCTGTGCTCATTAACTTAGGGCCCCAACAATAAAGAAATAGCGGCAAAATCCTTACGCCAAACCCTCAGGGGGCCCGACAATATTTACACAACAATGTAATTTGCAAGAGATACATGGTAATTACAGCCGGGTGGCTTGTAGCGCAGCATCGCCTGTACGTTAGATGCTGAAAAAATGTGCTTTAGAGCTTTAAATCAATGGAAACATCAAAAGAGTGGAGTAAATGGTTAAGCTTTGGCAAAGGCCTCATCAGGGTGTATATTATTTTGACATAAAATTTTATGTTTGATTATTCTCTGTTTTAACTAAAAAGTCCCAAAGAATATAAGAAAAACAATATTTGACCTTTAGTGCTGAATGAGCTGCTGTTTTAACAGATCCCCGCCAGCTTTATGTCTCCACTGTGGATGTATTGATTGATCCCGATTGGGTCAGCGGGAGATGGATGATCAGCCCACTCCTGCCAACACCCATGTTTGACCTTACCCTGGGGAAAACTCATCCCCAACATCTAAAAGAACAGATTAAAGTGACACTCCACCTTTACAGAGCACATTAACCTACATATTAAAACACCTTTATCAAACAGCTACCTGTATTGTTTGGCGGTTGTAGACTTTGACTACGTGGAAGTTAAAACTGTAAATTCCTTTCCGTGGTGCGATGAAATTACTTCGTTCCTCATCGAAATTCCTCCCAACATTTACTAAAACCTGGAAAAGAACAAAAAAAATATATGCAATTATTTTAATTGTGCTTTTTTTAGAAAAAAAAATATTTTGTGAGATTACAATTACATTTTTATAGGAAAATACAAGAAACTTTTGTTATTTAAAGAAATGATATTGGATCTGAAAATTGAAATAAACTCTGGTGCTTTTCTTTCAAAATGTATTTATTAAGGGTTTTCTGTCATGCTATTGTTAATTTTTCTTTACGGATTTAGTTTTTTTCAAATAACCTTCCCTTTAAAATGTTAATTCTTTCATATTTTACTGTCATGATTATTTCAAAACAGTCTGCTGGGCCTTTCTGCAACACAGCATCAGTATTTCCTAATTCTTTTTAGAAATTTAAGGGCAAATTCAAGCAGAAGAAATAATGTGAAGCTTTCATTTTCGCAACTGGGTGTCTGCTTTAGTGATTAAGATAACAGAGTGGGTATTTTAAGGGAAAATGCAGCAGTTTTTTATGTAACAATCAATAGCCCTAGGAATTTTTTAAATCAGTGTGTTAATTTAAATAAGAACACCAAAAATTGTCCTGCTGTAAAAGTTGTAAAAAAAAAAAAAAAAAGTTTTCCAACTGCAACAAAAACCAGATGAATAGGACTACAGGGAATAAAGACTGGTTTCTTTAAACAGTTAAACACATGTAATCTGAGCAAAATTTTAAGCTTTTTAATTTTCTTTATATACTATTTCCTTTTTTTCTTATTGCATTAACGTCTTGTCCTTATTTCTATAGTGTTAAGCATTTCTGTTTGGAGCTTTGATAGAAAATAGAAATATGAAAGCTTTGCGGATCGATGTGTGAAATGATTATGATTATAACAACCATTAAAAAAATAATAGTGAGAGTTTTTTTGCAGTTATTTAAGAAAGCAAAACATTGTAATCTCTCTTTAATCTGCGCAATTCACCCGACATTGTAAAAGAAAACGACCCAGCACCAAGTTACTCTCTGGACTTTCAGAACCCAACAGATAAAGAGGATTTCCACTCACCCGGTCAAAGTAGATGACCATGGTCCGGTTGCTCATCTCAGAGGGTTCGTGGTTGGTGTTCCGGACAGCAGAGAAAGCCACCTTCGCGCTGCCGGAGCGCACCGAGATGCCGAGCGCGGTGCCCGTCGGGTCTGAAGTCGGGTTGGAGTCGCACACCACTAAACATTTCCCCTCCAGCACGATGGGCTCGGTCTCATTTTGAGCTCTAACCGGGTCAGCAGCGAGCCAGGCGGCACTAAGCAGGCACAGCGCCAACATGCCGAACCACAAACACAACCAAATAGTTCCACTTTAATGAAAAAAAAAAACAAAAAACTGAAGTTTAAACTTGCAGGAGCCGCTCCTTTCTTCTTAGAGTAAAAGTAAGCTCCAACCCGGACACATTCGCTCCGGTCCAGTCCCGGTCACACCTGTTCTCTTCCTCCTGTCTCACCTGTCAGCGGCTCCTGTTCCAGAACGCACAGAGGGAGAGTCGCGCGCCGAGCGGGCGGACAGCAGCACTCATAGCAGCGCGCGAGGGGGGGAAGCTCCGTCTGTTCGCCGGCGCGCGCCTCAATTATTGATAAGCAGGATGTGGAAGTCCGCAACACAAAAGGCTCGAGGGGAGACCCCTCCTTCCGCACGGAAACCGCCACTCACCGCAGCTTTAGCGCGTGGCGTCTGCGAGATTTTCCAATCACCAGGTGCCGACCGCCCCTTTCACTGCCCTTCACACCCCCAATAACTCTATCTATCTATCTATCTATCTATCTATCTATCTATCTATCTATCTATCTATCTATCTATCTATCTATCTATCTATCTATCTATCTATCTATCTATCTATCTATCTATCTATCTATCTATCTATCTATCTATCTATCTATCTATCTATCTATGATACTTTGAATAACTATTGTTTCATATAATCAAATTCATTTTAGAAGATGCCATTCAGAAGATGCCTAAACGAAACACATGATTTTAGTTCTATTCTAACCTGCAGTGGCGTGCACAGACATTTTTTGGAGCAGGTGCTCAGTTTGAAAAAAGGGCACCTTATAGGTTGCATGCGTCGCCAACAGCCAAACACCATCTGATGTCAAACGATCTTCTGCAGTCTATAGGTAGAAATGCAACATTGGTTTCAATTAAATAATGAAAATTTTAAATCCACTAATATAATATATAATACTAATGTAATAAGAAAGAAGCACGATTTACATGAACTTACTGCTCTGAGTTATCAGGTGAAAGGAACAGATTAGGCTATACAACACATTTGCTTCTAGTTTACATGTAATTGATATTATAAGTCTTTAAATGTGTGATGATTTACTGTAAACATAGCGAAATTTCAATATCTCCATCCCCTGGATTGAGTTTACATGATTAACTAAGAGCCTCAGGGTGGGTGGCCTTGGTCGTAATTGCCTTATTGCTTGCACTCATAAATCAGGCAGGGTTCCAAGGTACATAGAAATAGAGAAGTCTAAAGCAAAGCCCATGATTCCAGAATATCTTTAAGTTTATATTCTCTTGATTTGAGTGGGTATATATGAATGTTTGCAGATGAACTAAGCTTTACATTTAAAATATGGAAAAACCCAACTCTATTATTTTATTTTTAAAGTGCATGATATGTAATAATCTTGTTTTAAAGTTAAAAACTTTTTATTAAAGTCCTTTTTAAAAATTGTGATAATATGGCCTGATGTTTTGCCTTCTAGGACGCAGTGGGTAGTGCTGCTGCCTTGCAACAAGAAGGTTCTAGGTTCAATTCCCAGGCTAGATTCTTTCTGCAGGGACTTTGCATGTTCTCCCTGTGTATGCGTGGGTTCTCTCCGGATACTACGGCTTCCTCCCGCAGTCCAAACCCCAGTTGGGACGAAGAATGGCAGAAAAAATTGTAAATTTGGCCCTCTGTATGCTTTTATTTAAAATGTTTAACAGTGCAGTTGTCATAAAAAGGTCATCTATATCACTCGTGTCTTTTTAGATTTACTGTAATGGTCCCTCACAGGGAGCATCACAGCAAATCAATAATTACATCTATGAGATGCTTTAGATACATTTTTTTTCCAAATTTAATAAAAAATTTGCATTTTAAACAGTTCATTGGTGCCTGGTAGAGGCCATTAAAGATGTTATGCTATAAAGCAGGTCATACACACTCCGGTTTGTTTTTAAAAAATATAAATATAAAAAAATATATAACCGCGGATGTCTGGGAGACAGTGATTCGCCTACATGTTATCAATGCTGGCATACCATAATGAATAAATTATGAACAGTTTAGTTTGTGCCTTCAAGTCGTTGCCCATAGGAAGACGTTACTTGGATATAACCTAATGGAATATCTTCAGAACAGCTCCAAATGACACAAAACTCATATGGGTGAGTAGAACATGATGTAATAACGTAAAATCAAGGGCCCGATGTAAAAAAAAAAAAGGCGTTCCCCTTTAAGTAGTATAGAAAACATGACATGTTCTGACTTAACTTTCAGGCCCACACGCAGAATAAAGGTTAGGGTTAGGGTTCTTTACAAGGAAAATGAGTAACAGACAATTCTTGGTCCTTCAGGAGTGTGGAGGAGGTTAAGTGAACGGTGGTGTCTGGAATGAGAGTGGAACTAATAGTGGCCAGAAACTTTTGAATAGGAATTAATAAAAGTAAGCTTAGTAAGCTCCTCTCACTGTCGCTACAAGCATGCTTAGTGTGAGGGATTGCATTTGAATCAATGAGTCAATGCAATCAACTGGTTTTCCTTAGATAGAGAACTTTGAATCAATTTGACTGCATGATCTGGTGAACTGTAAAGGGCCTTGAGATTACATGTATTGTGAATTGGTGCTATATAAATAAACTGAATTGAATTGAACTTCTGATTGACTCTGAGTGTGGGGTGGAGAGAAGATGGACAGGTCCCGTATGGAGAAAGGTTGAAGATATTCCTTTGTTAGTGCAAGGTGAGTGGTAATACAGAGAACCAGGAGTCTGATGGAGCCAGGCAGGAAATTATGAATGGCGGAGCGGGCAGCAAGGTAACTTGCAGGAAAATCCACAGGAGGTGACTCAGAGGAACTGATTCTTTCTTAAAATCCAACAAGACAAAACCTGGAGACAGCAAACACAAGGGCTGAGCTACTTCTGGCAAATTCACAGGAGATAGCAAACAACTACTGAAGTTAAAACAACAGATGGCCAGAGAGGCTACCAGTAAACTGTGATGCATCCCTCACACTCAAACACACACACATGCACAAACGGGAAACCTAACACTAGCCCCCTATTAAAGACAGCCCCCCGGCAGTCAGGATGAAGATGACCCATGAGAGGCCTTAAAATCTCTAATGAGATCAGGGTCTGGAATGGACTGGTTTAATGAGAGAGACATGAAATACAGGGTGGATCTTCAACCCATCAGGAAGCTTGAGCTGTATGGCTAAAGGACTGAGAATACAGGTTATTTTAAAGGGACCAATAAAGTGAGGGGACAGTTTACGATTTGATGATCTGAGATTGATGCCACGAGTGGAAAGCCAAACTTCTTATCTAGGTGAGTTTCAAGGTGCAGAGGCACATCTAGAGATGTCCGGTTGAGGGCAGCATTGGTTGGTGTCCTGATGTGTCTGCAATGGAGGAGATGATAGTGGACAGGGGTTACAGATGTTTGTTGTTCATCATATGGGAATAGAGTGAGCTGATAAACTAGAGATGACTCAAAAGGCTGTTGTGGGCGTACTCCACCCAAGATAACCCTCAGTTCAGGGATGAAATCCTAAACTAAGGGTTATCTTTACTCCAAGAGCGGTGCCGAACTCCTTCCAGACCGCAGAAACAAACTGGATCTCTTTCTGACAGGATATCGGTGGGCATACCATGCAGACGAAACCCATGTTTGGTTAAAACAGTGGTTCCCAAAGTGTGGGGCGTGCCCCCTAGGGGGGGCGCAATGCCATTGCAGGGGGGGCGCGGTAAGCGGTATGGATGAATGAAGAAAAAAAAAAAAAGGGCTTGCTTTGACTGAGCATAATGGACAGTTGTGACACTGCAAACCAGATTTGAGAAGATCTACAGCAACAAGCAGGCTCACTACAGCCACTGAAAAGATGGGAGGATTAAAATACAAAGAAAAAACTCTCAGGGAGCTGTTCAATGTTTTCACTCCATTTTGCACAGAGGCTTTTTTAATGTATTGATGATAGCAAAGTTAAATATTGTTACAAATAAAAAAAAAGAAATATGTTTAAAATAACACAGACAACAAAGAATCCTCTTCTAATCTACAGTATAGAACTATGAAAAAAATACAGTTACACAAAAGTGTTCCACTGTAAAGATGGTGTGTAGTTTGTTTTGTTGCAACCTGAAGTGTGAAATAAACTTCAGTGGAGTTTGAAAACAAAATATGTGTATAGGTTTATTATATCTGGTTGAACGCTGTGTGTGCCCAGTTGATTTTTTTTTTTTTTTTTTTTTTTTTTTTTTTGGGGGGGGGGGGGGGGGGGGGGGCGTGGAAATTTTATTGTAATCCAAAGGGGGGCCCAGAAGAAAATCTTTGGGAACCACTGGGTTAAAAGATGAGCAGTTTGCATGGCAGTGGGAAGTTTGCGTAAAGGAACAAGATGGCAAGCCTTAGAGAACTATCACTTATAGTTAATATGGTGGTGAAGCCCTTTGAATGTGGTAGTCCAGTAACAAAGTGTAACGCTATATGTGACCAAGGACGTTGGGGAACTGGAAGAGGTTGAAGTAACCCACTAGGGGAGTGATTGTGGGTCTTATTGCAAGAACAAATGGGGTAAGCGAGCACATAGTCTGTGATATCTTTAAATGAAGATGGGCACCAAAAGATTCTTCCGATTAAAAAGACTGTTCTGTTTATGCCTGGATGACATGATAATTTTTCTGTATGGGCCCAATGAATGAGACGAGCTCTAATGGATCATGGAAAATAGAGGCAGTTGGATGGTCTATTAACAGGATCGGGTTCAGACTGTTGAGCTACCAGTACCTGGTCTCTTATTTTCCAAGAAGGAGTTTCGATAACACATGATGATGGAATGATGGTAGATGTATCATGATTAGGGAAAAACTGTCTCAAAAGCATGTCTAGTTTGGTTTTCCTGGACCCTGGCCTGTAAGAAATTGTAAAGTTGAACCTGGAGAACATGAGGGACCAGCGAGACTATCTGGAATTCCATTTCTTGGCTTGCTGCAGGTAGGCAAGATTTTTGTGATCTGTGCAGACAACAATGGGATTTTCGGCCCCCCACTAACCAGTGACGTCATTCATCAAAGCCATCTTAATGCCCTCTCGATCGTCTACATCACAGGTGGGCCATTGTTTGGTTGGAAAGAAAACCTGCAGCCACACGGCCCTTTCTGGAACCAATTTGACATCCCTGGTCTACATCATAGTTTCTCTCTGCTGGTGATAGGCAACCAGAAATAAATGCACATGGGTAAAGTTTGTCATCAGTGGAAGAAATCTGTGACAGCATTGCCCCTACCCCTGAATCAAAGGCATCCACTTCAACAATTAACTGTTTTGATCGATCTGGTTGAATGAGGATGGGTGCAGTGGCAAATCTCTTCTTTAATTCTAAGACACTTTTCTCCGCTTTGTTCCAACTGAAACTAGTTTTGGTGGACATGAGGCTGGTAAGGGGATGAATAGTTTGGCTGTAGTTTGGTGGTAAACATTTGCTAACCCCAGAAACCTTG